>NC_139349.1:132785913-133100913 GCF_055883805.1 Amblyomma maculatum
GCTGTATACTCGGTGGCGCAATATTTGCCCGCAATTTAACTCCGCTTAAACCGATTAAGACGTCGTAAGTACTCTTTGCTACGGTTTGGCTTGTTTAGCTTGGTGGTTTGGCATTGGGAGACTGGCACAGAGTTTGGCAAAGGGTTAAACGTCTTTAGTTGGCTTGCGTTTGGAGGAAATGAAGCGCAGTATCTGTCTCACTTCATGGTGAACACCTACACTAATAGTTACCGGTATACATGTAATGGCAGATGTATACCACCTAGGTTCGAATTCCTGTCACCAACTAGCCTCGAACTCTACTGCCAGATAGCTGCTAAATGTGAAGCGAAACGGTATATGACACAACTCTGAAAGCTGCAAAAACTACTGCGTCACAATTTTGAAAGAAAATCACCATACCTATTTTCCCCGACACGTTTTTGCCAATTCGCCTTTTCAAACGAAGGAGGTGTAAACGCTACAGCTTAAAGAAGAAAAACATCAAACACAGGTATCATCATCAGCAGCCATTTTCAAAAGTTAACCACGGTGACAACGTAGCAAATTTTGCTGCGCGGACCGCTCAGACCAGGTTGGCTTCTCATTCACCTCAAAAGTGATAACGGAGCCCGGTTAGGTTTTCGACGCCGCAAATCGAGTCCAGTGAGAGGAGAACCTTCAAATCTAATTTTTCTGTAACTAAATGCGCGTTTTGTACAGGGTGTTGCACAATTAGACCCGCGCTGTAGAATGCTTCTCCCAGCTAAACCGCGGAATCCTTGCAGTTCAGATTTCGCACAGAAATCGCATTTTGTCGCTAGTATTTTTTAATACTAAATTTGTTTGTGGTACTTGCCTGATTCGATCAGAAGAAGTAAAATATTCACATCGCCTGCGGCGGCGGCGACGCCAGACGAACCGCTGCCCCAGCGATGAGACTGGTAGCGCCACCTCATGCTGCTAACAACAACTCTGTAGCAGGAAAAGAGGGGGCGAGCGTTTCTGGCAGAAGGTTTGAGTTGTTGTAAGCAGCATGAGGTGGCGCCACCAGTCCCATGACTGGGGCAGCGGTTCGTCTGGCGTCGCCGCCGCCGCAGGCGATGGGAATATTTTACTTCTTCTGATCGAATCAGGCAAGTACCATAAACAAATTTAGTATTAACAAATACTAGCGACAAAATGTGATTTCTGTGCGAAATCTGAACTGCAAGGATTCCGCGGTTTAGCTGGGAGAAGCATTCTACAGCGCGGGTCTAATTGTGCAACACCCTGTAGACAAACATCAACGTGGTCAGAAAGAGTCATCCTACGAACCAATTTTTATTGATAACAAGAAATCCATGGGACGCGATGCATTAATGGGGCCCTGCAGCGGCCTTACCTCCTCTATGCATGTCACTTCAGCGACGCCGACGCTCTTTTTTTAATTCATTTAGTCTTTTTATTTACCACAGATCATGCCCTCCCTTTAACCATATCCTGCGAACGTGTCCCGACAGCCTGTAGTGGTAGCATCTCTGACTCTCGACCAAAGGCGGACAGGTTCTATTGTCATGTAATAATGCGTATTTCCTTTTAGTGTAATTAATTTAAATTTTACCTTTACATGTCACGATAATGTTTGAGTTGTGTTGCGGCCGCCTATTGGAAGTGGCCTGGGGTTTTAATAATTTCAAATTCCGCATGACATCACTAGCCTCTCGATCAATCCAGCTTTTCTCAACACGACGATGTGAACATGCCAGGCTTGGTACGGTTTATCGGATTTATCGTCTCAAAGTGACCCCAGCTGTGAGGGCCGTTGTAGTGGAGGGCTCCGGAAATTCCGACCGCTTCAAGTTCTTTAACGTGCGCTGGCCTCGCACGGTGCACGGGAGCCTTGTTTTTCGCCCCCGTTGAAGAGCTGCCGCCACGACCGGAATCGGATCCGCGTCCTGGGATTAGTCGTTGAGCGTCCTGAACATTCAGCCACTGTAGCGCGGCATAAGAGAATGGGTGGTCGAAATTTTTCACACATAAGCTTCCATGGGAACGCTGCGTTAATAATAATAATAATAATAATAATAATAATAATAATAATAATAATAATAATAATAATAATAATAATAATAATAATAATAATAATAATAATAATAACGGCAGCACTCGTCATGGATGATCTGTCTGCGTCTCAGAGGTTGCCAAGACTACAGGCAGAATCCGATGATCCAGTGGACGTAGCTCGCGGAGAGACTGCCGCAGAGAGGTGAATAAAGGCGGGTTGAGCGAAACGGGTTCCCGCTTTTGGTTTGTTTACTTATAGATTCAGCGGGGTTAAACTATTGCTCTTTTTTTTTTGTCTTGCGCTATCAATCTGGCCCTGGTCTTTATCCCCGCCCATGTACAGATCTCTCAAAGAGAGAGGAGCGGCTTCTGCTCCTCCATTACATTAATATTTTGCTGTGCCCGCGCAGCTCTCAAACATGTTGACCCTTCTTACTCGGGCATCTGTCCGCACTGTGTGGAAATGTCTTCAGGCATCTACAACATTGTGCGGGCCTGATCGTCTAACCCTGCTATCCCCCCTCACCAAAACCCCCCTCGGGAGGACTCGAGCTATGGTCCCTGGAAAGACTATAGTCGATCGCTCCCGGGTAGCGGACGATGCCATCGGGGCCCCCTACTATGAACCCCACCTAGTGCTATTGAGGGTTAGACCCTTAAGGGCCGGTCCAATCATACCTCCGTACGCATACTCATTTCTAGCGATTAAAAGTGTTTCAGCACCATCACATCATTTCGTTTTGTTCATTTTTATCCCAGAAGCGCGTAGAGAAATGGCAAATGAGCGAAGAAGGTGCACGGGGATTTTGCTACAGTATGTACAGCACAGCTCGACTCTGCAAAGCGAATACGAAAGCAACCTCCTAGTTCATCCAGAGCATTGAGGCAAGACTCTTTTTGACTGCAATCAAGGCATCATAAACGCTTGCGAGGCCGGTTTTTTAAGCTGTTTACCGCTGTATCTGGGGGACTAAGATGCCATTTTCCACATATCGTGTTTGTTTTGTGCCTTATGGTCGTTGAAGCATGAAATATCAGGCAGTCATCACGGGGTTTCCTTTTTTTTTTCTTCCTTCCCGACGCTTCCCTGGCCGTCCCTGCGATATCGATAAATAGCCATTCACAACAGATCGATGTCCCTATAGAAACAACAGGCTTAATATAATGGAAAGGGCTGCTTTTCATTAATGCTTTCTTCAGCTTTTTCTTCGTCCCAAGCATGCTTGTATTTACTCATACATCATGTCGGTACAATAAAACACATGAACACTATTAGATGTGGGAATTATTTAGTGTTGTAGCCAGCCTCGACGAATGAGGCCAAATGGAGGGGAATCATGACCGCGATCGCGCTACTCTTCCAATATTGAAATTCAAAAGTAGAAAAATCCCCCGAAGCATGCGCAACGCGAATGGTGGAGTTGCTATTTTAGCGCGCTGCAGAGCGTCGATCAAAGCTGCAAAAGCGTCTCTAGTCTATTGTCTCTTGCGAAACAGCGGGAAGTCAACAGCGACGAGAAGCCATTCAGCATACTGTCTTTTTTTTTTCTTTTTTTCCGCCATTGTGCAACGTCCGAGAGCATGGGGTGCTGCTCTGAAAATACCCATCGTTTGCATATCCGTGCTTTCAGTCGATTTGAATGTTGCGGAAGTACTCACGCATAATACACGACTACTACAGCCGAAAAAAAAAATGCGCATTGTGAGTCTTTCACCAAGGTCACAGATTACATCATGCAAGGGTTAGATCCCATTTCTTGCCCAAATAGAGCGTCTTTTTGCTCCATATACGCGTTGATTGTTTGCATTTTTTAAACGCCCATTTTGTTTCTGGCGCATGTTTCTGTTTAAATGGTTGTACGGTTTCATAAGGAAGCCTAATTTTTTTAAGGCCACGCAGTGGGAAAAACCAAGTATTGAACTTGAACAGTATGTTCGGTTATTTATTTTGAGCAACGTGGCATAGCGAACCTGCATAGTGTGCGCTAGCCTGATTGTATTATTTTCTTTTTCTATATGTTTTCATGGATAACTTAAATATTTTACATTAGTACTTCGTCCACAAATTAGCTATCAGGTTCATAAGCAGTGTTAGCATAGCTGACATCACCGACGACAAAGGATGGTGTGGCCAAAGAAACCAGGAAGATGTAGCGAGCAAGTTCCATAGACGCTAGCGCCACCATGCAGCCGAGGCAACAAACAACCGAGTGAGGATGGTTACAGGCACACAAAGGGAGCGAGCATAGCGCCACCCTTTAGTTTGCGGGGTGTGTGACCGTGCGACCGAAAAAAAAAAAAAAAAAAAAAAAAAAAAAACTACAGAACCGTGTCAAAAGTGCGACAAAATACTCTGTAGTACTATAGTAGTTTTTTGTAGTGTGTAGTTTTTCAGTAGCACTTTTTTATATTCTATAGTTCTTTAATACCTTTCTGTTGTAACTACAAATTTCTGGTGCTACTACAAAGCTTTATATTCCCACAACGGGTATAAGGAAGGAAAAAAAAAGCAGAGAAATTCTTTTCTGGCATAAAAAAATTCTGTACTTTTTTTTTTCTTTTTTGCTGGATGCGTACTGCGGAACACCGCCCAAATATAGAACAAAAAAAAAAAATCCTCCGCTGGTTTCTAACTTAGCAATTAATGCTTGAAGGCGGGACAGGTTATACAACGTTGGATCGGAAAGAAGTGATACGGCAAATTTAAGCCTGCCGTGTGCATTTTGTACAATATACAATATACTTCTAAAAGAGCAAAAATAACTTGTTTGTTAGTAATTTTCATTAAATTCGAACCCTTCTTGAGCGATTCGACCGTTGGTGAGATGTGCACGCTGTACTGAGCGTTCCACACCGCGTGCTAATAAACCTGTGTGAGCTGTGCACATGCGGAAAATATGCAGCTGGATTGAATGTCACCGGGAGCGCATGAGTGTACTTCCAATCACGCCATAAAGTGAATCATGTTAAAATGAAAGCAGCGTCCGTGGCAGCCGGCAGAATTACCAGGCTGAAATTCTCCCCCTAGTCGCGTCCTGGCCTGTGGCTTAAGTTTGAAAGCCAGTGAATGATCGACACTTTGTACTATTCACGCAACAAGTCAGAAATTAAGGGTGGCTTAGCCCGGTTGTCGGGTAGAGCACCGTTCTTATTTTGAACCTATTTAGAGCGCCCTGTGAGTAACTGCTTTGTCACTTTCCTTATTCGTGGAGACGGGCCCTCTCGCAACCAAATGCGCAAACAGTGAAATCTTTGATTGCTTCCACAGCATATCCGCAGAAGTCTTCAACGAGGAGGCCGTTCTGTTCACTGGTTGGTATAAAATTATATATATATATATATATATATATATATATATATATATATATATATATATATATATATATATATATATATATACATATATACACCCAAAAATGTAGTAGGTGAGACAGCGGCCGATGTAGCTCAGTTGGAAGAGCACCCCTTTATTTGATGTCCCTTCCTCCTCCCTCTCCCCCATCCCCTCTCCCCCCTCCCCCTCCCCCCTCCCCTTTCCCTCCTCCTTCCTCTCAAGAAGGAGTGAAGTGACGAAGTTCTAACTGCACGCGTGGACCGTTCCGCAAGAGGCCGAACACGTGTCGTTGATTAAGCAAATCAAACTTACGCCATGGCAGCCGCGTTACACGTCGATCCCCTCCGCCGATCGATCGCCTTTACTTTGCTTTGCTTTTTTAGTCTGCTTTCCTCAGCCGCGGAGAGAAAGCGGACGCGAAGACCATGGCCAGCCGCCGATCAGACTGCTCATGCACGCAGCTATAGAGGCACGCGAGCGAAGGCTAGCGAAGCCTAGCGACGCCTAAGATCCGGGCTCAGCATAAAGCACTGAAGGGCGACAGCGTGACGAAGACCTCACTCATTATGGCAGCGTTGTAAAGCAAAGTACCCGTCATGTCGGAATGTATACCGCGGAGCTAGAGCACGCGATTAGCGCCATCTAGTGACTGACTGAAAATCTTTATTGAGAGATAAGGTAGGGGGAATCTGAAGACGTCTCTCTCCACGTGCAGGAAAATTATTTTGGCTAAACGAGAATAACGCTTCAATGGTCACGTATAGAAACATCTCATTAGTGTCAGTGACAACTCTTGCATGCTTCTGGCAGTACACTCTAAATAGAAAACTATCCTAGAAAGTCAAAGTTCTCGGCACGTGTCAGCTACAAGTTATAAAGAAGGACCGTTAATGTTTAGTCGCCAAGTAGGAGAAAAGTCCGTCGCCGCAAGTTCGATTTCAGTTCTCAAAAAACAATTGCGTTATCTGGACCGACACGTGCCGGCCGCTCTTTTGTACGTTGTTAGGTTTTCGTCAAACTTAATGTCGCAGCAGTTTATAGCGCTCTGCTTGCAGTGAAGAATTCTAACTGGGCTTTGTTGCAGTTTGTTTTTGCCATTTATGAATACTTACTTTGATTTTCCTTTTAATGTCGATCTCATCGCCATGCCTTTCCAAAGCAACGCGGTGTTTTCTTCTGAGTTGCTATGCGACGAGAGCGTGTCTTCTTCGCTGTAATCCTTATTTTCTCATTCGATTGAAGCTCGTTTAGCCGCTTATTTTTGTTTTAAGCCCTCTTTTTTTCTTCTGTTGTGTGACATTCATTTCTTAAGATACGTGCTTGCCGATATGGTCCTGTTGCAGGCTTCCCTGTCGTATTTTTCTGCGAAGGGTATAAAACCTATCATAGTATGTGCCTTTGCTAATGTTATTTTGCACAGAGTTTGATGACTGAGGATTTAAATTGCTTCTTTTTCCTCGCGAAAAAGAAATACAAAGAAAAACATTGGGCTGGCCGCCAGTACGCATCGCACGTAATCAGTTTTTCGTTCTTCCATTCCTTCTCGTGCATTTCTGAAGAGACCTCCTCTAGGAGCACGAACCCACTCGCCAACCAAGGATCCCCACTGTAAAATAAACATACCACTGCTGCGCATAGCACGAACTGCTGTGACTAGCAAAAGTGTGCGTATTGAAGTAAGAGCAAGAAATTACGACGAACTTGAAAAAAAAAATAAAGACAAAATCAGCTGATTGATTGGATTCGTATGAAGGATGTGCGATAGCATTTTTATTTACCCCCATATCTGTAACAATTCTGAATTTTTTGTCTTTCGCTGACTAATATAATACAAATTTTATGAGATTGCAATTCTGATTCTATACTTACTGCATTTGTATTTGCAATAGCTCCTTAGGTTCATTACTGTTGCGCAATTCTTATGCTATCTTCTCCCCTAAAAGTGAAGAGGGTGTTCCCCTCTTCCACGTGTAAATTTTTGTAGACGGAAAAAGAGACATCCACCAAACAATGCCTAGTCTCCCCCCTCCCTTCCCCTCCCCTCCTCTCCCTCAAATGTCGCTTGGCAGAGGGACGCTTCACTTAGAACTGATTGTTATAGGAAGGAAAACGCGCGGTAACTGCCTCATCTATTTTCTGTGGAAACCTCAACCGCGGCGTAAGGAAAGGGAGGACGGTGGGAGTGAAAGTGGAAAGAGAGAAAGAGGAGCCATAGTGGAGGGCTACGGAGTAATTTCGACCACCTGGGGATCTTTAACGTGCGCTGACATCGCACAGCACACGGACGCCTCTTCGTTTCGTCTCCATCGAAACGCAGCCGCCGAGGTCGGGTTCGAACCCCAGTACCCGGCACAGTAGTCGGGCGTCTTACCACTGCACCACCCCGCGGGGCGGACGCTTCACTTAGACGCCGACATTATGCGTTCGCATGAAATTGTTGTTGTGGTTGTAGGAAGAAGGAAAAGAAAATGGTTGGTTGGTTGGTTGGTTGGTTGGTTTGTGGGGTTTAACGTCCCAAAGCAACTCAGGCTATGAGAGACGCCGTAGTGGAGGACTCCGGAAATTTCGACCACCTGGGGTTCTTTAACGTGCACTGACATCGCACAGCACACGGACGCCTTGCTTTTCGCCTCCACCGAAAAGCGGCCGCCGAGGCCGGGATTCGATCCCGCGTCCTTGGGAACAGTAGTCGAGCGTCGTAACCACTGCGCCACCCCGGCGGGGTGGAAAAGAAAATGCACGGGCCTGCTACTGGCTCTGTAGCTGAGCCACCTCTGCTGCCTCGTGCAGACAGAAGAGAAAATAGAGAAGAAAGAAAAGGAAGAGGGAAAGAAAGACGCGCGCCGCAACAACAGCCGTCGTCCACCACCAGCGGTGGCGTGTGCAATGACGGCCTACAAAAGATAAAAATTCCAGGCTAGCCCCCGCCGCAAGCGGCGGTGACCCACCTGTACCAGCCCCATCCCGCACGAAATTGGAGCTCGCAAGCTCATACCCCTACGGACGCTTCACTTAGACGCCGATATTTTGCATAGGGGCATGAGCTTGCGAGCTCCGATTTCATGCAAACGTTGATTCCTGGCGCCCTCTTTGCGATGTCACGCCAACTATCTGAGCATCAGCAATTTGCGGAGCCTGCCATGGGCATCTGCGACAGCTAGTGCCACAGCTCCAGAGGCTGGCCTTTGAACACTCGAAGTTGAAGCCTGCTTGCCATGGTTTACAATTTATTTAAAGCAGTGTGGGAATAAATGTATCATCGGTCACTAAATTCGCCCATTGTTTGGGGGGGAGGGGGGGGCAAGTGACGACATAAGAAGTGAAATCTGTACATCTTGATGTATCTTCATTGCATTGTACTGCCACTTCCAGACGCCTGAGGACACGCCGAATAACG
The DNA here is from genome assembly GCF_055883805.1 of Amblyomma maculatum. Lineage (NCBI taxonomy): Eukaryota > Metazoa > Arthropoda > Arachnida > Ixodida > Ixodidae > Amblyomma > Amblyomma maculatum. Next base: position 132,794,670 of record NC_139349.1, read on the forward strand.
TGAATAAATGTCCGGTTGCATGCACGTGCATGCAATTGGACCGCAAGCAAAACCATGAAAGTATCATCCCGTCGTAGTCGCTTGATTCAGTCGCCTGAAACCATGTGCCATGGGACGTACAGAGTACATCCGCTGATAACAATACCATGTTACTGGGGCGAGAAACGGAGCTGCAGTGAATGCTGTTTAAGAAACACATTCCGCGAACTTCTGACGGCGGTAGTACGTCTGCGGGCCGGCCGCCAACCAGGAAATATGGCTTCCTGCAGAGGTGCAATACATTCCTGGCATCGATGGGGAACTTTCTGTGTGCCAACTTTCCTCGCTGTTCGCATTCTTTATATTCGGCCAAGCCTTAACGACCCTGAAAAGCTTCTCAACCTTTCCAGCGCTCTCTGAGAAAAACTGTGGGCGCTCTGGGGTAGTTTGCATAAATTTATTTCGTTAAAGGCCACACTCTGCGCACAAAACTATTTGCTTTGCCAGTATTAGCTGTACGAGGAGATCTCTCGGGAATTTAGGGTTCTCCTAAATACTAAAAATGCTAGTTAGCGGTTGCGCAGCCGCGAAGGTGGTCTAAAATATAACGAAGTGAATTATTCAAGTACGTGCTAGAACGACAAAATCTGCACTTAATAACTCTGCGAATATTTTGTTGTCTATTTCATGGCGGTTAATAAGACGCCGTGCGTGTTCAGTGACCAGTGCTAACGTGCTTGAGGTTAAATTTCGGACGATACAAGGAGCTATGCAAAAGAAAAAAAAAAGAAAAATGGCGGAACCCTACAGGGAAGGAATAGAGATTGAGGTATAGGCAGGGGAGATGGGGAAATCTGCGGGTATGAAGTGGGCGCTGTTGACACAGGACAGTGTTAATTGCAGGTCGATGATGAGGCCTTTGTCTTGGCGAAAGTTGTCTTATGATGGCGATGATGACGATAATAATTGCTCACGTGTGTGTACGACACATCTGAGAAAAAAGTGCTGATGGTTTAGCTTCATTAAACCTGGTGGGTAAGCGAAAGCTTCATTGCTAGTGATTGCATGTAGTAAAGCTCTTTATTAAGAAGAAGAAGAAGAAGAAGAAGAAGAAGAAGAAGCGGTAGCTTAAAATAGGTAGCGAATAGCTGGAAATGCTAGGCGAATATGTTCATTTAGGAAAGGTAGTAACTGCAGTAAAACACGTTGCTGGGCTAGTTGGTGCATTGCATGAAGAAAGACTAATGACCAACGAATGACCAGCCAGCCTCTGTTTCTGTGTCGGTTTTTCCTGTGTGCGCCTTATTGGCTGGTTAGTCTTTCTTCAAGTAACCGCAGGTCGGGACCATGAACGGGAAATAATTAAGAGATAAGATTAGGATGGAATGCATTTGAAAGGTACTCGCACATTATGACTAGCAGCTTACCGGTATCGCTCAAGAGGAAAGTGTATAGCAGTTGCATTCTACCGGTACTCACCTATGGAGCTGAAACATTGAGGCCAACGACATTATTCTACTTAATTTGAGAAGAACGCTGTGGGCTTTTACACAGAGAATGGTAGTACGTGTAACATTAAGAAGTAGAAAGCGTACAGAGTAGGTCAGAGAAATAACTCAAGATACTGACATTCTAGTTGAAAGTAAGAAGAAATGGGCATGGTTCGCTTAACAAAACACGTTGCTGGGCTAATTGGTGAAGAAGTTGGAGTCCGCATCCGCCCTGTGTATTTCTTCCTGTGACCGTGCCTCTTTATGTATACGCTGAATAACTTAATACGAAATGGGCACGGGCAGGACATTTGGTGCGAAGAGAGGATAACTGACGGTCTCTAAGAGTAATCAGTTAGATTCCAGTGGAAGTAAAGCCTAGCAGGGGGTGTCACTGGGTTAATGAGGTTAAGAAGTTCGCAGGGGGCTGTGCTATAGCTGCAAGCGGATGCAGCTATAGCACAGGACCAGGTTAAGTGAAGGAAAATGGAAGAAGCCTTCGCCCAGCAGTAGCGAAGTCCGGCTGATGATGGTGATGCTGATGATGAAGAAGAAGACGACGGCGACAGAAGAAGGGGAGGAGAAGAAGACGGGACGCAAGCTCAGTTGTGGCCTTCCCCAGGCACCAACGTTACTAGACTAGGTTAATAGTCAGTAACGTTGCCCGGCATGGTGACCTTGGATTTACATGACTTAGTGAAGCCTTCGCTTCAAATTGAGACTCTTCGTAAAATTTAATTAATGCAGTTCCCTCTGCCTCCACTTCAAACAGAGAGTGAGAGGGGGCGGGGGAGCAGTGGTTGAGGTGCTGTAAAACTTCTGAAGCCACGCTTTAAAACGGCAGGAATGATAGCTAGCGAACATGTCGCTCGTCGTCTCTCCTATGGCTGGCTAATGGTAGGCGGGGAAAACGGTGAACCGTGATATTAAAGACTGCAAAACACGTCCTATGATTGCGATTTTTATGAACTTTTTGACAATCGATATTCGATATTGAAAGAACACTTTTCTGAGCAGCGCGCACTTCTTGCCAGACGCTGACATGAATGTCATTTGCATTGCCGAATTGGTCGATATAAATCTCTATTGTGAAAAACTGCGCCGAAATAAACACACCACAAGACAGAGGACGGGACAAAGGCGCTTGAATGAGACGAAGATTCTTGGAAAGAGTAAGGATAAAACGGCACGTGTTAGTTTGGAGGCTTTCTACATTAAGAAGTATGACAGCAGGTGTATCAGCATCCCCTCATTACCTCTTCTGGCCTCCGAAATTAGGTTTTTAGATTCTGCTATCCATTAACCAAGTTTTTTTTTTTTTTCCTTGCGTTCTCGATGGTCGTTTGATGATTTCCCCTATCTTTCTCCCCATCCTTCTTTCCCTTTGGAAACTTCGCCTATATAAGATCACTCGTGGGTTTCAATAAATTCAGTTGTGAGTAGCGCCTTTGTCCCGTCCTCTGTCTTGTGGTGTGTTTATTTCGGCGCAGTTTTTCACAATAGAAATATGAACCAACTAGCCCAAGAAACGGTATTAATGGTCGATATAAACGTTCTATCTTTTACAATTTATTTTATTCTTCTTGAGTGGCCAGGCACATTTCAGAAGGCAAAGGGCAAAGAAAAAGCTGCATGATAAATTATTTGACGCCCTCATGCCCCTGACCTGTCTGCGTAAAGAAAGGACAGTCATAACAAAATAAGAGCGTGTATAGTAGCAATGAGCAAAGTGCACACCTCGAGAATGAATAAGCGCATATCACGGTGATGTGGAAACATTTTATTATTTGATACTTAAACGTAAACCTTACATGAACCTTTAGATAAACAGTACGTCACTCAAATAAATCATGGCCAAAATTCCCATGAATCTAACCCTAGGAATGTGCATGCTGATGCAAACAGTAAATACCTGTAATGAAAGGTATACATATGAACTAATCGTATAAATTATTTTTCGGTTCCCTTTTAATTCCCATTTTGTCTACAATACTGAGTACGCTATTTGAAGTTTTTCGTCTTTTGGCTTTAAATACTGAGTTAATGTTTTCCGAGGTTGGTGTGTGAAAGTTGTCGTAAACACGTACTATGGGTTAAGAACCCGGCAGCCCTGACATGTTCAGCTTCTTTACTAAGACAAATACAGCACATAAACGTATTAGAAAATTTCTATGGCAGTGGGTGCAGGGTTTTGAGGGTGCTTCAAATGATTAATTTTTAACCTCGTCATGACCTGTTTATTCATTCATAGCTTTCTATCTTCTCAAGACTGTCTGTACAGCGTCCGTGTAAAAGGCTGTTACTTAGAAAAATTTGAATTTGCCAGAAATGTCTGCGATTATGCATTCGCCCCAACAAAGCTACACGCGTAAGCCTGCGTGAGGTTTACCTCTTCAGAAGTTTCGAGGTTTTCAGGCGAGGTGTTTTGCACTGACATAGCGGTGTTGTTTGCCGAGATCCTCACTATAGCGGATTCCCTGTAGACTTTTGTTCCTTTTATTTTGTATATAGTAATGTACTGTTCGCCATAGTGATCTACACTAGCTGCGAACACATAAATAGAAAATTTGCGCTCAGGAGACAACGTCGCATTCTTTGATCAGTACTATCGCAGTATTAGTGAAAATGACGTTAATTAATACGAACTAATCAACTAGAAGCCGTGCTGTCATGTTCACAGCGTTCATTCGCCCGAAGTTTAGAAAAGAGCCATGCTCTCTTTATATTGCCACCTAGCGTTGCCAGGTGGCGCATGACTGAGGTGTGAAAGGAGGACGAAGTTGAAGAGGACGATAAAGTGTCGCTTGCACGTTTGCGTCTGTGCTGATGTGTTCTTGTTTCTGGGCTACCCCCTGCTATCATTGGTATCCTTAGTCACCGTGTACGTGACATTCTGGTGGAGGTGCGGGGTACTGCGGGACTTTCTGCGGGAGTACGGAGCAGTTATCGACCTGCGAAATAGACTCGTCACGTTTTCGATGGGACAATCTACCGAACAAGATAGTAGCAGTCCTTGCAATAACGCACTTCGTGTTTCCGCTGAGAGCGTCTCGCTGCCGCCGCGAAGCAGTGCTCTTGTGGAAGTTACCTGTGACGATTTCCGTACCGGTGATGCTGTAGCGGAGGCGAACCATACACTCCTGCTTGCTCATGGCATTTGCGCTCCACGAAGTTTATTGTCGTTTCACAATGGCCGGGCTGCACTCCTTGTCACAAATTTTTCTAATGAGTACCGACACTTGTTCCCGGGGACTGCTATCGCTTTTGCTGACCATGTTGCGCACGATCCGGTCTGTTTTGCATCCACGGCAGTAGAAACTAACGAGCCATCTCTTGACAACATCGACATTAACTGTCACTTGTCAAAGGAGAAACGGCGGGCTTTAGAGCAACTGCTGCTAGACTTCAAGCACTGCTTTGCTTCTTCCTCGAAGGTTCGTCAAACGCCCATCACACAACATCGCATCATTACTTATGACGACGCTCGCCCAATACGACAGCAGCCTTATCGTGTGTCTGCCAAAGAACGAGAAGTGATCCAGACGCAAGTTCAGGAGATGCTGGATGATGGTGCTGTGCAGCCTTCACAAAGTCCGTGGTCTTCACCAGTAGTCCTTGTCAAAAAGAAAGACGGCACTCTTCGATTTTGCGTCGACTATCGGAAATTGAATAATGTGACAAAGAAAGATGTATACCCTTTGCCGCGCATCGATGACTCACTGGACAGATTGCGACGTGCGAAGTATTTTTCATCTATTGATTTAAAAAGCGGCTATTGGCAAATCGAAGTAGACGAAAGAGACCGAGAAAAAACCGCATTTGTCACTCCAGATGGCCTATATGAATTCAAAGTACTCCCATTTGGATTGTGCTCTGCCCCAGCTACATTCCAAAGGATGATGGACACCGTCCTCACTGGCCTCAAGTGGCAGATCTGTCTTGTGTACTTGGACGATGTAGTTGTTTTTTCCGAAACATTTGATCAACACCTCGAACGCCTTCGAGCTGTCCTGGAAGCCCTCCGTTCTGCTGATCTCACGCTGAAGCCCCAGAAATGCCACTTCGGGTATACAAAACTCAAGTTCCTCGGCCATGTTGTAAGCGCTGATGGGGTGCGCCCGGATCCCGATAAGACTGCTGCCGTCGCACGATTTCCCGTTCCAGCTAATAAGAAGGCTGTTCAGCGCTTCCTCGGCCTGTGCGCATATTATCGGCGTTTCATTGCGGACTTTTCTCAGATCGCAGAACCTCTGACGCGCCTTACAAGGAAGGACACCTCCTTTGTGTGGAACTCTGAGCAGCAGATGGCCTTCTCTTTGCTTCGTGAGCGCCTTCAAACATCCCCTGTTCTGGCGCACTTCGATGAAGCGGCTGACACTGAGGTACACACTGACGCCAGTAGTATCGGTCTTGGCGCGGTCCTTGTTCAGCATCAAGACGGGTTTGAGCGAGTAATAGCCTATGCCAGCCGCACTCTCTCTCGTGCCGAAATGAACTATTCCACCTCAGAAAAGGAATGCCTGGCGGTCGTATGGGCTACTATGAAGTTTCGTCCCTATCTTTACGGCCGGCCGTTTAAAGTCGTCACCGACCATCATTGTTTGTGCTGGCTGGCAAATCTGCGAGACCCATCTGGACGACTTGCACGCTGGAGTTTACGTCTTCAGGAGTTTGACATAACCATTGTTTACAAGTCCGGCCGCAAACACGAAGACGCCGACACGCTGTCACGAGCACCCGTTGACACTGGCGATACTACAGCCGATGACGATAGCGGTTTTCTAGGAGCCCTCAGCGCATCTGAGCTCAGGGATCGACAAAGAGCTGATCCAGACATCCTTCCACTCATCGATTATCTGGAAGGGCGTGATACGATTCTGCCTCGACACCTATCTCGGCACCTTGGTTCCTTCTGCATACGGCAAGGCGTATTGTATAAAAGAGACTCCCAGAGCCAAGACAGAACTTACCTTCTGGTAGTGCCATGCGAGCTCCGTGAGGATATTCTCCTTGCTTGCCATGATGAACCAACGTCTGGTCATTTGGGTTGCTCACGGACTCTTGCTCGAGTGCGCAACATGTATTACTGGCCAGGACTTTCCGCAGCAGTGAAACGCTATGTACGAAGCTGTCGCGAATGCCAGCGCCGTAAAACACCGCCCCAGAAGCCTGCCGGATTTCTCAAGCCCGTTAAAGTACCCCGCATTCCGTTCGACCAAATTGGAATGGATCTCCTTGGCCCTTTCCCTTTGTCGCAGGCGGGAAACAAATGGATAGTAGTCGCTACTGACTACCTGACTCGATACGCTGAGACAAAGGCAATCCCTCATGCCACAGCTTCCGAAGTAGCAGAGCTTTTCATGCACAACATAGTCTTGCGGCATGGCGCCCCTTCCTACGTCATTACCGACAGAGGGACAGCTTTCACATCACAGCTGATCGACCGCATATTTGAGCTGAGTTGCACGACCCATCGCAAAACCACAGCGTACCATCCACAAAGCAATGGCCTTACAGAAAGATTGAATAAGACGATTGCGGACATGTTGGCAATGTACGTCGATGTGCAGCACAAGACCTGGGACGAGGTGCTGCCGTACGTTACATTTGCGTATAATACAGCCTTACAAGAGACAACGCGCTTCACACCATTTCGACTTGTTTACGGACGCGAAGTTCAGAGCATGCTCGATTCCATGCTCCCGTGCCCAGATGATGACCAGCTATCCTCCAGATGCCCAGCAATATGCCGTCCGCGCTGAGGAAGCCCGCCAGCTCGCCCGTGTGCACATTGGGCAGCAGCAGACCACTGACGCGCACCGTTACAACCTCCGGCACCGCCAGGTTGACTACAAGCCTGGAGATCAAGTCTGGGTATGGACACCAGTTCGCCGTCCAGGCTTGTCAGAGAAACTCCTTTCCCGCTACTTCGGGCCGTACAAAGTGTTGCGCCGTGTGAGTGACCTTAGTTATGAAGTTATCCCAGACGGTGCCACACAACCAAAACGTCGAAAGCACAGCTCGGACATTGTGCACATTGTGCGACTGAAGCCGTACTACCACCGATAGCGTATGGCCACCCGCTGTGACCACTCTCTCGCTTTTCACACCATTTTTACCGGCCCTTCTCATTTTTTTTCGGAGGGAGGGGGTAATGCCACCTAGCGTTGCCAGGTGGCGCATGACTGAGGTGTGAAAGGAGGACGAAGTTGAAGAGGACGATAAAGTGTCGCTTGCACGTTTGCGTCTGTGCTAATGTGTTCTTGTTTCTGGGCTACCCCCTGCTATCATTGGTATCCTTAGTCACCGTGTACGTGACAATATTTTAACAAACAATTTAAAATCTAGAGCAACAAAATTTATATTCGTTTGTTTTGCTTGTTTGTTTGTTTGTTTGTTTGTTTGTTTGTTTGTTTGTTTGTTTGTTTGTTTGTTTGTTTGTTTGTTTGTACATACTGCAGCCTCGATGAGGCTATGGCAGGAGTGGGCAAACAAAGCGAACTGTACCAAGCAAATACAAATATATATATATATATATATATATATATATATATATATATATATATATATATATATATATATATATATATATATATATATATATATATATATATATATATATATATATACCGGGTGTCCCAGCTAACTTGAACCAAGGGGTACAAATAAATATATTTGAGGTAGGTCAGTGAAACCAATTGCGTACAAATGCCAGCCTCCTTGCGCACTACAGGCAATTTTTTGTTTTGCAATTACTTCTTTAGCTAATTATGCTAATTTCTCTAATTTATTAAATATCGACTTTAGACCCCAAATGTGAATTGGAAACTGGTAGAGCACCTCCAGAAACCCCTATTTCATTAATTGCGATAAAGAAAGTCTCACGTGTATCTTTTTTTCCGGGCTCAGAAGAAAGCCCGCGAAATACAAATAATACCACGTCACTAGTGCATTTGTGCGCCGCGATTGTGGTGCTCTCAGTCGTTGTTTGAGCGAATGAAATTAGCTGCGGCCGTGCCTTCTTGGCCCCGTTAAAGCGGCAGGCCGATATGCCTGCGATGGCTTCTTCGCCCGCGTCAGACAGCCGGCCCACGTGACGGTGCAGTAGCAGCGAGAGCGGCGAGCCGACACCACCGAGATTCCAACAAGGCCTTTTTCTCTCCGATCAGCGAACGTCACGACAAACGGATGAGCGATAAGGTATCAATCACTGAATCTGCGCATACATGCTTGGGTAAAGGGGCGAGATGACATCATGTGACTCGACTAAAATTAGCGCTGCACCTTCATTTGCCGGTTCTTTATCGTCATCCGCCTGTCGTGATGTAGGCTGCTGCGGTGCGCAGGTCTGGCCAAAATTGCGGTGGCGACGGGCGAGCTCGAGCTCGCTCGACCATCGCCAACATTTCTGCCTGCCGCTGCAACGGGACCATCGGGTCACGGCCGCAGCTGATTTCGTTCGCTTAAACCACGACTGAGAGCACCATACTCGCGGCGCACAAATGCGCTAGTCACGTGGTATTATTTGTATTTCGCGGGCTTTCTTTTCAGCACGGAAAAAAAGATACACGTGAGACTTTCTTTATCGCAATTAATGGAATGGGGGTTTCTGAAGGTGCTCTACAACTTTCCAATTCACATTTTTGGTCTAAAGTCGATATTTAATAAATTAGAGAAATAACATAATTAGCTAATTAAGTAATTGCAAAACAAAAAATTGCCTGTAGTGCGCAAATAGGCTGGCAGTTGTATGCAATTGGTTTCACTTACCTACCTCAAATATATTATTTTGTAACCCTTGGTTCAAGTTAGCTGGGACACCCGGTATATATATATATATATATATATATATATATATATATATATATATATATATATATATATATATATATATATATATATATATATATATATATATATATATACATACACATATACATACACATATATAAAAAGGCATTAGTAAGCAATGGCTGTCAAGAATTCTTCAATTGGTAGCGAGCGGACGTGTCCAGGCAGCGAATTCCAGAGTTCAATGGTCGGAGGAAAGAAGCTATGTTTGAATGTCTCAGTGCGGGAAAAGAAAGGGATGAGATTTAGGCTATGGGAACTTCTAGTTATGGAAGGCTTGCTAATGTTCAAATAATGTTCAATGCCACTATTAGACACTGTGGTGCATTTTATATGGCGGCCGACAATTAAATATTTACGAAATAAAAAATAGTTTACCAAAATCGCAAATAATTTTTGCCATGCCTGATTCAATTGCACAGTTTCGGAGACGCGATTCATGTATATCATAGATGTATGTCATGCGCACTGGTGCGCTTTCATCGGATTAGAAAGCAAACGGAGGGACGCGTCATTTGGTGCTTTACGCTACGATGCAAATCGATTATGTATGCACAGCTCCTAGATCGACTGTCGTAATTATCACCACCAGCCTCACTGCACCTCGATGCAGAGCAAATGCCTATCCTAAATCCCTCCTATGACCCAGTCCAGTGCCAACTTCATCAATTTGATCCCCGCAGACTTCCTATAATCTCATCCACCCACCTAACTTTCTGCCGTCTATTGCTACACTGTCCCTCCCCTGACTGTTACCTTTAGCGACCGTCGGTTATCTTTGCATTGATGCATTGATGCGACACTTGCCGTCCATATTAAAAAAAAAAAAAAGTTCCTTCTTTGCCACATGATTCAACCTCCTGAGGTCGATTAACTGAGAGAATCATAGATTCCCTTATCACCTCCTAGTCGTGAATAGCAAAGTTTTCAGGCCTAAAACATACGCATGACCAAAGTACATGACGTTGCCACAGCTTGCTTGTCGAAGCAGCCTGGGGCGGCGATACGTGTATTTCATGGCCCTCGTATTCTGATAAAGTTATAAAGTGGCTTTTCTGTCATTGCAACAGGGGTAATCAATCGATATCGTCATCAGTGTCTCTTTAGTCAGATCCGACGCTGTGCAGTTAGAAAGGTGAGGACATTGAGGTCTAAGAATAGAAACGCCACTCTTTGCAATGTAATTGAAATGTAAATAATGACTACAAAGAAGCAGCCAGCGAGTCATTTCAACCTGGAGCCTATTTGCGCACAACGAGTGACGACGGCCGCCTTTCGTGGAGCGACGTTAAGCTAAACGTAACGTGAAAAGGAGTTCGTTGAAGGAGACTATTTGCAACGTCCGCATACATGTCCTGGTGACAGCAGAAAGAAGAAATAGGGGTAAGAAAGTGGGATGGAGGGGAGAGTCGTCCAATACTATTCCACCTCCCGTTCACCGTGCACTTTCGAGGAAGGGGCGCAAACGAGCCCAATTCAAAATAGAGAGCTTTCCATTGTATATCACACATGAAAAAAGAAAACTAAACTTCTTACTGGAGGGCGAGAAACATCCGAGCCTGTTTGAGAATTGAAAGCACGTACGTTGCCGCAAATTGGCAGGGAGGCGACCCAAACTACTCTTGATTGCATTGGAGCACTATCTCCGGCTGAACCATGAGCTTTGCTTCGAAAGTGCGCCGAACGACAAGGGAATAGAAAAAGAAAGGAATAAGAATAGAAGGCGCGGACCATTTTCGCCATCACGCACAGTTCCGGGCTTCTTTGATGCAAGTAAACTGTCAGAACTCTGATGATCTGAAGAGCAAGGACGAAGCTTCGCAAGCGCTGTATACTTTCGCGAGGTCGTCTGGTACTACTCGACGCTGAACTGCTCCCTACTCGGTCGAAGCAGTAGCAAAAATGGGCGGGGGTGTTTGCACAAGCCGCCACAAATACTCCAAACAGGACATTTGCGGTGCATCGAGCAATATTGGTGCAATATTATTTGTTTCCATGATGACGCAATGCTATCTTCACGTCGTGGCCATCGCCTGAAAAGTGGCGGCCCGACGCTTCACGCCACCGTTTTTCGAGATGGTGGCGCATTTCCGCGATCCTTTCTGACCACGTTCGGTTAAAGTGCACTAGAATATTATAGCTAACTTTAGTTCAGTGCCAAAGAGTCGACACCCCCCCCCCCCCCCCCCCCCCCCCCCGCCCCTTTTATTCGAGTTCCTCAGACAAACTGTGGAAGACATGAAGTCAGTCCAAGGGAGTTATGGGGGGCGACATAAGATGGATGGAGAGAGAGAGAGAGAGAGAAAGAGAGAGAAGGCAGAGAGGTTAACCAGGAAAGCTTCCGGTTTGCTACCCTGCATTGGGGAAGGAGAATGAGGAGTTTAAAGAAGAAAGATAGAAGAGAATGATAGGAAACGTAAGGCGGCGAGGAGCACAGTCACAGTTTCTCAATCAAGTTTGTGTCTCTCATAAAACACATAAGTGCTTTGAAGGCTTTGCCGTTAGACGCCTTCTGTGGCCATGGGCCGAGGATTTTCTCCTCTGTGAAAGGACGGCTGTCAAGATGGTCCAGAGCCGAACGCAGCGCATATCTTTCGCTTTAAAAAGCAGGGCACTCGCAAAGGAGATGCTGTGTGGCCTCTTCGCAGCCGCATCTTTCACAGTTAGGGCTATCCGCCATTCTCATCACATAAGCGTATTTTTTGGTGAATGCAACACCGAACCACATACGGCACATCAGTGTTGTTTCGCGCCGCCCTTTGTTAGGGGAAACACGAAGGCGCAGCCCAGAGTCTAGTTCCCTGAGGCGTCGATTGGAAAATTCTCCTTTGTTCCAGGCTGAAAGCGTTAGCTCCGCCGCTAAGGAACGAAGTCGACAAGCTGCGTCAACTCTAGATATAGGAATGTTCACTGTAGTTCCGTCGTTGTGTGCAGAACGGGCAACTTGGTCTGCCTGGTGGTTTCGCTCAATACCGCAATGTCCAGGTAGCCACTGGAAAATTATATCATGACCTTTTGATGTAGCGTCGTAGTATAGCACGCGGATCTCTGCAGTTAGTTGTTCATGTGATCCACGACGTAGCACAGCTTGAACGCCTTGAAGCGCTGCTTTCGAGTCCGTAAAAATGGACCAGACACCTGGAAGTTCCTGGCCGATGTATTCAATAGCTGCACGTAAGGCAGCCAGTTCCGCACCAGTTGAAGAGGTGGGGTACGCCGTCTTGATCTTCAGCACGATGGACCTCGACGGTATCACTACGGACCCCGCGGAGCTTGTTGAAGCAACTGAGCCATCGGTGTAGACGTGTTCGCGATTATTGTGCATAGAATACAGGTGACCCAACGTCATTTGCTTCAAGGCAGGCAATGGTACACCCGTTTTCTTTTTTACTCCCGGAATAGATAGGTAAACTTTCGGTTCATGTAGGCTCCATATGGGTAAACTCGGTCTTGAAGCTGGAGTGAACTGTGAAGGAAGGTAGGTGCCATGAGCTGGTATGGTTTTGGAAGATGGATGGATGGATGAAATATGAGAGCGTCGTCTCCAAAACTCGAAAATGGTGGCAGTTGCCATCATGCATGCTCGAGCTTTATCAGCGACGCTGTTTAGGCCGGAGGTTGTTCCGCCTATCGTGCGCAGCTGGCTCTGTTCGCAGTTATCACGTCACCCTGACCGGACAGGACGTCATAAACGGACGTGACGTCATCACGACGTCACGTCCGGTTCCATGGGACGTCATGACCTGTGAAATCACCAGACGAATCACCAGACGTTACGAAGCTGACCCCGCCGTGAGTCCGATTCAGACGTCCGTGCTGCGCCCTTCATTTGGCACTTCCTCGATCGCCGCACCACACAGCATATAGAAGCAGACGCAGTAAAGCAAGAATGAGCGGCGTTTCAAATTGGTTTACAGAAAAGAAAAAGGCGCACTTCGCTCTTCTCCGCCGACAACAGATAGAAATGGCGAATCTCAAAGTATAATCACGAACAATATGCTCGAATTAAACGCAAACAGCATCGATGTGTCATCAGTCTTACATGGGAGTGTTATTTACCCTAATTTTGTGTTATTCCTTTCATTTTTTGTGCTTTACAACTTGAATGTTTTAATTATTTCGTCCTTTGATTTCCTATCTTTTCTTAGTTTTATTTCTACCCTTCTAAATTTTTCAGATATTTCTCTGTCGTGAGCGCCATCTATCCACGGTGCTTAATAAATCAATGGGTCATAATATTTATTCTAAGCAGTGTAAAAACGCGGATGTTAGAGGTGCACAAACGAATAGCCACATAACAGCGGATTGCCTACGCTCACCGTCCTTTATGGTGTATTCCGCAGCATGGTGCAGAGGGGTCGCAGCATTTGTACGGCTATGCTTGTATCGACCTTTTCAAAATTGGCCAAAGGGCGCTGCCATACTGGAGACTGGGCTGTGCTCATAGCACAGGAAAACGCTGCGGATTCTCCCCCCACGCCTGCTTCACAGCCCAGTCAAGCCGGTTTCTCCCGGGATCGTGAAAAGGTCTATAGCTATGCTTGCGGTTTCGTGTCATCACGAGCTTGTCTGCACGATTACGTTCGAACAAATGAGTTTATAAGGAAAATAATGGTTGCATCACATAGAGCATCCAAAAGACTCGTGTGGGAAATGAGGAGGTGCATGTGAGTTAGTTGGTTAATTAATTAGAGGCAATTAAGCCATTCAGACGCCGAAATAGCCGGGAGGGGCAATGTCGACGTCCAAAAGCAGTCACGTGGCATTTGACTTCCGGAGACGTAGGCTTAACTTCCGGGGGCGGGAAATTTGAAATGTTTGAATGTGAACTAGCGGAAAAGGTCGTGATTTGCGCGCACAAATGCTTGGGAATGTTTAGAAGGCGTAAAAAGAGGTAATCAACCAACCGCAGCCTAAAAAATTTCGAGAGCACTGCAGAAGCTGTACCGGAAAAATGTGAAAGCGTGAGAGTTGCTGCTGCACACTGTACATCGCGCGCCCCTTATCGAACACTACCAGCGTTTCGTTGAACGCATCAAAGTTCGCTGGCTTTCTATAATTGATTTACAGGAAAGGAAAGGTGCAGTATCTGTCACTCGCGAAATCCCGCTGACACATCTCGCGGACAGCACAGCGACGGTCATGATTATGCATTTCTCCAGCGCAGATTATGCAGGGATCTCGGAAAATATTTTTTTTTTATTTGAGACTCAAAGAAGGGTTCAGCAGTTGCTAAAAAGAAAATAGTTTAAGGCATGAAAGTTTTCTTCAAAAAACGTTCTAGGTAAACCAATGCAAAACAGAGGATAAAAGGCTAACAACGCACTGATGAGCAGACAAGCATATCATAAGCCTTTGTATCAAGACATGGATTTTAGTTAAGCCAAATTTCTTCAAAGCGCACAGATCACATGAACGTGGTGCGTAGCTTTCCTGCGAGTTAGAAATGGTTAAATAACGCGTGACTTACAGCCCAAACTGAAAAGCTATGCCGATGGATGCATACAAAAAACCTGATCATAGATTCAACCTCTTTATAATAAAGTACAAGGATACAAACTGTTGATACATTAGGGGAATCATGCATAGGGGAATCCTGCAAACATTTCAGGCGAAAAGAAACCACGCCTCCATATGCCAATTTGTTTTTCTTTGTTTTTCTGTCCGGGCGATTTTTGTGATGGCGAAATTCCTGCGCCAGCAGGCACGTTAGAATCCCTCTTGGCCGCACCATCCTATACTGCATATTGCTTCGGATGGCGAGCCAGCGACAGCCGTGCGATAGCGGCCATAAATCTGGATGTTCTCCGAAGCAGGCTGGTTTCGGCGAAACGAGGGATTGGCGCAGAGATCGTATGCAGGGGTGTGTATCGCTCCGCGAGTACCTGCCGCAAGGTGGAAGCGCGCGCAGCCTAATCCACCTGCGCGAACACATACACATCCCGCACCACGCGACCTCGCCCACTTATATGCACCCGCACGATTTGTCTCCTAGCACTGGCGGTGTATTGGCACTTCGCTCTCTCGTTTCGTTGAAAACGAGAAAGCGTACCGTTTCCCTCCCCTCTCCTGTTTTCAGCAACAAAGCCTAACACCGAGATAGGGCTGGTGTAGTATGTCTGCGCGTGCACTTTTGGTAGAAGGGAGATGTGGGGCTTCGCGGTGCGGGTGGCCTCGCCCTTCGATCGCCGAGCTGGGCGTGTGTGCATGCAGTGGAAGCTGTGTATCGATTTGAAGGTCTCCGAAAAGTTTGGCGCATTCTTCGATTGGTGACCGCTTCTCTCGAAATGTGTCACTGTGCTTCTCGGAAGGCGACCGTGGCGCGAGAGCACCGCCGCGTGTGTACCGACCCGCATCCGCACCGCGGGTTGCAGGTTCTGGAAGGCCGGGTTCCGACAGCCCCGAAACCTGTGTAAGAAATTCTGAGATGTTTGTTTTGCACCTGGTTTTTTTTTTTTTTTTTAACATGTACTGACATCGCACAATACACGGGATCCTTATTTTCTTAATCCGCCCCCATCCAAAAGTGGCCGCCGCAGCCGGAATTTAACCCGCATCCTTGGGTTCAGCAGTAGAGGTCTCAAACCACTAATCCAATGCGGCGGGATCGTCGTGTCTTCGAATGCTAGGTACTGTCGGGTGTTTTTGCTTTCTTTTCCAGATTAACAAGGCATACAAGAACGGGACATGAGGAGGAAAAATTACAGATGAGCTATCTTCCATTTCTCTGATTCTGCATATGCACAGTTCATCGCTATGTCATGCAGTAACTCACCCAATGTATAACTATTCTCTGAGTGATCTTCTAATTATTACTTGATTTACTGCATAATACTGAATGATGGACCAACCGGCCAACACATACAACATCCGAACGATGATTGCTGAGCTCCCGTTCAGTCTCTTTCACCTCTCTTAGTAGTCCGCTCGTCTGTCTATCCAACTGTCCGCCTATCCCTGCGTCTGTCTCTTCCTCCGACTGTCCGCCCGTTCGTTCGTTCATCTATCTGTCCGTCACAATTCCTGCACTTCACACTACTTTTCCCGCCAGTAAGTCATTTCCTTTCTTTTTATTATCCGCTATCTTAACTGAAGCCACAGAGCAGCAAAAGCCAGCCGGAATTCAAGAACTTCTAGGAAGCACCGTAACTATGGCACCGGGTCGTGAGTCAGCGAGGTCGCCCATGTTCTCAGAGAAACGTATTGATTCGAGAGAGAGAGAGACTTCATAGGAAGCGACACTGCCTCTGCGCACTCGAAAGCCAAGCGCATTCTTCGATTGACTTTCCGCGCGCTGTTCTTCCGAAAAGTGTCCTTGTTTCCGACACAGCCGAGGCGTGGTAGGCTTGTGCTTCGAGAACAGCGATCGACACTGCGGGTAGACGTTGTTCTGTGGGAAGATGACCGAGCGACGGCTTGAGCTGAGATATTTCACAAAACACAAAACGTTAGTTGTGCGGGCGATGGCGCAGCATATTTTAAATGAAAAGCCACTTCCCCCACTTTCTATTGCTTCGATGAATCTGACCTCATTCAGGAGAGGAGGAGGGCGGGAACAGCTTGGGCCGGTAATGTTGTTTTCATTTTAAGGGAAGGCGAAGGCTTTCTTTATTTCTTCAAGCCTTTATGGCGGGCATCATGAAACAAAGATCATCAACTGGAATACAGATGTAAGACGACGAAAAAGACACTGTTATCCTGTTCCTCCTAATCTGTGTTTCACAGACAGCGCACTTTGTTTCGTTTTACTTTTTTTTTTCTTTGCTATCGCAGATAACGCACTACGGTACACGCAGTCTCTTACGTTCAAGGTCATCCGGATGCCATCCGGTGCATTGACCAATTTGCTTTAACGAGTGCAGAAAAGGTCGTGTTGTGCTATTTTATGTTAAACCATTACGGACATTTGAGAAAAGTATGTGAGTCCCTTTAGGTTCTCGAAAAAAGACCTCCTCGCTGTGCTGTGTATCATTCTGATATTCTTTTTTATTGCGCTGCTAGCGGACCTCATATAATGAACTGAAATGTCACCAACACAGCTGTATTCTCATGTTAAACATTTCTCTTTCTCTCTCTGAACGCAGAAAGAAAGAGGAACAAAGTGCCATGGCACCTATATCGCCGATTTACACTTTCTATAAACAGAGAAGCATGGGTAGGAAATGTCTACCGGTTGTTAAGGACATAATTCGAAGTATCATTCAATACAATGTTCGTGGGCGTACGTTCGGCATTCGTCTACGCGGCCATTCCCGCAACAAACACCCGACATATTGCTTTATATACGTGTTAGCTCATTGCTGTGAAATTTCCGTAATCTCATATGTCCTTACTTTGAAATGTCCGAGGATGAACGGCAGCCCTTACGTCCCACTTCAAAAATGTGATGTAACGGTCTCTCTAATTGATAGTTTCTTTCCTCCATGTTTTCTAACACTGGTGCAAGCGAGCAGCCGCGCTGACTTCAAGCCAGGCGCCACACTACCACCGATGCTCCTATTGAGGGCGCAAATAAATATATCTCCCTCCATAGGGCGCAGCCAGAAGTTGCGCCTTGGCGCGCTTTCGCAAGTTTCCGTCGAAAGATAAAATTTTCATGACGTCAGCTGAGGGAGATACCTTGGCATAGGGCTTCCCAGGCTTCTCCACAATTTATATTTGTTTTAGCCCCTGTGGCAGAGCGAGGTCCCTGCTCCACAGCTACAAGCCATCCTCCTAGCGGAAGAAGCCGCGAAGAACCAAGACCTCTATGCCTGCTTTTGATCGTGGAGGTCCCGGATCCCGTCCCTTAGGCCTGCGTGCCCGGGGCTGGGACTAGGGGGCCTCCTTATCTGATGGAAGAATAAAGTTATCACATCACATCAGATACCTTGGCACGCTGCCAAGGTCTGAGCTGTGAACGCCGACAACTGAGCGAAACTGCGCGCTAAGCTAAAAGCTTTAAAGCATTACGGGGTACACTTAAGCTCCGTCTTTAAGCCCGTGACGCGATATCATATACGCAACCGCCCGACATACAAAACCCCGCTTAACCAAGCCGTATGAACGTACCTGCGTAGGCCAGAGGTAGCATGCCTCACTCGGCATCCTAGATCATTGGGATGTTGATTGTTATTCACCTTTTCCACCTCAAATGAGCAATCTAAATCGGCCCTCCTTCAACGTTTCTGATATCATGTTGTCTCGTTAAGTAGCTCAAACCATCGAAGAGTCAGTGGCGGGCCATGCCAGCTACTTGCCAGCGCCACGCCCTAACATTTTCGCTCACAATACCGATGGTGGCAACGACGCGGACTCCGGATTTTGTGAGTAACAGGACACTTCACGCTATCGCGTTAAAAAAAAAAAAAATTCGGAGAGCACTCTGCAATCTGCACTGGAGAAATGCGAAAGCATAAGCGTTGCAACACGGTGCATCACGTTTGCTCTCATTATCATTGCTAATGTCATTGTCATTATAACTAATTGCAGCATCATTGTCATCGCTACTATCATCCTCACGGTAGACAAGGAGAATCATGGTGTGCGTTTCAAACTTCACTCGTCAACCTTACCTGCCAAAACGCGGCTTCGTGCAAAAGGGACTTTTGTACCATGGTCAGTGGACTGTCACCTGTGTCAGCAGCCAGAAATATAGATCATTTCTTTTTGTATTGCCGTGATGCAGTCTTGTTTGTAGTTTTTTTTTCTTTTTTTTTTTTGGGGGGGGGGGGCAGGTTTTTGCCTACAATAGAAGCTTCTGAGGTTCCATGTGATCTTTTTGTACTCATGGGTCTGTTTAGCCTGTGGAAGAGTCGCATGACCGATCGCCCCGCAGAGCCACCACGTTCATCGAAGTCTCCGTTCAGAGAACAATTTGCTATAGTGCGGGGAGGTATATGCTGCGCAGGATCAGCTTCCTGTCTGTATTCCTTTACTCGATGCATGTGTATGTCTCCCGGAATTTTGATGTGTGGCCAAAGTGAGAGCTTGATGCTGGTGCGATTGTGGATGACAGGCTGCGGGATGCGACATTGGTTAAATCGGGCTTGAAGTACTTACATGCAGTAAAGGCCAAAAAATCCCTGGCGTGGCGCAGTTGGTTAAAGCCCTCGGCTGGGAATGCAAAGGATGGTGGGTCGGTTCCCGGTGGAGACAGGATTTATTTATTTATTTTTGACTAGTTTCCTCACGGTAGACAAGCAGAATTCCCAACAGTGCAAAAATACGTGATCTATATTGCTCCGGGGTTTTTTTACAGGTAAGGCAGTCGGATCCCCGCTGTGGGAAAAAGCCATTTTTTTTTTTCTGGAAACACTTTACAGATAATGAAGATGGTAGTCCTTTTGATTTAGTTATGCTCGTGGGCCTTTATCGAATATGGCGCTACCGAATGGCCACGTATCACTGTGATATTGATACTCGGCCGGCACGCATGTACTTTTGTGAAAGCATTCACAGGTTTATTCAGGCTTTGAAATCTTAAACAAGTGTCGCGGACTGCTTACCAAGGTTAGAGCCCTTGGGTGAGCTTAGAGAATTTTAGTCTGTCGAAGCCATACTCGTTGAGCTGGCGGGGTTTTTTTTTTTCTGTTATGTATTTCAATGTATGTATTTTGAGGGCTGTTAAAACCTGATAATAAATGCATAAGGAAACCGGGCGGGGACCAGTTGAGCGCTTTGGATACAAGGAATGGGGCTTCGATTCCCGGTGGAGACAAGATGTTTATTTTTCTGATGACGTCATCATGAAGCCATTTCATTGACAGCTATAGTGTGACCGGACGTACGAACACCGACAGTATGAGGCATTAAAGATTTCGCCTTAACAGGACGTGCATAATCTTTGCATTTTAGGTAGCGCCTTTAACACAACGTTTTTCCCTCCATGAATTTTTCAGTGTTTGTTTAATTATTTATTTTTAATATTATGACTACTGTGTCATCAATAGACATCTCATGCACACGTTGGGTGGTTCCCCTCTGACACGATTAGTACCAACAGCCCTTCGTGACCAGCCAGGGTCCGCAACAGAAGGATCCTAGACCAAAAAGGTTCGTTTTAGGCGAATCATACGAGGTGGAGCAGATTTGTAATAAAGAAATAATTACTGACTTCCGTCCACCCGATGACAGTCATAGGGATACAAAGAAAGCTATGCAGATTTCTCTACTAAATTTCTGATAAAACTGCATACCTTTATCAGCCGTATGGCTGCGTCCGGTTGGATGCCTATGAGCAGTGGCTTCATTGCAACACTTTCCTTTTAGGTTAATGATGAATGGGGGGAGGACGTCAATTGGTCGCACCGGGCGAGTCCGTAACCCGATCCGCTTCGGCAGCCGCGCCGTGGCACAGCCGCTAACGACTTTTTGGACTGATCTACGTGGTTGCTATGGGGAAAAGTAGGGATAGAGAGCCTAGTCTGCCGCCTGCGCTCTCTTCCTTGATAAGGAGCATCCTGCCACTTCCAGCGAGAAATCCCATTCAGCTCAGATCATGCTGGTTGATGAGCTCAGCCGTTAAGCTTAGATCTAGCAAGTCTGCGTAGTGTGAAAATACTACAAGCGGAGACAAGCGCTAGCCGATTTTTTGATACCTTGAGAAAACACTGTTTGAATTACCCGCGCCAGGACACGCGTACAATGATATCACGATCTGGTTGGCTAATGAGGAGTCAGGCACAAGCAAGCTCGTTCCTTGGTCATGACGATTGTATGGATTTTGGCGCTAAAGCACAAACAGTTGCGTATTCTCGGACTGAGGGCCCTAGTGCTAACACACTCAAGGGCACTTCTATTCCGGAATTTTTTCCCGCGTCACCAAAATTTTACCTGGCATTTCTGCAACGTACACTAGCCTCCTTTTGCGGGACTGATCTTTGTTTTTAATTGAACCATCGCGGAATTGCCTATTCTGTTAATGAATCACTTGGTCCAAACGCATCACCTTCACTGACAGCTGTGCATCTCGAGTCGTGGCATGTAGGTATTTTGCGACGCTCGAGTCGAGAATCGCATGCTTGTCGAAGTTGTTCTCCTTCTTTGCAGGGAATCTAATGGCTGACAAAAACTGATGACGGCGCTGACACCCACCGTGCACATTGTTATCACCACGGAGAACCTGCGAGCTACCATTCGACCCACCTTTATCCGAGCACGTTCACTGCTCTGGACTTCTTGTCCTCAGGGGATTAATGACACATGTCTGCTATTTATGTGTGCGTGCGGGGGAAGGGGGGGGGGGGGAGGTTCTACACACAGAAGGCGCCATTCATTCGATAAAGTATTCTTTTCCTCATCTTTTTCTTTACAAATCTGTACCTGAACCGTTGCCCGGCGACCGTTTCCCTTCACGTACCTTGCTTTGAAGCCTAGGGAGACGTTATTTCGACAATGAGTGGGCTTACACTTCGTTTTGCGAGGCATTTCATTTTACATTTCGTTTTCGTAAAGATCGTCCCCGCGTCCACACACGGTTTACTGACGCAGTTTTGTGAAATCAGGTGTGTGAGTTTCTGACATCAGACTGATACGGTGCGGGCACGTCAAATGATTTGAGCTAGCGTTTATTTGAGAAGGATGCAATTCAGTTTGAGCTGCCTGACTGTGGCTGGGCATGTTGAAAGCCTTCGCTGCGCCATTTATACTCGTCAGTAAGCGGCGAAGCAACAGCCTTTGGAATTGTTATTGATTTCAGCTCGTCGGGTGTTCGTTTGCCTTATAGATCGTTTTACCGAGAGCAAGCAAGAGAGGAGGAAAATACTTTCTAACCAGATTCCTTGCGCTGGCCCATTGTTGCCAGTACCGAGTGGGCTGTGCATTCGCACGCTTCACGCAGAGCAGAGCGGCCTTGCACTTCAATATATTCTCGTTTGAGAGACTTGCATACCTTTATTAGCACCCATTTTAGTGGTAACATCATCGGGACAGCAATGTGTGATCGTGAACTGCACAAAAATCAACTAAATCTCAAGATGATTGCCGAGAGCGTATGCGTGAAGCATGCAACGACAGGTCGAGTGCGCCTGTGATATGTTTCTGCTTCACCACTTTCCAGTATATCCTGATTTAATTCGCCTATGAACGTTTTGTGAAAGCCAGATATATTTGATACCAATGACAGACTCACGTATATGATACTTATTTTACTTATTCCGTAGTAAACACGCATGCCGGGAAGGCCGTGCCTCCCGCTGGCCCTCCGCGCTAAGGATACGGTTGATCTCTTCCGCCAGCGCAAGAAGAGCGTACTAAAATTTGTTCTTCACTTAAACAATAAGCCGACAGCAAAAAAAAAAAGAAAAAAAATACAGGTCTTCTTTGCGGATTTCTGACCCATACCGTGATATTGATAATTGCAATAAAACAAGTTTCGTAACTCATTGCCGCTGGCGCGGAGCGCGACTCACCGTCTGCACGCTGGCTCCACTGCTAAGGCGTCACCAAAATTTACATTTTTCTTTTATCGATACAATGGGATCGGCAGTAGGGCAGTTTCATAAGAGACCATTTACTCTAGCGCTCAGCAATTACAAAGCGCCGTCGGATGTGCCTTCGATGCGAAACAATTTAAGCCTAGCGACGACTAGGGAGTAGCGCTCGGCTAGAGTGCCGTCGGCCGCCGCGCCAGCGGGCGGCGCCGATTTCGTAAGCGCTGCTGTATGTGCAGCGAATTTGTCTTCGTTCATAGTGCAGCTGAGAGCGCACATTTTTCGACGTTTTGTTCAACAATACGTCGTGCAAACGATGCTGCTACGACGTATGGGACGGGGATACGATTTTGCAGCGCCGCAGAGCGAACACCAAGGCTGCATAAAAACGCCGACGGATGGTACTTTCGACACTTCTTTTATGTGATGTTTTTGGGCCGTGGTTTAGCTTGAAAGCATAGAATGTTGAAGCAGGACACCGCGATCGTATATCGAAATTGGTCGGACTTCACGTTAAATCAATGCGGCGATTTGGAAAGTATCTTTCGTAGTATCTGTATTCCGCGTTCGGTAGCTGTCCGTACGGTTCATTCGCTGTGTGTTTGTGCGCACAGTTACCATTGCGATTATAAAATATAATTGAAAATACATATATCGATATATCCTCACAGTTAACTCTGACGAGTTCGGCCTGCGGAAGCGGAGCGCAGTCTTTCGCAGTCACCCCGGCCGCTAGTGCTGATTCCAACAGCTGCCGCCATGCCAAACGGATGGTATACGGTTTGCTAGCGTGCTCAAACAAAGCACAAAATAGCACCAAGATGTCGGATAGCTTTCACGAGAACCGCGAAAAAGCGCTTTTACCCAGCCGCTTGGCAGCATTAACACGCGCAACACAGCCCAAGATGGCGTCAAGAGGAGCCGGAGCGGACTTTCCCAGTTTGGCTCATACGGGGCGCCACCATCAAACTAAGATGGCTGCGCCTAAGCATCGAAACTAGAATTGTCTATAGAATATGGGCGTCGCTTACAGTTAACGTCTTTTCCTCTCCATTCTTCCGATTCTCTCTCTAACAGCACTGAGTCAGTATGGTTTTCGAATTACAAGAAGCCGCCTTTACCCCCGCTCATCTTCGGGCTGCAATAGCGTCACAAACACGAGGGAGGAATAGAGCGCACTTATCCCTTCTTGTCCCTTCTCTTGTATTGCAAATTCCCTCCTCGTGTTTGTGCTGGTGCGCTGTTTTTCATAGAACCTTCGAGCTTGCCTTGAAAAAAGGGTAAGATAAACAAATCTCGGCATTTTCTTGTCGTAAGACTAACCCCTTACAGAAATTGTCTATAGGCTCTATAGACTTTTATAGACTCTATTGCCATCATTTAGACCTACCGCATTTCTGTAGGTTATCTATAAACTAAAGTATATGATCCTCTTTGTTTCATTTTGTCTATAGATAGTCTATATAGCTACCGTCGACTGAAGTGTGTAAAAACTCTTCTCTTCTTTTGTTTATAATTAATCTATAGACTATCTATAGATTGTCTTAAATTTGTCCATAGATAGTCTACAGATAGAAGTCCGAGAGCAGCATACAGCCATAAATCAATACACATTCTATGGATTGTCTAAACATTACGTGAGGGACGCACGACCCCTGCTCAGATACCCTGCTTTTGAAGAGGCTTAGCTACAACTGTAACGTCCTGCTCGGCTTGTTCTCGCCTTGTGCGCACTGTAGCCAAGCATGTTTCTGCTTAATTTTGTTGCTATTCTCGCCTTATTTGTGTTTTACGTTAACGCAGTAATCGACAGATTCAAACTTCGCGATCTGAAGGAAAGATCTTTATACCACTCGTACCTGTCGAACATACGCGTACCATCACTTGTTACGCAACGTTGTTATGAAAACACTTATTTCACTGCAAGCAGTTACCAAAAATAGACTTTGGCATTGCAATACTATGGATTCTAAAATATTTAAAAGCGCAAAAAACACAGGACGAACACTTAGAACACGATCAGTTACCAAAAATAGACTTTGGCATTGCAATACTATGGATTCTAAAATATTTAAAAGCGCAAAAAACACAGGACGAACACTTAGAACACGATTAGAAGTTCGTCTTCTGCCTGTTTGCCTTGTGTTTTTCATGCCCTTAAACATCTAAGAATGTACTGTAACTAGGTGTAGCCCAACAGTCAGTTCTCTTAAGCAATACTGTGGGTCTTATTATTAAACTTTATGGAACGTCTAAAGACGTCATTCTCCACTCTTGCCGGCTCAGGCATGCCACGTGGTCACCTGAAGTCACACAACCCGATGACCATAAGTCACTGGAGGGCCACGTCACTTGCCAACTACTACATGCCATGCCAGCAGTTTTTCGCTCACAACGCCGGCGCCGGATGTCCTTAACAATGAGGCCTTTAACGCTATTGTGTAAAAAAAAGTATAACCAATAGTCATTCATAGATTCCTACTGGCTATCAGAAAGTATCAGCAGTTTTTGGGCTGTCTAACAACATTTTTGCGAGGTGAGACGGTTACGGATGACAGTGAAGGGATTCGGTGCAACTTGGCAGCAAACGTAAAGTGGGCAAAAGTAATGAATGCCTGTAACAACCCGCTGTGCCGAATAAGCGACGCGTATTTCGAAACTTTAACATCAACCTTATTAGCGGCAGCGTTAGAAATAGGGCTTAAACAGCATAAGACGATCTGTTTTGTTTGGTTTATGGGGTTTCATCCGAAAGCGACTTAGGCTGTGGGAGACGCTGCAGTGGAGGGCTCCGAAAATTTCAACCACCTGGGGTTGTTTAACGGACACTGTCATCGCACAGCACACGGACGCCTGGCTTTTCGCCCCCACCCCAAATGCGGCCACCGACGCCGGGATTCGATCCCGCATCCTTGGTCACAGTAGCCGAACGTCTTAGCCACTGCGCCACCCCGGCGGGGCGTAAGGACAATCCTCGCCCCGAAAACCCTTAGTGCGTTGGTCATCATAGTGAGTAACATGATCCAGTTTAAGGCTAAATTACTGTTTTTCGGAGCATCTAATAACCTGAGACCACTTCGTTCATCTCTCAACTCCTCTTCTCCCTCCAGCCCCACTCCCTCCGCCTATCTTTATTATTTTGCATGCACTCTACTTTGACCTATTTCCCATGAGCTGAAACCCTCCGATGCGGTAGCGTAATGCGACTCCGTACTTTCCTCCCAGTGTCATACCAGAATGCAGCTACCTCGAAACTAGTTTTCCACAGTTCTCGTGAAACGCTCAACGCAAGGCGAAATTACGCGATACGAAAGTATATGAAATAGGCAACCGCTCCCCCCTCCCTCCCCTCGCTCATTTACATCCTTTCATTATCTGCTCTGAGTCTCTCCTTGACGAGAAATTTGGAATATTTTAAACTCGTGAATTACACCCGTAGTGCGCGTAAGGCCCAACATACGATTCTATCCCAGAACACTAATACCGATTCATTCAGTGGTTCTGTTGCTTCTCTTCTTGTGGACTTTGAAAGAATATATACGTTGTAACGATCGAGCGATAGTTAATCTGTGATGCAACTGCACGGTGCAAACCGAAAAAAAACCGGAAAACTAGGACGCCAGGGGAATGGCGGGTACAATAACGCGCCTGGCCTAATTCCAACAGCACACAGCGACACTAGGAAAAGCGCTCACGCAGTGGTCTCGCCGAGTGCCGACGAAGGGCTCCCTCCAGAGACAGGCATGAAAGTGGAATTGGGGATCTGTTCAGGTAGAGAGGGAGCGAATAGCCGTCTCCCACAAAATAAGTGAACGAGGGGAAAACAAGACTCACGAACAAACACCGGCGCGAGTCAGGCTGCTGCGTGGAAAGAAACATGCGGGGCGAAGGAAGGAAACAGCCGTGTGTATACAAAACGGTTTCTGGGAGACAGGAATTGGGGCGAGACGAGACAAAAGAGTAGGGGAGAAAGGAAAAAGTCTAAATCGGCTAAAGTATGTGGCGGTGCAGCGAGTCGGCCAGCCTCCTAGCAGGGCTCGGCGCGACGAGGCAGACGCCGCGGCGCCCAGCACACCGGCCGACGCGGAGCGTGGCGGACGTTTAGGGACAAGGGGAAATACGCGGGATGGACGAAGCGGGAGATGCGATGAAGCATGCAGCCCACTTCCCTAATCGCACCCGCGGCGACTTTGCTGCAACGCCTTGTAACAGCTCCCCTGGGGAGGAGAAGGCGGAATTGCAGAGAGGAAGATGCTGAGCTCTCCCCTTTTCATTCCCTTACGAACGAGAGAAAGGGGAAATGGGAACGAATTCTGCAGATCGAACGAAGGAAACAGAGCAACCGTGACGGCTTGTGAGCGAGCATCGGGCAACGGCCTAAGGAAAAAAGATGGCTGCGTGGGGAGGTTGAGTGGGCAAATAAGCACCAATCGGGAGAAGGGCAAATACAAAAAGAAATAAAAAAATTGAAAGGGGAAAGGGAAAGAGAGACGTCTTTCTCGCCTCCAGGCGGCGGTTGTTGCTGCCGCCTTCGTTCACTGCGCGAGAGAGCTCCCAATCGATAAATCTCATTTGGAGCGGGCCTTTTCTCTCTTTTTTATTATTCACCGCGTCTAATGTTAGACCAGCGGAGGCATCTTGAGTGATCACGCCGTCGGTGTTTGCAGAGAAAAAAAAAAGGGTAAAAGCTGTAAAAACTCCGACTAGTGGCATGGCGTTCTCCTCGCCGCCGGCGTCGGCAGCAGAGCCCTGCGCTAATGACGAAGCCGCGGACGTCATGAAGTGGAAATGCCTGTTAGACGGATCGCTCTCACGCTGCAAGGCCTGCTCTGGCTTGCTGTCGCTGCTCATGCTGTCGATGATGGTTCGGCTCTGGAAGGAAGCTTCCTCGCGGGCAGCTGCGTGAACATTCTCCGATCAGCGATGTCACCCTCGACGCGCAAAAATAAGGTTAACCTTTTAGCATCCGCGATACAAGAGCCAAGAATGCTACGTTTGTGATGGGGCCAGGACGTCAAAAAAAGAGACTCCCATTCGGAATTATTGTACCGCAGTAAATGCCGATACCGTATAACGCTCAGGGTGTGTATTGTTTGTTTTTTTTTTGTAAACATTCCTCTCTGAATACCTGGGAACATCGAAGGCAGAAAAATAATAAATAAATTTAGTCCTTCAAGCTAACATGGTAGTGGGAGATGCAGTCAAGGACATAGACTGCCTAATCCAAGAGGCTCTAGGATTTATCTTTTACAGGTGTGCGCCTGTAAGTCATAAAGAATCGGAAATTCGGGGAAAATGATGATTATACTCATTGTCATTATTCGGTCTTTGGAACAGCGTTTTTCTGTGGTTGCGTTGTTCGCGCAACCATTGCTGCCACGCTATTTGTCTTGCGATTGCCGTAGAAAGCCACACAGCTACACACATGATTCGTTTAGCGTGTCTTTATCCCGTGTGTTGATCCCGTCTTGCAAATTCTGTCAGTGACAGTCAGAACAGCTACTGTATTATAACTTTAACAGATCGAATTAAAAAAAACAACGCAACCTTTCACTCGTATAATGACCTAATTACGTGTTATTCAGGCGACTTACCGTTTGTAACATGCTGACATGTACCATAACATCTCACTTTCGACGCTGGGTAAATCGAGGTGTCTTTTTTAGGCAACGATGACTGCTTAGTGTTTCTTTCTTTTTTTTTAATTTCAGAGAAAAGCGCATTAAGGACAAAGCCGCTCCTTCCAAGCGTACAGATAACAATACCGACGTAATGGGGCACACATTGAAAAGTTACAAAAGACCGCTCTACAATAATGTAGTTCCGGAAAGAGTACGCACTGGGCGCACGCGTTGCAGTGCTCTTCCGCACATCCTAGCTGTACGCGACATTTAAGCTGATCGTGGCAGTTGCACTCTCACCCCCTCCACCCCCCCCCCCTCCCTCCTTCCAGCTACGGTAGCTTAGCAAAATCTAGATCCCTTTGATGCGCCATCTTGTAAGAAGTCGTCAAAGCGCATCGATGTTGGGGTGATGAAACTATTGAGTATTGGGAGGCATTACTTCTCAAACAGGACGAAAAAGGATAACGTGAAGTCACCCGCTTCGTCTTGGCCGCTACTGAAATCCAGGGGATTCCGGCCGACGGCTGAGGAAAGCTGCGCCTCAGATCCTCGCCCCACCTCGCAAATAAATGCTCTCTCTCTCTCTCTCTCTCTCTCTCTCTCTCTCATTAATGGAAAACAGGAGCGGACGCGCCAGAGACTTGTGTTCGCATGGATTAAAACAAAGAAAAAAAAGATTAAATATTAGATAAAAGGCGGATAAGACGCTGCTATGCTGCCAGTAGCCGCTGCAAAGGTCGTAACGATAACTGCGCAAGCCCGCGTGTGCACGCATTATTAAACTTTAGGAGCTTAGGTTAGACGCGAGTATCACATTCTGCACATGCATGCAACCGTCAACGAAACCTCTTTGCGTATGCAAAGCCGTAGCAGATGCTCAATTAGCACTATCTGATAATCGCTATCACTCAGGATCTAATCAGTATATGAGGCATCTCCCAGAAGATTTTGAGATTTTTTTTTTCTCTCGGACCTAAGACGCCAACCTGAATTGCTCTAAGGAACCGCGCAACTTATTTCTTTTTTTGTCTATTTGCTGAGGATTTGCTCTCGGCGACTTAACCTGAACAGCACGTAACATATCTGTCTTCATGACCCATTGGCGTTTGTTTAGTCGCGGCAATATGAACACAGACTTAAGACCAAAAAAGCTATCTCGTGATTTTAAAAACGTCGATGCAGGCAAACAACACTGAGCCATCGGGTGGTAAAATGCGAGACTTGAATGTGTGACAAATAAACGCGCCCCGCATAAACGCCACAGGGAGGCGAGAGAAACTCTGGCATTGGTCCCAGTTTTAACAGCACGAAATCGACCCCACTTGATCTCTGTTTAAGGGGAAGCAGCGTTTCTCTGGAGGACCATTTACCAGTGTCCCATATCTCCTCTGCCTCTCCCATCCTTCTCCGCTCAGTACGGTCATTTACAAGCGCATTTTCACCGCTGCCATGTGGCGCTGTAACCTACTCTCTACATGTCTGTACTGCTCTCGATCTTGGATTCCGCGAAGAGGGTAACTTGTAGGGAATAGAAGAGACGCGAGTGATGCGAACGTCGCCACGTGCCTGAAAAAGCACCGTCTGAGAGCGCACGTGCGTGAAGCGCCCTCTAAGTGCCTTCGTCGATGGTTTCGCAACCGTGCATACGTATATAAGCGGCAGTATAGGGTGAGGGCAGGTTGAATCCCCATAGCTCAAAATGGCAGTTCGTTCCAAAAATGTCTGTCCCATGTCGAGTGGGTCCGAACCGATTTAGCGAGACTGCCCTGCCCAATTATTTTTCTTGATTTCCACTAGAATGTGATTAACTCGAGTTATTCCTCTGAACCCCTCTGCGCGCTTCTAATCTCTTAACGCTACACCAACCATTTTATTGCGAAAGCAACACTACTCGCACTTTCAAGCCTTCGCGTGACCCGGCCGCAGTTACTTCTTACCCACGTGACGCTGTGACGTCACACCCCACGTGACACACGGGCTGGCAGAAGCTGCCAACTTGGGTCTCTCGTTTGGGACGGTTATGTCAGAATCAGCCTGCTAGGACCCTGGCATTCTCGTTACCCCTATAGGCCACTAAGGCACTTTCATATATGGGTTAGTTAAAGCGGGGCTTTATATGTGGGCTGAGGAAGAAGAAAAATAGAAGAATCAGAACGCTCGGTCATCCGCAGCTAATGATCTCGCTCAATATTTGGTTCAGCAGCGTTGGACCCTTGTAATTTATTTCTTTTCATAGTCATCTACGTTGTCCTCAACTTAAGTAGAGCCCTTTTCTTCCTCTTGCGCTCGTGTAATTTCTCTTCTTGACCTGCAGGGCACAGCAGCTCACGCTTAGGAATCCCAGGTCAAGGTATTGCAGAATGTTCGACAAGCAAATGAAGCACATGATGTCTCCTTATAGTGTAATACAGAACCATTTCGGCGCCAGCGCAAGTATAGGTAAGCAGAAGTGGACGGAGAGCGGCGGCAGCTCATCACAAAAGCGCAGTCTCCTTTTCCCATAAAAGACGAGTGTCGGTATACATTCAGGCAATCCAGTCATGTTTTATGACATGGCTCTGCGGCCCAGTGGTCTGTACCTCGCAGAAGAACAAGGGTTGGCTTTACAAAAGGGCCTCTATCTTCAGTCATTCGCTGGGTCAGCCATCGTCAACGAGCATCATTAGATATAGTGAGGTACATGCACAAGCAAAATGCTTCGGAGCTCTCGGTATAGATAGATGTTCACTGCGGCTGCGGCCTAATCGCTTTTGTACGGCTGTGTGCTATCTATGGCTGGATCGCGTGGTGCCCATACGTGGATCGACCTATACAAGGACGTCTACAAACCACGCCGTGGAATGACAAACCAGTTGGGGCTTCTCACTTATTGCAGTAAAAAAAAAAAAATTCAGCAGAAAGCAATCTCAACTAAGGCGAATAATTTCTAGAACAGATGACAAAGCCATACTCGAATTCAGTTGAGAAATTATCGCATACGTAGTTCCCGTGCTTTCCAGCTGCGTGGAGCGTCTTTCGCTTCTTTTTGTTATTTTTTGTACAAGAACATGCAAGCATCTTACGGGAGTGTCTCTTTGGTGCTCAAGTCTGAAAA
This sequence comes from Amblyomma maculatum, assembly GCF_055883805.1. Classification (NCBI taxonomy): domain Eukaryota; kingdom Metazoa; phylum Arthropoda; class Arachnida; order Ixodida; family Ixodidae; genus Amblyomma; species Amblyomma maculatum. The sequence goes on from NC_139349.1 coordinate 132,826,120, forward strand.
GTGTTTGCGTTTTGAGTGATGGGTGAAAACTGATTTATCTGCGCGCTGGCGTCACACGCATCAGGCGCCGCGAAATGAGGGCTGGAAATTTGTCTTTTAGGCGGTATTTTTAGCCAAAAGAATCCAGGAAAGATTGGTAACCAGGAAAAAACACGTGCACCAATTAACAAGCGAATATCGATACTACGCCATTCTGGAATACTGAAAGCGTTCATTCGACAACCTTTGTATATAACTCCTCCTCATCTGCCACCATCATGCAGTGAATGTCGTAATACATCTTTCGCGAGCCCAGTGCCACGGCTTCAAGCAGGAGCTAATATTAAATGCTTATGCCCACGTACGCTCACGCTCATTTCTAGAGCGCCGCTAGTAACTTCCTCCCTTCAATCACAGATAACTTGTTCGTTTTTATGCATGGCATTCTTTTCCCTGTAAGCGCAGCAACGCCGAACTCGCGACAAACGAATAAGTAGCGTAATATATCAAAAAAATAAATTAGGGTACTTAACACTGCTTATTTGCCAAGAATGCCAAAGCATGAACGCATCATCTTGAGTTTTCTTGTTTTACCTTTATACATCTTTTATTTTAATTCTTTTTGGGGCTTTCTAACAATTTCGCTGACCAACTATTGACTGCATCGCGCACACACTAGCTCCATCTTTGTTCAGCTTGGTACAACCAGCCATTGTGGCCTGGGATAGCGTCACTTAATTTTTGTTGATTGTTAACTTGGTGCAACTACGGATGTTTGAAGTTTACAATTTCAAAGTTAGCGAGGCACTTGAAGTGGTAAGGGAATACATTTACTTTAGACAGGTAGTAGCCTCAGATCCGGACCAGGAAAGGGAAATAACGAGGAGAATAAGACTGGGATGGAGTGCATTTGGAAAGTACTCGCAGATCATGACTAGCTATGCATCACAAATAAGGTATATGAGTCGCATATTGCCGATACTCCATCATGGGGCAAGAACGTGGAGGCTAATGGAGAGGGTTCTACTTAGGGGAAGGGGGGGGGGGGGGGGGAGCAGCTTAGGGAGTTATGGAATGGAAAGTTGTAGGTGTAACGTTGAGATAGGAAACATGCAGGGTGGACCAGAAAAATAACCCAAGCTAATGATACTCTAGTGAAAATCATAAAACGAAATGGGCATAGGCTGGCCATGTAACGCCAAAGGAGGATAACCGATGGTAGCTAAGCGTAATAAAATGGATTAAAAGGACAAATGAAGGACACGCGTAGCAGGGGCAGCAGAACGTTAGATGGGCAGATGAGATTAAGAAGTTCCTAGGGATCACTTGAATGTAGCGAGCAGAGAAGAGGGTTGATTAGAGGGATATGGGAAAGACCTTTACCCTGCAGTGCGTATAGTACGGCTGATGACGATGACTAGCGCTGTAAGCAATGTCAACCTGTTTTAAAACAATATCGCCGGACCATATGCATTCAAGAATCCAGAAAAGGATATCAAGAGCATGTTATCCCAGTCCTCGAGTCAGAGAAGCAGGAATGCACTCCACCTTCACTCTTGTTTTCATTTTACTTGGCATCGCGGCATACGAAAATATATAACTAGGCGTGATATGACATACGCGATTTCACATTGACGTCGTGTATCAAAATCAATGTTCTTACTTACGCCGACGGTTTAGCCATGTGTGTAACGGTGAGAGCCGAGTTAGTAGAAGCAAAAAAAAAAAAAAAAACACTCCGGTTATGCCATGAGATTGGCACAATTAAAGGTCCTCTGATCTGGTAGGTCGTTGACTTTTCTTGAAGTTGAAGTTTTCCTGAGCTTGCAACAACATGCAATAGCAAAAATAAAAGAAGCACTCACGACCTATGGCTGACGTGTCTATCTCCAATCTTAAGGGCATAGTTCGATTCCAACTGTAACCAAATAAACTAAATTTTCTTTTCAGCTAATTAATCTCATTTGGCTAAATGCAGCTCCCTGAAAATTTTAGCGCCAATCCAATATTGTTTTATCTGCTTTTGACTTATGACGTCATGTGGGCCAAGACGGCTTTTTGAATTTGGTGCCTGTTATTGATTGGTCGCTGGTGTCATGACGTCGCAGACTAGATTAACTGATCTACGTTTCCTGGAACACATTTCTGCTAAAAACTACGGATTTTACTGCAATGAGGCATATAAAGGTTACCCCTTAAATTGGCAGGCCAATACTGGCCCGAAGTAGCGTATGGCCCAAGAAAACCACGTTCAGCCGTTGAGTTTACTCTACAGCTTTACAGGGCCTAGCCATTCTTAGGTCTTGTGCCGCGATGACCCGAAATAAATTTCGATACTGAGGAAACATGGTCCACGTTCCCGACAGCCCATGCCAACACAACTATGCGACGTCATCTCCCACGCTCTGAGCTCGTCAAGAAGAGCTCAGAGTTGTGTCATATATCTTTTTTTCTCCGCTGATTTTTTTGTTGCTGCCTCTCTTTCATCCCCACTCTCTTTCCAGTCAAAACCAGCAACATATTGCTCAACGAGACCTTTTTAAATGGGTTCACCTGCTCCGAGATGAGACGTGATCCCAGTACAGAGCGCTAAGTGCTAAATGCGGCAAATAACTCTAGTTGCCATGCGGTGATGCATAGTGACAAAGGGAGTTGCGTGCCGTATAACACCCACGAGAACACCCGCTTCGACCATACGAACTCATACCGCACGCTCTCGAAGGCAGCTACAGCCAGCCCAGACAATCAAAAGCAGGCCTCCCGATCGAGATAGCATTCTTATAATTGATAGAAGACAGACGCTGCTTTCTGGTAAAGGTGCAGCCACCTTATACAGGCTCTTATTTAGTGCCTTATAAGTCATACAAGTTTCTCTGCAAGAGTGTTCTTTGCAGAACTGCCGCTTTATAAGAGATCTTTTTTTTTTTTTTTTTTTTTTTTGCAGCAGCAGCAGCAGTAATAATTATTTCAACGCGAAAAAGAGGGGGTTATAAGTACCGAAAGGACCGATTATGGGGTTGCCCAAGCGGCATATAGGACTCTGTACTGCGTGCCGAGAGGATCATTGCTGCCAGATGGCGGTTTCTGGCTGGGCTTTGTGCCGAGTGATACAAGGTGGTGAAGGTGAAGGTGAAACTAGTGGACATCGACTTCGACTTCACGGCAAAAGAGAACAGTATACCGGGCGCTAGAAAACAAGCTAAGAAACAGGAGCCAATTTTGAGTGAGGGGTGAGTTTGGGTAACCTATATAACTCGAGAAATACTTTGGTTTGCGCCAGTTGGTTCGTAGCCATGTTCGAAATAAAACAACGGCGCGAATATGACAAGGGCAAGAAGAAACGTAAACCAACAAGGCTGGCGCCGTTTCAAGTGCGTTGGTTTGGGCTATAGTTGATTCGCCATGTTTGAAACTCAAAAACACCGTGAATGGGGCAAGGACAAGAACGGTCGTAAACCAACAGGGCTGGTTCCTGTCCTGTTATTGGTTTACATTCCCTCTTGTCTTGTCCCATTCGGGCCGTTTTTTTTTTTGTTTCAAACATGTGTTACTCGAATCCTTTCAACCCAAACCATTTTATCAGTGGGGAGGTTACCTATAGAGACTCAAGCACATGCAAATATGCGAGGCTGCCATGACAGGCGTTCTCGTGAACAGCATCGTCACCGGCATTGTGGTAACTCGTAACGAAAATCCCTTGTGATGGAAAAAAAATGGGCCTAAGGTCGGTATCCGCCCTCGGAGGCTAAGCGAAAGAGATGCGTTCGCCTGTTGGTTCGCGTCGTCGTGTCCTATGTTGGAAAAGATGTTGCGGAGACACAACTGAAGGTGCTGTGCTGAGACATGTAGTTCCGCTGCTGTGGGCTCCTACGCTTGGAACTCGTGGATGGTTACCAGGAATCAAAACCCCAAGCAAGCAGACAGGGAGCATCAGCGAATACGCTTAGTCTCTCTGCGCACTTACACTTTTTTCCTTTCCCACTCGCGAGAGGAAACGAGGGTTCATCGCGAGCCATGTAGTCATGGCATTTATTTCGGCGAATGGCTTATATGGCCGCAGCACCTCGACGTCGATGGAAATACGTATACAACCGGAATGAAGGGCGGACACTCAGCACTACCACGGCCCCTCAGTGGAAGCCCATTGATTTGAGTGGCCGGCCGTGGCCCAAATATGTATATTGGGGTACAGTGTAGCATGGACACGTACCGTCTTTGCCAAAAGTAACCAGGCTGAATGTTCCGCTTCTCAGTCAGGTAGCAGAGAATTCGTACCCCTTCTGAAGCTCTGGTGGTGCTGGCGAAGACTCTTAAGAGTTCCTTGGACTGCCAGAAGATCAAATCAGTCGATATTGTCGACCATAAACCCTGACTGCTCATTGGAGGGTCAAATTCTAAAGTTAAAGCTCAGCTACTTTGGTCATCTGATGAGAAGAGAGGAGTCGCTGGAGAAAGATTTGATGTTGGGAAAGGTTGAGGGTCGCCGGAGAAGGGGTAGGCAGCGAACGCGATGGTTAGATGGCATTCTCGAGGCATTGCAGATGAAGCTATGTGATGTTAAGAAGATAGTGAGAGACCGGAAAGCGTGGCGTGACATGGTCCATAGGGTCACGAAGAGTCGGACACGACTGAACGCCTGAACTGAACTGAACTGAAGCTCTAAATTTGTGCAACGTTTTGCAAGCTCCTCTCCTCACTTCTTAACAAGTTGTGATCCTCTGGCAATCCATGTTGGCTTTAGAATGCAAGCGAAAAGCAAACGATGAAGCCTGGTTACTTTTGGCAAAGACGGTACATATTTACGCTCAGTAAGTGCTACAAGATGTCCACTTATTCGTTTAGATAATCACTTCTAAAAAAAAATCGCGCAATTGAATTGAACAACTTTTCAGGCGCAGTTTTCTTTAAAAGCTTGTAGAAATAAAAAGCCTTACTTATACAGACAAAGTACGTTGTGTATGTTCCCCTTTCTGCCCACTGATAGCGTCACTTCTTTTTAGTCACTTCCTTGCTGTTATTCTACTAGATCAACTAATTTTGTGCGTGGGAACACTATTTCAGCAACATAAAGTAAGGGAATTAAATGAATTATATACGGTGAAATTCATAGCACATCTTGAACACTCGATCGGTTTATCGTCAGTGATCGAGAACGGCGTTTTATAAAACGCACAAAGGAAACATACACAGCGCTTGTGTTGCATGAAATTATGGCTTCATTTCGGTTTCTTTTATTCATTATTACTTCATAGGGCGTACGGCCCGAAGAATACAGGTGCTCTCCTTTCTAGCGCTACCTGACACAGCACTGTACTTTTCATGAAAGTTAATAGGCGAAACTTGATTTGCTCGCGTCAATTTTAGCTCGTCAGTAAAAGTTGCGGAAACAGCTTGGCCTAGATTTCTACACGCAAGGGAGGAGGAAGTTCGGACGGGCTTATTCGATCGATTGAAATCAAACTGCGCAAGTGAACTCTTGACCAACGTTCTTCGCGAAACTTCGAGAAGCTGGAAATTTCTGGTCCGTGTTCTGGCTCACATATAAACAGCACGCCGTCTTTTTAAAGTACAGCGATGTAGTGGGGTGAGGGTGGTTGGAAAAAAAAAAGGGGGGGGGGGGGTGTAGACGTACCGAGCAACCCGTCCACGCCCCCCATGTCTCCAGTCCACCCCCAGCCTTTACTACAGCGCTGTTACGCAAGATGCGTTAAGTTATGGTCACAGAGAAAAGTATACCACCATCGAACTAAACCCAGATGTGACCGCGGAAAGCAGACTGCGCCGAGCGGGCAGTAGAGGTCCACGTATTTTCTATTTTGTTATCTCTGTCTCTATAGCGCAGCAGTACTTTTTTTACGTTCGTTCCACTCGGGGCACTCCGTATTCGCCTGTCAAGCAAATGGGACTGAAATATAATTCCTTACCCCTGCACTCGTAATTCGTTCCCCGCAACGACTGACCCCCTCCCCGCAAGTGCTCCGACTCGGACCTCGCGGGCTGGAGTTGCGACGTTCTCTACCGGAGGTCCGGGCAGCACGGGCGCGTAAAGCGATCGCTCGTTACCCAACCTCTCTGTGGCCTCTCCGAGAACAAGGCAGCGACCTCTCCCACCGGGAATTGGGCGAAATTCAGGAGCCGTGTGAGCCGACATGGCCGTTGAGAAATAGCCGTTGCGCAAAGTGAAAGTTACACTTGAATAATGCCACTCCGTCACGGGCGAACAAGAACGAAGGGGGGGGGGGGGGGGGGGGGCACATAAAAAGAACGGACGCAAAGTACTTCCCAGGAGCAGCTCGGCTTGTACGCCAGCCCTTATTATTTCTCGGGAGCGACACATGAGAAATTATACGAGCAAAAAGTTGCGGACCTTATGGCCGCAATCCTTCTCTCAATCTCTCTTTTCCGCATTTCGCTCTATTCGGCAGATTTAATGGCGGGAGGCTTTTCAGTGGCGCTCTTTGTTTATCCTCTTTGAGCGCCGCTTAGAATAGATCGTGTGGCGTTTTTGTTAAAGCTGGCGAGTTTTCCTTTCTACATATTTTTTTTTCTTTCCATCACCCACATTGTAATGAAAGTGGAGAAGAAAAAGGAAAAAGAAAATGTAATACAAGGCGAAACATTTCAGCGCACCCTGTCGGCGTCGTCGGCTGCAACCGGACGCTGGTCATTTTTATTCAGTCACTGGGCGCCGAAGTAATGCGCATCTTATTGGCGCTCACTTTTTGTTTGGGCTCAACTTGTCCTCGGTCCGTTGAGAGATAACAGATCGGCGAAATTGGCTGGATGAAAATCTCTCGCCACAGAACAAATGAAGCGGTGCAACCAGCTACGCCCTCGTCTCGTTCCTTTTCCCTTTTCTTCATGTTTATTTTGCGACCCTTACAGGAGTCGCAAAAAGAAAGTATGTATATATATTTACCGCAACGCGTGTACACAGTCCATGCCTTTGATGAAAAGGGTAGCGTGTGCAGCAGATCAAAAAATGTTTGCGAAAACAGCGAAATCTGATTTGGCATTACTAAACACAACATCCCGTCTTTGATCAGTTGCTGTGTTAATGGCTTCGAAGCAGCGTTAGTTTTGCGAGAAGCACATAGCTTTTTTTTTTTTGTTGTTATTGTTGTTCTCACTAAATTAACCGTCGTCTACACTGCAACTGAACTTTCCGTAACGTGTTTATTACATTATTATTGTATTAGTTTATTTACCCTTCAGATACATACTGCAGGGATGGACCCCAGACGAAAAGCTACAGTTAAACAGCTTGGGAGTGCCTGGGGCCCTACAATAAAACAAAAGCAGTGCAGAGACAGCACGATCACACACACGACTGTATGCATCGAAAATACACCAATAAAGTACACTGCTGGAAACGTTTTCCTAGATAAACCCATGCACAAGCGAACTGTCGAGTTAATATGATGGTCTATAATAATAAAAACAAAAAGAACTACTCATCTGTTTGCAAATTGGAACCTCAAGTTCTTACTAGAAAGAAAATAAATGTTATTGTCATATTTTTGGTATTTATTAAGTATGTGTAGTATTAAGATGTTTTCATGCCGTAATTAATTGGAAGGCGTGGAAGGGACCACGTATCGGAGCCTTACGTTATGCTATCTGGTTTAGGCGTTAGCTCGGCAAGAGCACTGAGAAACTTCGCGATTATAGACTGAGAAAATTTAGAACAGTACAGCGAACGACAATCATACAGGGGATCAACAGGAATAACAATTTGTATTGAATGAAAACCCTTTGTGTGTGCTCAGTTTAACCAGCTCCAGCAACGAGCCGAATTCCTTTTTTCTGCGTAACCAATAGTTTGTTAAAATTATGTTTTGATGTTGCTAACTGTACTAAATGGCAGTAGTTCATGTAAGATTGTACGGTGACGTAATAAAGGAACAGTTTTAAACTCGTATCAAAATTGATCGAAAAATTCGTATCAACATCTTGACAAAAAACCTACTGACCTTGATAGTTTTTTTTTTTCTTTTTTTCATAATCTGGTTTACGTGATAATTTCATCTCATACACGCGCAGAAAACGACACTAAGAGATCTAAAGGCTTGAATGATTTCAATCTCGTCATTTCCGAGCAGGAGTGAAGTTCTTGTAGTAACCGAAAAATTAACCTGAACCTTTTAACTACGCCCACACTCTATGTTTACTCCATTTGCTGATTTATTTACTTGTCCATCGAAATTCGTCGGCATGAAATAAACTCCCTCTAACTAGCAGTACGGATTCCTTGATATCTCTTAAGACTATAACTTTCAACAGTAGTTGTTTTCTAAAGTTGTCGTCACTGATTTTGCAACGTTTCTTCATGAAGACATCAACTGCTACACTTCTATGCACCTTCTATGCACAATCTTCTATGCACCTATGCCATTGCTTCTTCTTCTCCCTACTTCAAATTTGTGGTTCAGAATATACTGCAAACATCAAGATATTAAACTTTATTTTATTGAATGGAGCACAAGCCTAACGTGGTTCTGTGTCGCACCTAGTCTATATTTATTCAATATTTTGTACATGAGTCAGTAGGTGCAGTTATTGCAGATTAATCTCATCTGCTTTCATTGGCGCCTTTTGTTTAATGGTTCTTTACTAGTATTCAACAAGCAAATGCTCATATGACAACGATTTACACTTTTACGTGTTTCATTCACATGCAACACCTCGTCTGTACAGGTTTGGTGATGTACTGCCCATGAGTTAATAAAAGTTACGTTAGAGTGTCATAATATTTTGGTCCGCATTGTAAGAAATCATTTAAGCGGACCCTTTATTACCGGTCATAAATTTTGTTCCACTAATGGAAGTCATCAGAGCTAGCGCTCGTGACCCAATTTCGTCGGACAGAGCAGTCACAGGTTTTCGCAAGAGTCGCATAAATTGCTAATCTGAGCTAAAGAAAATCAAGTTGACTGCGCACAAGGAAGGTTATTCATTTTGCATCTGTCGCACATAAAAAGCGCGAAATAAATTCTTAATTTATTTGGAGTCTTTCTCGGCATGCAAACTTTAATTCGGAGCCGCTAACTCTCGCTGGCCGCCGGCGACCTTATTTAGCGAGCTATATAATTTATCACGCAAGCCCCTGGTGCAACAGCGCACGTTCGTCTGTGGTAGGTGGCGCTGCATTGCGGCCGCAAGTAGGGTGCCTCGATACCAGCGCCACCGTACAGGGTGGTGACACCCTTTGGCATGCCTCGCGCCGCCGCTTTCGCCGCGCTCGCCATCTTGGGGCAAGTCGGTTCGGTCTGTTGCAGCGGAGTGTCCGAAGCGGTTGCGCTATGCGCTGGGTGCTGGGCGATTGAACTATGTTTAGTAGCGAAAACTAGCATGCCAGGCTGTTGTGTTTCATTGGGTGCTGGCTCAGCAAAAAAAAGAGAAAAAAAAAGGAGCCAGATGATGTTCGTTCTCCATGAGATAAGAGACGGAGAAATGTATGGGACGCGAAAGTGAAGCGTGAAGACTGCGAAGTAAGCCACAATATCTGTGCCTCTTTTATGCATTCATAAATTTTGTTTGAGTGAATAGGTGCATTTCAATCGTGTAAAAAAGTCTAGCTCAGACAAAGACCACTAGAAAGATGACAAACACACACAAGCGCTTGCGTATGTGCGCGTGTCGTCTTTCTTGCGGTCTGTATCTGTTTATACGAAAGCGTTTTACAAGATATTTTTGTACTTTTCTAATGCAGTTACCCTGTTTGGAATGACATTATCTTACGCCGCTTCACCCATCTGCTTGTAAGCACGAACTTTGTGCGGTTTTTGGCTTCCCAATCTAGCATCGTGCGCAACAGAGTTTGGTCTGCCTTCTTCAACGTTGAAGCAGGTCGAAGCATCGCATTTTCTGGCATCGAGAGTAGCGCACTGTGTTTTTTAAGTGTAAATTTTGAAATTTCAGCGTACATGAGGGCTTATAAACTAAATATATGGACAATTTCGTCTGCTATGTTGTAGTCTCTCGAGGAAATTTAGTGTAACTTTCAGTGAGTGACACTCGACTTTAATATCATTCGCGTTGTGTCACACAATAATATCTGTTGTTGAGGATCTGTCTTTCTGTGTTCATAGCCGCACCAAGAACATGTGGAGAAGGTCGAGCCTGGTATTTGTCAAAGGAATGCACCATTGTGCCCTTTCGATCGCTCCCCTTTACACTCGATCTTGAAAGCTGGTGGCAACCGCCGAGGCTACAGATTCACACAGATTACATTCCCTCTGTCTTTCTCGGGAAATAATACAACGGAGAGCGACGGATGGCATGTCATCTCGCGGCAGAGTAGGAAGTGAAACGCAGTTTGTAACAATTACTTTGGTCGCAAAAAAAAAAAAAAACACCCCGTGAGTTATCTCAAAATAACGGCTTGAGGGGCTAGTTGGTGCATCATCGTATTCAGATATGTGGCGCAAACAATCACAAGCACAGGAGAAGATACACACCACACGCGCGTGTGGTGTGTATCTTCTCCTGTGCTTGTGATTGTTTGCGCCACATATCTGAATACCCCGTGAGTTGGCCGCGCTAGAATTTGGCAAGTGGGCTTATCGCTAGTACAACATTTCGCGAAACAGATAACAGGTCCTCTGAAGCTGTTCTTTTTTAATTATACACAGGAGCAGTTTTACGCGAGGTTTTTAAGATTCGCAATAATATAAAAAGTTGGGTTCTCATTAAAATTAAGTCATTTTAAGCATATGATTGGCAGCTCGACAAGTTTCAAAGAAACTGCTCTCGTGAGCTGGATGGTGTAGCGGCATCATCTTGTGAAAGCGGTCGTGAGCTAGGAAGCAGGTTCCTGCGCAGTACAAAAGTTTATCCCGAATGCAGCTTTTTCTTCCCTGTATAATAATTACGCATCGCGAGGCGATATTCACACCCCGTTGTCCCCGCAAGTACTCGTCTGAGGTTAAGCCAAATTTAGGTGAAGCTAAATTTGACCGCCTGACACCCGAATTAGTGCTGTCGCTTGTTTGGCATCCATGGAAAATTTTTGCGATCGTACATATAAATATGGCATTGCTTCCATAATGTTTTTATTATTTCATTCATTTGCATACACACTAAAAAATGCGCAAAATGACTGTTTCGTCGCCTATCTCAGTTCAGCGCCAGTTTGAGGGCAAACACAGTGTATGGACGGTGGCTCCTCAAGTCAACAGCTGTCCCGACATTGTTTGATTGCGTGTAAAAATTTATCGGAACAAAACGACATCTTCCATTTGAAGAGTCCAGTAAAATCCTATAAATGTCTTATCGAACAAACCGTTCCGATTCCAGTGGTTGATTGCGCGGAATACCCAAAGCTTATGAACAGACTGTTAGAGCGGTTTGGAGCGATACGCTTGCGCATTTATTTTAGTTGGCTAAGTCAGCCAGAAAAATCGAATGATGGGTACGGCAGCAAAACTGTAGCTGGCGCCAACTTTTATTAAAAAGATGTCTCCTAGGCGTGGTGCATCAGCATGCGACACGTGTCAAAGGTTGATTTACGCATCGTTTTTTGCTGTGTTACGATGGGCCATTGCGATACAAATAATTTTCGATATACGGCTGACTCAAACGTAGACATGGTTGTTGATCTATAGCAATACACGCAACTGAATGTTATGCACCTCATAAACTCATTCATGTCCGGCAGTACAAAATGCATTGCTTTATAAAACAGCCAGTCGTAAAAATAATCGCATTTGAACATCCGATACGGCGAAAGTGTAAATGCTTACCATCTGCAATTTGATCCTTTCCTCTTAAACTACGCATGCTAGCAAGCAGTAGTTGCTTTCACATTTTTTTTTTCGAGCAAAAAAGCGCTCAGGATTGCGAGTATGTGTGTAAAAACGGTACACAGCCGAGCCTGCTAGCGCAAGCGCGTGCAGAATAAGAAATCGGGCCGCGGCTCCATAGCCCACCGTATCTGAGCTTGCCCCAACATGGCGCCGTCGAAGGCGGTGTCTCCACCCTGTACGGCGGCGCGCTACATCGAGGCACCCTAGCCGCAAGAGAAGGAGAATAAAAGAAAGGATAGCCAGGAGCAAAAGTACGGGCGCCTGCTTCGAGGCGTGACCTCATTATGCAACGACCGAAAATATTAAATATTCACATATCTTAGGAAAGCTATCCGTCTTGCTTCTGCTCGTTTGCACGAGCACAGTGACGCAACCACGCTTGCCTCTTTGGGGCGCGCGTTCTTCCGAGAAAACCTCGCGGTGGCGAAGACTTCGCTTTGTGCCTTTTGCGTTTCGCTAGGCCACCCCGAGAAATACGGAACATCGCTACAGCTTCGCCTGATCGCGTTTAACTTTTTATTGAGAACAAAGTGAGGCACGTGCGGCGCTGGTGATTTATTATCTCAATACAGGGAGCCCGCGGGATATGCGAAGTTCCCCGAAACTCCCTCGGGGCGATTGCGCACTCATCTGCTCATAAACATTGCGCTGAGTTACGCTGACGCCGCAGAAGATTGCAGTGCGATGAAGAGAAATTCTTTTCGCCGCATTAATTCGAGACAAAGGCGACGGGTTACTCGCCGTACATCCCGTTTAGTGCTGACGATGCTTTCTGCATGACCATGGACGCTACTTCCTTGTTTGCCGGTTTTTTGCACCGCTGTGTTGACGACGGTTCTGGAAACATAGGCTGAGTTTTTCTCTACGCAAAAGTCTCTATCTTTGTTCTTTATTCCCAGTCTTTATCTTTATTTATCTTTGCAGGCACCATTTATCTTTGCGATTCAAAACAAATGTTTCTTACTTGGCTGCAAAAGTATATCCGGAGCTCAAGAAAGCCGATTTCCTAGTCTCCCAAGAAATTACATCTAGTGTTAATTTGTTTCCACGCCTGTTCAAAATCGTGTACGTCCTATCAAAGTACGTAGCTGCAATCTGTGACATCAATTTATGAGCCTTTGCGAATTAACATTCCAGAAATATTGTGGAACGCATTATTTTCTGATGATGCACATGACACAATACAGAAATTCCAACAAATGGCATTAGCACTCAGGGAAAAACGCTGAAGGACGTTCTAGACAGTCACGGCTCTTAAAAAAAAATAAAAAAAAAGAAGAAGAAAACCTAGTTTCCGCGTCCGCTAGCTGGACTAGAAAGCACCCTATTTCCAATGTGAAGCCTTCTAAACTTGTGCCTTCCACAAAGAAATCAGTACTGACAGAAACGAGTGCGAGTTTCATACGCCACCAACTGTGCACACGGCGTTCTAAAGGGCTGCTTCTTATTCTCCCTGTTCTTCGTATTACACCTCCACCACCAACCTAATTTTTTTCCGGCTGTAGAGATTAGAAACCTGGTACCCTTCTTTCGGTTAACTCACTCAACTTTTGTTCCACACTCCCTTCTATGTACCATGTACACGAGCGTGATCTCCATGCATCTGCTCTAGACGAAAAACGGGCACAATGTTTATTTTCTGCATCCACTGCGGTAAGCACACAGTAATTGGAGCGTACAGAACTCCCAACTCTCAGCAATAACAATCGCACAATACCACTTCCTTCTACCCTGGACGGTGAAAGGAAGCACTAAAAGAGGCACCAAACACGATGGAGAGCTGTTTCTTGGCCTGGTGCTCGGCTTTTTCATCTGTTTAGTTTTTGGTAGGAGGGGGGGGGGGGGGGGGGAGTGATTGGTGTCAATAGAAAAAGGGTTATAGACTAAACCAAACGACAGGGGACGATAGGAAGTGGTAGCAAGCAGGTACAGTCAGTTGCGTCGCTGAAAACAGGCGCACACGTTATGTCGAAAATGTTGTTACTTGCTGAACAACTATCCTAACGATGTCTCCCCCCTGTTTTGTGACGCTTTGTGCAGTATGTTTCCATCGTTTTATATATGAAATTTTTTTTGCGGATCTATTATTTGTTAGCATCTCGCCTACAGCATATTCTAGCCCCCACGTTAACAGAAACGTGGAACCGCGATGCCGGGAGTACCTGCAGCGCCATCTGGCGCCAGTTACCCGCGTACAATAATTAGCCGAACCTAAACAGTTGCTTCTCAGCAGTTTATGCGCAAGTTTCCTTGTTTGCCTAAGTTACACATTGCTGAATAGATAAATAAAACGATCAGGCACACACGCCTCTAACTAGAAGCCGCGATAACAACAGCTGCACAACAGTCGTGGTAGCAACAGCGACGGCGCGCTTCATAATCGCAAAATAGACGCCTGGATGAAGCTGACAGTTTCTGCGAATTGCATTACTATCTTCGCTTGGGTCTATATCGATTCTAGGGCGTTTGTTCAGCATAATAAGTCGCCTCGATTATTTTCGCTACACTTGGCCAGCCTCGCCGGGACCCGTCCACAGGTGTCACGGTTATATCCTCCCAATAACCCCGCAAACAAACAGCACAAACAATCCACTCATCTTTCGCGCCCAGCAAAGCAAGAAATATGGCACCTCCGCGACTTCATTTCCTGCGACCACACTCCTTTCACGGAGCCTCCACGAAACAAAGGCGAAGCGGGCTAACGTATACAGCACCTCCCGCGGGAAATCCCGCCAACCAAGACAAGGCAAAGCGACGGCAACGCGGTAGCGATGTTTCAGCCTCTGGCACACGGCTTGACTTCGCAGGAAAGAGGGGAAAAGTAAAGGAAAGACCGGGGAAGGAAAGGTCGGTTAGCTTCTTCCCCCGGTCCCGCCTCGCGCGCGCCCATCGAACCGGCTTTCCCCGCTGACCTGTTACGCAACCAGGCGGGCTGTGTAGCACCCGCGCGGTCGATAACTCGCTTCCGAAACACCGCGTGGGCGGAGAAGAGTTTCCCGCACCCTCCTCAAGCTTCGCTGACCTCGGATCTGGAGCTAGGACGCTCTCACGCTGCGCTGTTCGCGCACGCTTGCCTGCGGATCTCTCCTCGCGCCAAGCCAGCTCGAACAAACAGGCCCCCAAGCAAACAACTGCACTGGCTCGAAAGAGCGGTCACTGAGGCCAGCGGCGACGAAGAGATTGAAGTCATGCTCGCCTGCGGCACACTGCCATGTCTGTCGTTGCTTGAAGGCCATTCCTCGCTCCCTGTAATGGTTAGTTGTCTGCCAGCTTCGCGTGTGAGGCGTGTTATCGAGAAAGAAGAGAATGGAAGAGGGAACTAGAGTTACATCTGGTGCACTTGCTCTTGTTGATTGGTTATACGTCTTTCTTCGCATTGCTCGTGAGGCGCTGCCCAGATACCTTCTTATCAGTCTTTTCTTTCACCAATGGGGGACCTCCGAGGGTATTCTATCCCTGCGAAAGCGAGCTGCCGTGTTCCATTGTGTGACGAATTGGACTGAGAGGTACGGAGCTGTGGTAAATAACCTTCAATTCCGCATTGTTTGCTTATTTCATTCGCGTGGAAAGTCGCGCAGAAAGGATTAAACACGGCGATGTGGCTGTCAATAATCAGCTTGAAACTTTAATTACCAAGAATAGTGGCACTGAGGCGAAAGGGTGGTATCAGAATAATTATTTCTTTAAATGAACCGCAGATAGCCATTGGACGAATGACTGACCGATGGTTGATGCCGATGTTTGAGTGCTTTTCGTCTCAATTGAAACCACTGAAATTATATATATATATATATATATATATATATATATATATATATATATATATATATATATATATATATATATATATATATATATATATATATATATATATATGTCGTCTATTTATTCGCGGTGCAGCTAGGCAATTAGTGTGACTGCCCATTTTTTAGCAGCGTCTGCCTGTGGTGAAACAAAAAACAAGAAAGTAGCCCCTCCAGATGCCGTTCTCTCACTCAAGGAAAGAGGCCTCTGATATTCTAATGCATTAAGGGTGGTGCCTAGGTATTTGTCGACATTTTTCTGACAGTGATGGTGTGCACGTCAGTAGGAAGGTTAATCAAATTTACCTATGCTTTCTGTTTTTCAGCAAAGATAAAGGGAAACACTTGCGGCTTGGACTTCGCAGCCTTTTCGTTTTATAGGGCTCCACCAAATGAGATTCGACCACAAAAGTTACCGGTGAAAGCTTTGCCCCACCCCACCTCCTTCCCCAGCCTTAGCTACCGGCAACGGCAGGCCTGACGCGAAAGTCCTGACATGCAGCACGCCAGTCATGGCGAAGCAGGGCGCCGAGCGGAAAAAGGAACTACCGTGCTGCTCATTAACTGGAGACAAAGGTACGCTCGCACCGCACTGTCAAAAGCTGAGGCACGCATGTACTGACGCGGCTCAGAATCTCAGTGTCCCTAGGAGAGCGAAGAGTGCCGGGGAGTCCCTCACACTCACCCTCCGGTCGCCTTTGCTGTCTGTAGGTAGTCTTCCTCTCGCGTACAGGTTTTATGAGCAGCGCTCTCTAGCCTATTTTGAATTATTTTTTTTTCTTGTTTCTCGCTGAGCACGCTCGTCGCGAGGACTTCAGGGAACAAAGCAGAAGCCCAGAGCTTCCTTATTCAGGTGCGCTCCAGGGTTCGAAGTGGCGTTCGAGCAAGTGAGCAGACAAAAGAAGCGAGGCTTCGCGAGCTCTAGCTCACATATTGTTTTATGCCCCCCCCCCCCCTCCCATCCCGCTAATTTCAGCGCTACACTGACCGGCCCTGCATGAAGGCCTGCAAAGGATTCACACTGGACTCGCGCAAGTCGTACCCGGGATCCCTGCTGGCTAGGCGTTGAGGATATTTAAATACCGAGCATGGGTAATGAAGGTAAATATAGGGCAATGTTCGAAAGAGGTGACGGTGGTACGCGAAGTACAGGAGAAAGAGAGGAAGACGAGTATCATGCCGTTGCTTGATGTGTGCAGAAGGCGCGTGTCTGCAATGGACCGCCAGTTCAAAATCCTTGCTCTGTTCCATTGCAGGATGCTGGCATAAATATGTATCAATCTCTCCATGATGATGTAAGCAGACAACCGATACAGCTCTCCTATGCAATGGGTGACGTTTGTCAGCCAAGTTTAATGCAAACAAACTGAAATTAACGGCCAACTAACTTCAATCGTTTTGTAGGAGGAGTCAACTTACAAGACACTCCGGTTTCACCAAGTAAAACAACGAAATTTCAACCAATAAACACACTGGGCGTTTGAACGAACCATCTCTCGCTCTCTGTTCATCTAAAGGCAAGAAAAGATCCCCAGGTGGTCGAAATTACTCCGTAGCCCTCCACTACGGCTCCTCTTTCTCTCTTTCCCCTTTCACTCCCACCTTCCTCCCTTCCCTTACGGCGTGGTTGCGGTGTCCACAGAATACAAGTGAGACAGTTACTGCGCCTTTCCCTTCCTACAAATAAATCAGTTTAGTACCACATCTCTCGCTCTCTGTTCCTCTGGGAGTTCACCTCGAGCGCGCACCTAGGGCTGACGTGTTTTCCGTCGGCTCCGGTGCCTCTCGCCGCGAACTGCGACCCGCCGACCCAAGCGGGGCTGAAATTCGCCGAAAAGCGTCTGGCCCAGGCCGCGCTGCCGCGGCTGCCTCCTCCGCCCGGCGGCTGACGCCGTCTCCGAGCCGAGGAGCCCTTCCGGAGAATATGGCCGCTCTGCAAGCTCAGCGAGGCTACGATCCCGAGACCATGGCCTGGTCCACGGTCCCGGTTGCCCCAACCGAAGAGCTTCCGCCGGGATCAGCTCTCCGGCATGAAAATCTGTTCAAGCTTGTGGAACGCCGCTCCCAGCGACGAGCCAAGATAGCGTCCTCCGCCGCGTCAGCGAAGTCAGTGCTCTCAAATCAGCAAAATGGCGTCCAGCGCGAGGATGCGTCCCAAGGCGGTTCAGCTCATAAGCCGACACCGAAGTGGAAGCCCAGACCACTTCCAAGATTCCATCCGGATGACTATCAAGTCGTCCTCAAACCCAGCACACCGGTGGCCCTCCGGGATTTGTATCAATGCGGTCAGTTGGGAGAAGCTTTCAAGGCCCTACTGGGTGAGTCGGCAGCAGCTACTCTCACTCTGCTTCCTTCATGGGAGCAAAATCTCGTTGTCACGGGCACCCCGGTTGCCGACGTGGCAGATCGCCTCATTGGCGAATTTCAACTTGCCTCTCCGAAAGGCTCCATTGCCATGCGGGGTCATCTTAAGCAAACCGACAATGTTTCTAAAGGTGTCATCACCGTAGCGAGCTGCGAGACCACTGCGTCCCTGCAACAAAAAATTCAATGGCGAGCCGGAGAGATCGTCGACATCCGAAAATACGGCACCTCCAACGCGGCCCAGCTCACCTTCGCCGGGAAGACTGTGCCTCGGTATGTGCATTACAATTCAGAAATTGCCCTGGTCCGGGCATACAAAAGAACAATTCCGGCATGTGTGAAGTGCGGTACAGTTGGACACCGGGCGGACACATGTCCCAACCCGAATGGTGAAAACTGCGGCCTGTGTGGCCAAAAAGTGCCGGCAGTGGAGGGGGTGCGGGCTCCTCACGACTGTCAGCCGAAATGTGCGACATGTGGGTTCGGGCACCCAACAAACTCTCCTGAGTGCTCGAGGAAATTCCGCTCGCCCTCTACGGCCAAGCGCTCGGGGCCTGCAGCAACACGGCATTCTGACGGGAAGCCAAAACACTCCGGCGCCACAACCAAAGACATCGCAAAACGTCAGACCAACATCACAGCGAAAAAGCAGCAAGAGTCCCCTGACGGAGGTGGCGCCAAGGGACAGACGCCTCCGCCACCACCGAAGGGGGGAAAAGGCCACAAAGCCCATACTAACAAGACGGATGGCACAGCTGACGCTTGGGCCCGTGCCGTGAAAAATGACAAACAGGTGAGTGGCATGGGTGGGGTTGCCTCCTCTCCTCCCCCTCCCTCCCATTCTCACGTTGATATCGAGCTCCAAAAACAGATGGCAGCAATCCGGGCCCAAAATGAGATGCTGCTTACCAAAATTCAAGCTTTAGAAAGCAGATTGGCTTCTAATCCTCCCTGCCCTCCTAGCCCGGAGAACATGGAGAGCGAGCCGGTGGCATCATCACCAGCCTTCCCGGTGGTCCTTGCTGAGATGGAGGCCCGCCTGACTATGAAACTTACCTCAATGATCAGTGCAGCAATGGAGCAGGTCCTGACCAAGGTCATGGAGACTGTTCCGGCTATGATTTCAAAACATGTCAGTGAAAATGCCCGCCTTCTCCGACGATCGGGACCCCTTCGGGTTGTGTCCTCTCGACTTCCCAAAACAAGCCGTCGAGTCATAGACTCGGACTCCGAGGAAGCTGCCCCTCACCCGGGGACTGAGCTCCATGCCCAGCCTTTGGGTGCTGGCTCTGAGGTAGTCGCTCCCTCCAAATTTATATTTAATCCTAATGATGGCGGGGCCCCCTAAAAGTAGGCGCTTTCCACCTTCAAACTCGGCTTCCCCATTTACAATAACACAGTGGAACTGCAGAGGTTTCCGTGCTCGTTGTAAGCGGGCCAACTTTCGTCTTTACCTCGCAACTTTTGAATGCTTACCAGCCGTGGTAGCCCTCCAAGAGCCAGGGATGGGCGCCACACTCACAAGCTATACGACATTCCAACAAGACCCCTCGACTTGTCTTTGTGTCCACAAAAATTATACAGCTAATCTTGTCGACCTCGACCTCCAAATTGTATATTCCTATGTGATGGTGACTCTCCTCCCTCTCCGCAAGCAGGACCCACCACTTCACATTCTCAATGTATACTGTCCTCCTAAACTGCAACACATTTCTTTTTCAGACCTCTTCAGCCGAGCGCTGAGAGTCGCGGGTCGAGACCCCCTTCTGATTGTAGGCGACTTTAACGCCCCCAGTCGGCTTTGGGGCTACCACCGTGAAGAAAAGCGAGGGCGCAGGTTGGCGGAGCTTGCGTCCACGCTGGGCCTCACTCTTCACACTGACCCCGTCCACCCAACCCGACTTGGTAACTCCGTGACAAGGGACACCTGTCCGGACCTCACCTTTACTTATAACATCCAACATGCAGACTGGGTCAACACCGAGGAAACCCTCGGCAGCGACCACTGCATTATCAATACCACAATCAGAACTCGCCCACTCTCTAAACCCACAACACAAGCCCGTCTCCCAGATTGGACGAAATTCAGACAAAATTTCGACAACACAACATCCATTACAGAGCAAGGGTACACCTCATGGTCCCAGCATTTGGTTTCACACCTTCGCTCCACCGAAACTCAGATTCAGCTTTCAGAGGTGGTATCGGATGTGGACAACCACCTACTCCACCTCTGGGAAGCTCGGCACTCCCTCGTCCGCCGATGGCGCCGGCAGAAACATAACAGAAACCTTAAAGCTCGAATTGCCGAGCTCACCCAGCGAGCGGCTGAGTATGCGGCCCAGCTCGCCGACTCTAACTGGGTGGATAGGTGCAACACGGCAGCGCGTCAAATGTCCAGCCGAAACACATGGCGCCTCTTTCGCGCCCTCATTGATCCAACTCAGACCCGTAGAGAAACACAAAAACATCTTCAGCGTGTAATCCACACCTTCTCTGGTAATACTACACAACTCGCGCACAAACTCAGGGACCGATATTTGTGCAACATACAGGACACCCGTGGGCAGGCGTACTCTTATGCAGGCTCTGAGAACGCTGAGCTTGATCAGCCGTTTAAGCTTCACGACTTACGGGCAGCCCTGGGCAAAATGAAACGTGGTACTGCACCTGGCCGGGACAAAATCACTGTTAAATTACTAGCTAACCTTCCCGACTCAGCTTATACCACTTTATTGGACTACATCAATGCAATATGGCGAGGAGATACGCCACTCCCCATTGATTGGAAAACCGCTGTGGTCACATTCATACCAAAGGCCGGCAAAGCAATAAACACGGACAACCTTCGCCCCATCTCTCTTACCTCTTGTGTGGGCAAACTTATGGAGACGATGGTGCGGGACCGGTTGTCTGAGTACCTTGAGACACAACATGTCTTCGCGGACACCATGTACGGATTTCGCCCACACAGATCAGTCTTGCTTCAACTACATCGGGAAGTCCTTGACCCCCTCGAGTGCCCTCATAACGACAGGGTCGTACTCGCCCTGGACCTTAAGGGGGCTTTCGACAATGTAACGCATGATATCATTCTCACTCATTTAAGTCAAACCAACTGTGGCCACCGTGCCTTCCAATATATCCGCCAATTCCTCACAGACCGCCAATCTTACATCCGCATTCAGGATAACGAACACGGCCCCTTCCCCCTAGGTACCAGGGGAACGCCGCAAGGCGCAGTGCTTTCTCCCCTGCTATTCAATTTGGCCATGATGCGCCTGCCGGTCCAGCTGGGTGCTGTCGAGGGCGTGCAGCATGCTCTGTACGCCGACGACATCACCCTGTGGGCTACACAGGGCTCACTTGGAGACATTGAGGCCAGCCTGCAGCAGGCGGCGACTATAGTAGACCGCTATGCTAGCCGCTGCGGCCTTCAATGCTCCCCACAGAAATCGGAATTTGTGCACATCCGCCCCTCTCCAAAATGCACTACTAAAATTCAACTTACTCTTCAATCAGGTCCAATTCCAGAAACACAAGAAGTCCGAGTACTGGGACTCTTCATTCACCAACACCGCAAGCCAGACACCACATTGGCTAAACTCCGCAAGGTGGGGGACCAGGTGGGCCGCATGGTCCGCCGGGTTTCCAATAAACGCGGGGGGTTACGAAGCAAGGATGCCTTGCGGCTGGCAAACGCCTTCGTAACCAGTCGAATCCTTTATTCGACTCCATATCTCCACCTGCGGAAGCAAGATGAGGATGCCCTCGAGGTCATTCTCCGCAAAATCTATAAGCGGGCCCTCGATATTCCGGTGACTACCTCAAACCAGCGCCTCATGGCACTGGGAATGGTGAACACCTTCAGGGAATTGAGGGAAGCGCACCTCACAAATCAATATACGCGTTTGTCGCAGACGCAGTCGGGCCGCCGCCTTCTTGCCCGGCTCCACATCAAACATACGACACTTATGGAAGAACGGGCACGCATTCCAGCGCCGTGGAGATGCGCCCTCCGCGTACGCCCTCTTCCCGCCAAAATGGCACGCGAAGACCATGATGGCAGACGCCTGGCGCGGGCGGAAGCTCTGGCACGCCATTATGGTTCTAAACCCGGCGTTTTTTATGTGGACGCCTCTGGCCCGCACCATGGGGGTGGTACACGGCCGCAGTCGTCCACGAGGCGAAAACAGTCAACGGTCTTAGCTTCAGGGCACGCAACACAACTCATGCGGAGGAGGTCGCCATAGCATTGGCTGCTTCCCACTCTGACTCGAAATATATAATTTCCGACTCGCGAGGGGCCTGTCGGAATGTCGAACAGGGCTGGACCCCTTATCTAGCCTACCGAATACTTCAAAATAGCTCCTACATTGGGGACCCCGCTACCCGATATATTATTTGGGCTCCTGCTCATCAGGGGCTGGCTAGAAACGAGGCTGCCGACGCCGCCGCCCGCGCGCTCTCTCTCCGGGAAGTTTCCTCCTCCTCCCCCTCCGACCAGGACGCTGATCCTAATCCGGCTTATACATTCAAAGATATCGTAAATTACTACCAATCTAGCCACAGCCTTTACCCCCGCCCATGTAAAGGCCTTTCAAAGGCGGATGAGCGGCTCTTACTCCGCCTCTATACAAACACACTGCTGTGCCCGGCAGCTCTAAAACACTTCGACCCTGCTTTCTCTGGCAGCTGCCCGCACTGTGGGGTGGTGTCTTCGGACATCTACCACATGGTGTGGGCCTGCCCCTCAAATCCGGCTATCCCCCCTCACGTGACCCAACCCAACCCGGGAGGACTGGGAGGCGACCCTGCTCGGCTGCTCCGACCTGAAGGCCCAACGGGCCTTAGTCGGGCGAGCCCGAGCGGCGGCAGACGCCACTGGGGTCCCGAACTAGGGACCTCCACCTAGTGTTTGTGAGGGTTGGCCCCTTCAGGGTCAGCTCACGCATAACCTCCTGTATTTGTCCTATATAAATGTTTTCTACCACCACCACCTGTTCATCTAAAGGCAAGATAGTACCACATATTCGGCGGCTGCGTTTCGATGGAGGCGAAACGAAGATGCGTCCGTGTGCTGTGCGATGTCAGCGCACGTTAAAGATCCCCAGGTGGTCGAAATTACTCCGTAGCCCTCCACTAAGGCTTCTCTTTCTCTCTTTCCACTTTCACTCCCACCTTCCTCCCTTCCCTTACGGCGCGGTTGCGGTGTCCACAGAAAACAAGTGAGACAGTTATCGCGCCTTTCCCTTCCTATAAATAAATCAGTTTTTTTTTTTAGTACCACATATATAGAGCTTGATTTTCTCTTTCAAAGTCTTCTACTTCTAAGGAAGTTCATCATTTCCTGTTGTAAATGCCATATATAAATTAAAATAAAATGCTACCTTGTGCAACAGCTAGACATGGCAGAAAGCGTGACAGAGCCGTGAAAAAATGTTTATCATGAAATAGTGTATTCAGCTCGTTAGGCCTAAAATTCGTTACCGCACCAGAATATTCAAATATTGCGCCAAAAACACCTCGGAAAATATGAACAATGTACGCAAGTGACTTCATATCAAACGCTTTAACGCCACCATTTTTTCGCAGCGTTCAGTTGGGTGTCCTACCATTTCGCTGACTATTTAGCATCCATCTGCTAGTCAAGTTGGAGAATTTAGCGATCGGGATTCGAACCGACGACGTATGTACCACCAAATGTATGGCGTTAAATTTTAAGTGCAGGTATACATCGATAAGCGAGATAGATACAGCGCCTTCCTTTAATAAAACGTCTAGTGGAGGGCTCCGGAGGTGGTCGAAATTACTCCGGAACCCTCCACTGCGGCACCCATATCTCTCTTTCCTCTTTCAACGCCACCTTCCTCTCTTCACCTACGGCGCGGTTTAGGCGTCCACAGAGCAAGTGTGACAAATACAGCGCCTTTCATTTCCTGTGAACCAATAATAATAATAATAATAATAATAATAATTATTATTATTATTATTATTATTATTATTATTATTATTATTATTATTATTATTATTATTATTATTATTATTATTATTATTATTATTATTAAAACCAAAATTCATGGAATGAAAAGGTGGTGCTAAATGCACTATCGCGTCACCTCGTGAGGTGAAGCTGGAGCCCTTCTCTCTAAAGCACCACCCAGTACAGCTGACGGAATTGACGATATTCTTTTAGCAGGCGCCATTCTGAGGCAATATATATAGTTCTGTGTCTGGCAAACAAATATTTAAATCTTTTTGGGTGTTAAAGATGTCTCGTTTCATTACACGCTATATTGCTGCATGGTGCACACTTTAAAGGCTAGACATGTTACCTTTGTTATTGATGTGGGTAAAATAAATACAATAAATGTGTATGACCATGCTCGGCCTAAAACGAACAATTAAAAAAAAACACGAACAAACGTTATAAAATGTTTCATGCAAAGAACTCCGTTTTGCTGATGAAAACGCGTTTCCTTGTCACCTCCAAGGAGTGTGGAGTGGCGAACCTGGCATTCCACAGAAAAAGCCTAGACCTACCAGCTTACGGAAGCCTGGCTGCGGGCGACGCCATATTTGTTGCAGCAGGCAGTTGCAAATGGGTCAGGCATGCACTTCTCACACCCGCAGCGATTGCTTTAGCTGCTTTTTTTTAAGTAATTATCCCACGACGGACCAATCCTGATTTCTTATGTGTGAAAGAGGAAAGAAACGAAGAGGCGTCCTTGTGCTGTGCGATGTCAGCCACGTTAAAGATCCCCAGGTGGACGAAATTACTCCGTAGCCCTCCACTATGACTCCTCTTTCTCTCTTTCTACTTTAACTCCCACCTTCCTCCCTTCCCTTACGGCGCGATTCAGGCGTCCACAGACACGTGTGACAGATACTGCGCCTTTCCCTCCCTGTGAACCAATTATTATTATTATTATTATTATTATTATTATTATTATTATTATTATTATTATTATTATTATTATTATTATTATTATTATTATTATTATTATTATTATTATTATTAAGGTTACTCACTCAAATGAATGAAACTCGATTTGTTTTAAAGCAAACTGCCATTTTTCGACGTTAAGTAACATTGAGAGTTACATGCGACGGCTATAAAAGCAACGTTGCTGCTAAGCTATCTCTCACTGCAACCCAAGATGCTCACTCTTGCTCCATATATTACTATATTTTAACGTGATTCCACTAAGGTGCCCTTTCGCCGAAAACATCGGCATCATAACCACCTTGTTGATCAATACAGTGGTGACTTCACTGAATGCCATAGGTTAGAAGCATTGTGCAGCGCGAGTCATATCCTATAGTGGATAGCAACCGTACACTACGTTACAGCCGCGTTAAGCTTTATTCAGCAGTAATAATGAATGCTATTAATTATGGCTCGTGATCTGCGCTACTAATTAAGGCGATACCACAAAGCAATCGCACAAACTCTTAATGATACTTAACAGCACCTAATTTTTTTTTTTTTTCAGGAGATTGCGGATCCAAACTATTATCACCACTATCGGCCATATCACGTGGCCAGAGCATCTGCCAACAGCCAATGCACCTGAAAACTCGACCACACCACGTAGTATCATGACCCCACGCACCCCGGCGGCCAATCAACACTCGTGCGCGTTACCTTCCACTTACCAGCGCAAATGCAAATTCGGCTATGTCACGTGGTCTAATGACGTCAGACACCACGCCAACTAATTGAACTTCTCCATACCCACTGCCACCTGCCAAGGGACCTCTCAACTCTATCATGAAATATTCTGATTGGCAGAGATGTCGATGACCTCACAGTGTCATATGACATGCCCTAATGCGGATTGCTTGGTTGAAACTGGTGGATAGCGGGTTTCTTTGTAACTGGACCTTTAATGTAGTCGCATTAATGGTGTAATGCTGGACATACATATTGTCACGTACACGGTGATTCGGGATACCAATTGGGATACGACAGGGGCACAACGGCAGCAAGCAATACAGACGCAAACGCGCAAGCGACACTTCGTCTGCCTTGGATGGATGGATGGATGGATGGAATATAGGAGCGTCCCCTTTGAAACGGGGTGGTAGCAGTAGCTATCATGCTCATTTTTCTCCCTATATCTTAATTCTTGATTTAGATTGGTTAACTAAACCATCATTCTATTTATTAAATTTTTGTTTCTACATTACTAACATTATGTCACTTCTCTGCTTTTAAGCCACCGCTCCTCAGTCATGCGCCACCTGGCAACGCTAGGTAGCAATATATAGAAGTGGCAAAATAAAACCCATGCTTGTGCGTCCTCTTCAGGGGTGCTTTTTCTTGAAAGCTTTCTTATGCGCTGTATTACAGGAAGATATTCTTGCCTGTATATATAGAAATGCATTTACCCAGCTGCCCCCCCCCCCCCCCCCCCCCCCCCCCCCCCCCCCCCCCCCCCCCCACTACAGGAAATAATTACACCGTTTAAGAAAACCCTAAACGTGTCGAAATCACCGACCTACTTTGCTCTTTTTGGTTCTATACTGGAGACCAAATTACCGATCCAAATTACCGATCAAAGCAGGGCGCCAGCAATGATAATTGATTCATTGATTTCTTTCTTAATAATCGTTCATTTTAATGTAGTAGCCTTGGACGCATTGCCTTACCGCCCCTGCCACTGTGGCAGACTACAAAGAGATATAGTAGGTGTCCATGGTATACGTCAGCAAATATCTAAAATCCTGTACCTACAGGATCCAGAAGGTAAATCCTGCGAGCCCAGCACTGAGCTCGTGTCCCCACGGAAGAGCGGCGCCGCAATTTCAATGCAGTTGGAACGCCTTGTGGAGATGCCAACTTAAACGCTTGCGGAAAAATCTTAACCCACACCACTACCTATATGAAAGCCCCGACGGCTGTCGCTCGCCTAATTGGTGAAAAAGTTCCGTGCGCTCGGGAGCTGCGGTTTATGGTTTTAACGATAAGAAGCTTCAAGTCTCTTCACGAGGCAAGGTTCATGTTTTTCGTCTCTCCCAAACAGCTTTGTGACAGGTCGATGCACTATAGGTTCGTGCATCCGCGGGCGAATAGAAGCGCGCACTGAACGGTTGCCCAAAATGGCAATGACGGAATAAGCCGTAGCTTCGTAGGAATGCTCCCTGCGTGAGCAGTACTTGCAAGGTCGTTGGCAGTTTTCCGACGCTCGCCGTAGCCTGTTGCGCGCGGTAGCAATTCCATACGCTGGGTCGTTATTGCGCAACAGCGTTGGTGTCGAGCGAGCGCTAACGCAGAGCTCCGGCCGGAATGAAGGATGCGGCATTGCTCCATAAGCGGTGTTAAAAAAGCCGTTGAACCCAGCGGGAAGTATGAGTTTCATTTATTTTTGTTGTCTGCACTCCTACACGCGTTGCTACTAATAGCCTAAAAATGGCTGCCACTAAGCGAGCCACATGAACGCTTTCCCAATCCTCGGAGGATCATGTTTGGCAGAGAAGTTCAATAACCGCGCCGGGACGCGGTTTTTACTGCCATCTAAAGTGATGCAAATGTGTTTGCGCGAGGCTTGGATGCCCCTTTGCGAGTTCGCAGTTATGCGTCGATGCGAACGGAACGAAATCATGACTAAGGCTTGCTTGTTGTTAGTTTGCCGAATACAAATGTCATCCAGTCCTCCGTCCTTATTTCTTTCCTATTCATCTTTCCTTCCTTTCCTTCCTTCTCTCTTCCTTTTCCTTCATCTTGCTTTCTTTCATTGTGGCTGTCTTCGTCCTTCTCCTTTATTTCGCTTGTCTTTCTATTTCGCGATTTCTTTTGATCCCGAAGATTTTCATTTTCTTTTCTTTTTTTTATTATTTCTTCCTTTTTGTTTCTACTTTCCTTTTTCTTATTTGCATGTGGCGGGTTTTTTTCTGAAACAAAAAAAAAATATATAAACAAGCCGAGAAAGTGAAGACGAATTAAAAAACAAAGTCTTGAGAAGTGGAGCTTTTTTAAATACGAATTCAATATTTGATCAAAAAACGCGTTCGAGCTTTCCTCTGTCTACCTACTTGTGCCCTGCTAAATCAGTAGAGCAACATTAGAGTACTGGTGTAAGGTTACACCTTCCATAACTCTTTTATCTTAAATGTCTAAACAGCTGCCATACAGGAAAAGAAGTGCATTCCATTATCTTTCATTATCACGTACCATTAGGAGGACCGCATAGCAAAGGTCGGCCTCTTCATGAAATTGGCTCGGCTTCATGTCCCAGAAAATTTTCTTGAATCACCTAACCTTACCAAATTATCTTAGTTTGTTCGACACGTGACAGAGCAACATTAATTGCTCATTAAGAACACTCCTTATGCTAGTTTTCACGTGACACGTGCAGCACCCTAACTTCCATTTTCTGGAATGAAAGATCAATCAAGGAACTAATTATTCGTGGGCTTGCATTGCCTAACCACAGGAATAATTACCTCGCGTATTCAAAGACTGACACTGATCGAGCAAAGAGTGCGTTAAAAAGTTGCAGTGGTTAATGAGCCTCAAAGTATGCGAGCAAGCAAAACCTGTCACCCTGCATTAAATTTATCGCGCAAGCTCTTCGCGGTGGCGAGGTTGACGCAAGGGCCGCTTCGAAAACGCACCGCAGAAAAAGAGACGGCCGGTTTTCCAGCAGAAAGATTTTAACCGTTTAAAAGGTCTCCATCTTGCGGCCCATCCATCTTGCGTTATAGTAATGGCGACTGACCTTCTGCGTAAATATACAGGCCAAAAGCAATAACAACTGTTCTTCTTCGTTTTTTTGCTCGTTCGTTATTCTCGTCGGACCCAACAGAGTTACACCTGGCGCTCAGCCCGAGCGTAAAGGTAATACTTTTCAGGGGGTGCAGGGTTTAGAAGGAAAAAGGACGAAAGAGAAGTTTTGCATTTTTTTTTTTGCTATCCTTTTTACCCTTAAATTTTAAGCTAAACGAAGGGTCCATCTGCTTTATACTTTTTTTTTTCTTTTTGAATCTCTTATGCGTCAAGTGAACAAAATACTCGTTCATACCGCTTCAAGCATCCCTCGGACCTAGACGAATTGTCGGCTTCTCCGCAAACCAGGCATGCCTTGCTAAAGAAAGACGTGCTCGGGGGAAAGCCGAGCTTCGAGCATACTCATTTTTCGCGCGTAATGGCTTCATTTATATCGCTTAAGTCACTTCCATTGCAACATAGGAGAGCATACAAGCGTGTCTATTATTACGCACTAAAAATTCAAAAGAAAAGAAAGAGACGCTTTGCATGGGCTGAGCTTCAGCCCCGGAGACCCTCCCCAAAATATCATCAGGGGTAATTAAGTTTCCGCATTAAATCCTTGCGCCACTCGGAAACAAAAGGGCGCGTTTCAGGAACATCAATGCGGTGCACAAGAATGAACTAAGCCTGGCTTAAGATTCCAAACATATTACACTGGCTTAGGGACAATATGCCACGACTTAAAATATATCTCTACGGTTTATCCATGCGACGAAAATATGCCATTAAGCTCAGACCGCGCGCGATGACGCATCTATAGGTGTTTTCTGTAGGCTGGAATCATCGACCAAAAACGGAAAAGGTAAGGATAAAGCTTTTCTTGAAGCTAAAACTAGACCCAAGCTTAGCCAAGATGCCGGAAACCTATTATAATTATCACCAAGGCACATTTCATGCTCACCGTCTTTCCTACACTGCTTCAATTTTGCTTCGGCCTCCGACAAGACGGATCTCCCTGTCAGCTTTATTCATTACTATTAAATAGGCGGGCGGTGTCATAACTGCCCGTTTGCAATGCTAATGTGTTATATATACTTGCTTCAAGGTATAATCTTTACGTCATGAACGCTCTTCCAACACACAAAATAATGCGACGCAAACAAGCATGCAGCAATGAGTCCGAACCGGAAGCCCTGACAATGCGAAGGTGGCATTCTCCTTATGTATATATAACGTTTCATTAATATGTAAATCGTGTTTAAGCAGCGGACAGGGTGTAAACGTGCAGAGGCCGTTGGAGCCCGGGAATTTCGTAGCGTTAACTACTATAATCTTTCTAATCTTTACTGTTCTAATCTGTACGGCATAGTAAGCGGCGTACATCCGCGAAAAGCAGTTTGAAAAGTGCAACTGTCTGTGTGATGACATTCTTTTGTTGTTGTTGTTACATTGCGTAGTAACAATTAAGGAGCCCGTTCGGCGTGTCTTCGTTTGCCACTCTGCATGAATGGCAGTGAAGAAGACTTTTGTGTTATGCTATCATCAATTTCACAGGTAACCACACAGGAGCTCCATTCCGCAGCACATCATTTTAATGACAATGACAACCAAGAGTGAGCTTGCCGCTCCCAAGTTCAATTTTCCACTTCACTGGCCGCAATTATGTAGACTTTACCTACAAATTGCTTTCTTTCTTTTTTTTTTTTCTTAATTTGTTATCATACCCAACTCGTTTTATGCACACTTTCAAAAACTTAGGGACCCAACTGTCAGGGGTAATGAGGTACGTCTGAGTATACGCGTGCATGTCAGCGCGTACTTGCTTTTTTATATACGAAAAGAAAAAAAGAATCAGTGCTTTCCTGAAACAAAAAAAAAAATAAGTACATGCTAATAAAGCCCATCTGCTCGACAACGCGTGCAGTTGAGAACACGGGCAAAATACTACACATGTAACGAAACACTGGACGAACACTATTAGGTCGATGGAGTTCTACACCATTTTCATTTTCCGACCTGAGTGAGAAAAAGGAAGCCTCAATGACTAAATTAACGCCAATAGCCGACTTGATGATAACCATTCAAAGTAGCGACAGTGTTCTGAAATATAATCTCCTTCTCTGAACCAGTATGTTTGATGAAACTGGGCCTAGT
Organism: Amblyomma maculatum; assembly: GCF_055883805.1. Taxonomy (NCBI): domain Eukaryota; kingdom Metazoa; phylum Arthropoda; class Arachnida; order Ixodida; family Ixodidae; genus Amblyomma; species Amblyomma maculatum. The sequence goes on from NC_139349.1 coordinate 132,856,941, forward strand.
TGGTAGTACCTGCCGCTTTTTGGCTCGCAAAACTCTTCACGAAAGGGAACAAACTGGACACGAATAAGAAAAAGCGCGAAGTGCATTACAAGCGCGGTACAACCCCATTTTGCCTGAGCAGCATGTCACGTGAGAAAACGATAGATATTCGACATGACTCCTTGATCAAAGTCTATGGAACTTCGCAAAAAAACTAACCCGTTAAGAAATCAGGGCTCTCTGAGTTCTTATACTGTATGAAAAACGAAGTGAGAAACTCGGGGACGACTATTAGCGAGTGAATAAGTGAGCGCTACTCCTAATTTTATAGGGATTGCGCTAACGATTCATTGTTATTTAACTATGATTTGTTCATGTCACATTCCATTTCAGTCGAGGCAGAGTTCTTTCAGCCCAGACCATAAAAGAAACAGTAAAAACGTAATTATCGCGAACCAGACTACGGAGAAACGAGCCAATAGGCAGAAATAAAAATATACGTTATAACTCTTCAGAAGGTTCACTTCTAAGCTCGCACAGACACATTAAATCCATATCCACGGACCGCGCACCAGTGAAAACCCTCTAAACGAAAAAAAAAGAAGAAAAAAAAAACAAATTCTTGACGTCGCTGCTTTCGCCACCAAAAGTAGCAAACAACAAACGGCGCAAAGTACCATGACGCACGACTTCGAGCCGAACTTGAGCGCCACTGTACAGCCGACCACGGGCTTGCACCGAGAAAGTTTCCACCTTCCAGACAGCGCTACCACGACAGCCCACGCTCGTCGTGATAACGGACGAAATTGTTGAAACGGGTTCGACATTCCCGCTCATTGCCATCTCTTTTCCAGTTTCTTGCCGTGTTCCCGAAAGAAAAAAAAAAAACCTTTCCCGCAAGCCCTTTCCGTGTCCTGTATTCGGAGCCTCCAAAGAGCGGCACCGCCCCCATGAGTTCGCGAAGGAATAGAAAGAAGAAAAAAAAAAAAAAAAAAGAGAAAAAAGAAACGTAGCCACGAATCAATCCGTCGTCAGAAAGCAAATCCGTGCCCTGCGTCTACGGCCATTAAGGCGAACTCACGCTGCCACGCGCCCCCTTTTTTTTTTTTTTTTTTTTTTTTTTTTTTTTTTTTTTTTTTTTTGCGCTGGGAGCGAAACAGCATTTGGCGACGTTTAATAGCTGCCGGGGCATATGCAAATGCGTTTTCGATGCCCCCTTCCATTTATCCCACCCGTCACGAGATACTATTCGCTTTTCCTTTTTTTTTTTTTTCCTTCTCTCTTTCTCTCTAATTTCCCCGAGCCCTAGACGACCTGCGCGTCTCCGCACTTTTTAAACTCGCTCGCGCACGCACGTGCAATCCCGTTTGCCCAAGCTAGGCATGCATGCTCGTCTGTACGCGGCTTCATTTATATGTCTGCGCTTACGTGTTTGAATTTAAGTGCAGCAGGGTACATGAGAGGACCGTGCGGTCGGACCGCTGCCATCGAAATTGCTCCCGCGCCTCGCTCGGTCCTCGTCTTTCGACCCTGCCTTTGCTGCTTGATGACAAGCTGTTGACATCGCTACCCTGCTTACGATCCATCGATCCTATCGCCCCGTTTCAGACGAAAAAAAAAAAAAAAGCCACCCTGTCTCTCTTCGTGTTTCAAAATCAAGTCGCCCAGGACGCGAGCGCTTCTCCGTTCTGTACAGGGTGCCATTTACGCGGTGTACCTTGTCCAGCTTTTCTCTCAAAACACGAAGTTACACAATCGTTAGGATGCAGTCTATACGACATATATCCATCTTTCGAAAAAAAAAAAAAAAAACTTGCAAGATACATATCCGCGCTCGATCGGGGTGACGCAGCTCAATCGCATTGCACTTATATCGTCCCTGATCTGGAGTCGTTGTGTTTGCCGTTTATTTAACGATGAATGCTATGCGATTCCTCCAGTTTTGATCCTTTGCGAGAGCCAGGAGCCTCACGCGGTGCACATTTTAAAAGCGTCTACAGGATTCGCATGACCTGACAGGTTTTTTTCCTTGTGATCGCTACTTTTCCTAGGAATGCTGATGAAAATAGCCTTCCCGTTGAAACCATACATGCCCGTCTTACTTTATGCGAACAAAGTGCAATGAAATTCGGGGAGTTTTTATTCACTTACTTTATCAGCTCAAGCCTTCTGGGAAAGAAAACTGAATGGCGCCGAGACCCACAATGGACTGCCGGTGGTGTTCCATCCACGTTAACAAAACATTCGCCCAGTTCGACTCGAAATTTTGTTTTAGAGCAAAGTTCTTATGCGTCTGTTAGTAGGTAAGGCGGCGTTGGTGCCGGCGGCGCCGAAACCAGCAGGGCGAATGAGAAGCGCAAGCTAGACAAAGAGAGAGAAAGAGAGATCATGGATCATGGAGGAGCATAGCGGAGGATGAAAGTAATGCGATGGCGGATAGAACGCGAGAATGAAAGTGGAGGAGGATCTCATACGGTGGGAGCAATGAGCAGAAAAGCGAAAGAGGGGGGCATGGCAGAGGTGGGAGAGAGCGCAAGAAGGGAAGGGGAGGAGGAAGGTAGTGGTATAGAATGGCGGAGTATGCCGCTAACGTTTGGCTCGAACGGAAGTGCGCCGCAAATTCCAGGCACAAGCATCCATCGTTCGCTACTGCGTGTTTCCTGAGCGATCGCCTATGGTTCAAACACATGAAAAGATTCTGACGAATTCAACTTACCGAGTATGATCATCGCAAGCAAAATTTTTAAATATTCTTTTCCTTTACAGCAGATTCAAAGCTTCATCTGTTTGGAAAAAAAAAAAAAAACGTAGGCATATTTAAATTTCTATAATTTCTTAAGGTCCCGCAAGATTTCTAGTTTTGCAATATTTTGCCTCTAAAGTTCTTTGAAATAACGAACTCCCAGGATAAAACATCCCTTTGGACTACAGATAGTGTTAATGTGGAAGCATTAATGTTCCCATTAAGCGGGAATACTCCTGGCGTTGCTGTCGATAGTGCATTTGAAAGGCGACCAGTGTAACGGTCGCAAAGCTCAAGTAACTCAATAAAATAAATAAGCGAGCATTGGGGTTCGACCTCAGGCCCTCTGCGCACCAGGCAAGCGTGCAAAGCATAGGCCGCGAAAAGCTGTTAACTCAAGCGTATGTGACACGTCACACCTGTGTGGCGTGTCACATACTAACTCGTGCTCTGGGTGAGTACTGATGTTAAAGCAATAATAGAGGGATTTAGCTTGCCGAAGACGTATTAACATACACTCATACCGCTTTACCGGACGCTAGTGACGTGCACGCGAAAACTGGTTCCCGTTCAGGGGTACCAATTTATCCCGCTTCGTGCTCGTAGACTGCAGGACATTCAAATTTAGGCATTCAGAATAAAAAGCGAAAAGCAATGATTAGTAGACGATGGTTGTTTCAACGCATACATACCCGGTAAAAGATTTCTAGGCCCCAGTGTTCACTTGTACTGTAATGTTCGTCCTTTCAGTGCCTCAAACAGCGGAGCATTCACAGCAGTCGTCAATCAGCAGACATCTCTACCGCAATAAAAAGCCATCGCCAAATTTTTTAAACGTCATTTGGTCTTTCAGTGATGCCTCCATAACTCTGCAGATATGAGAAGCCTTTGGCTTCAAGGGTTTTGACCAAGGTTCCCCGTTATGCAATCAGATGCACACGAAATGTGAGAATCAACCGCTTAATTTAATTACAGTAACTAAGAATCGATTAAGTGAATGAAGTAGTATTTTTATATCGAATTGTTAGAAATTGTCAACAATATTGTAACAATATTATCCTATTTGCAAGAATTTTAGTAACAGTACGCTGGTTAAAATGACCTGCTGCACACATTTTCTGCCTTGATACAAATAATTACTCAAGCAAGACGAGCGACGCGAGCGGGCTATCTTTCGAACAATGCTCGTACGACGTGCCTTCGATTTCGCTAACCAAACGTAAACGAGGAGCCCTTATCATTTTGAAGCGTTACTTCGTTTCACTCCGCTCGTTATCAAATGGATTTGAAATGCACCGGTTGATATCGGTACACAGGCGTCCTGCGAGAATTCTAACGAATTGTCTAAGAATGCAACAATGTAGAATTTCTAATATCAATATAAACCAATGATGCGGTATAACCCTGTTAAACTCAGGCGAAGCGAAAAGTTCGTTTGTCTTGGTTACGTTTCTTCTTACTCATCACAATCATCACTGTCACTATACTATCATCATTATTGACTAAATGCACGGTCGTTGTCATCGCTGCTACCATCATTTTCACTAACTGCAGCGTAATTATAGTCGCTACTATCATCATTATGACTAATTGCAGCTTATTTTTCACCGCTACTAACATCATTATCGTTATCACTGATTGCATCGCCATTGTCATGGCTATTATTGTCCTCATTGTAGACAAGAAGAATTACGATTTAATTCTCACGAGCCTAGAGTGGAGTACTAATTTGCGCGCTCAGCTGTGGATTGGGGAGATCGTGGTTCGATTTCTGGTGGAGAAAGATGATTTTTTTAAGTGTCAGTATGGTCTTTACCGAACTGTTGTCTGCGGTGATGCCCACCGTTCAAGGTAGTAAGTGATCACCATGCGCTCTGGTGGCTTGCCAGTTTGAAAGACCCCTCCGGCCAGACTATGTCCCCTGGCTCATTGAAGGCCGAACGAGAGCAGTCGCTCTCCTTGGCCCGAGGTGGCGTAGTGAAGCTTTCGCTTCAAACTTAAATACGAATTTTATGTATATATTACCGGGTGTCCAAGCTAACTTAAGCCAAGGGTTACAAAATAATATATTTGAGGTAGGTCAGCGAGACCAGTTGCATACAACTGCCAGCCTCCTTGCGCACTACAGGCATTTTTTTTTGCTCAGCTCTCTCTCTCTCTCTCTCTCTCTCTATATATATATATATATATATATATATATATATATATATATATATATATATATATATATATATAACGAGAGAGAGAGAGGATGAAGAAGAGTGTGTCGCGCTTGCGCGTATGTGTGCTGCTTCCAACGTTCGTTGGTTCAAACCCTCTGACTTGCAGTTCTGTGCTTTCGTGTCTCGCCACCTATATATATATATATATATATATATTGTAAAATGGGGGTTTATTGAACAGATCAGCAGGACTCGATCAGCAGGACTGGGCAGATCAGCGGCGAGCACAGCGACAGCGAACACCGTCAGGTCCAACACGCGCAGCGATCACGATGCCACTGCCTAGAATGTTCCTCGTGTACTTCTTCCTCTTCACAATTACCCGCGGGACGAAGAGGAGACATCCTGGCGACTTACGGCGTGAGCAAGACGGCAGGGTCAAATAGGGTTTAAGGCGCTGGACGTGAACAACCTCGCGTCCGCGCCGGCGTGGATCATGAGACGGCGTAAGAGGTTCCACCACATAATTAACCGGAGAGGTGCGCTCCAGAACTCGGTATGGGCCATGGTATTTAGCGAGAAATTTTGAAGACAGTCCAGGAGCATTGAAAGGTATCCACAGCCATACAAGAGCGCCAGACGAGAAGTCCGGTGTCGAGTTTTGGTTGTCATGGTTGGATTTATGGCGGTACTGGGTGTTAGCCGTGAATGCGCGGGAAATTTGTCGACAGTCTTCGGCATGCTGGGCTGCTTGAGACGCAGGAGTATACTCTGATATGTCTGGCTGATACGGGAGTATGGTGTCGATTGTAGCAGAGGGGTGATGGCCGTAGAGGAGAAAAAAAGGAGAGAAGCCAGTAGTAGACTGCGTTGCGGTATTGTAAGCGTAAGTGACATACGGAAGGACGAGGCCCCAATTTGAGTGGTTGGAGAAGACGTACATAGAGAGCATGTCGCCAAGGGTACAATTGAAACGCTCAGTGAGGCCATCAGTCTGGGGATGATAGGCGGAGGTTGTTCTATAAATAATGCTGCACTTGGTGAGCAAGGCTTTCACAACGTCACTCAAAAAAACGCGTCCCCTGTCGCTGAGCAGCTCTCGAGGTGCGCCGTGGCGAAGAACAAATCGCTGCAAAATGAAGGAAGCTACTTCTGCCGCTGTGGCAGATGGAAGTGCGGCGGTTTCTGCATACCTGGTCAGATGATCAACGGCTACAATAGCCCGGCGGTTGCCGGCCGCAGTGTAGGGAAGCGGCCCGTACAAATCAATGCCGACGCGGTCGAAAGGGCGTGGTGGGTTGGGTAACGGCAGCAACTCTCCAGCGGAACGTTGAGGAGATGGCTTGTGACGTTGACAGGTGAGGCATGAGCTAACGTACTTGAGTACGAAGGTGTACATGCCCCGCCAGTAGTAACGGAGCCGGAGACGAGTGTATGTCTTGAAGACACCCGCGTGACCGGATTGTGAGTCAGCGTGGAAACAGTCACAGATTTGCGAACGTAGCTGCCGGGGAGTAACTAGCAACCACTTGCGGCCATCTGCGCAGTAGTTGCGGCGGTAGAGGAGGTTATCACGAATAGCGAAGTGGGAAGCCGCTGCGCTGACGGCATGTCATTGATGTGAAGCGATGGCGGGGAAACGTCGGAAGAGGAAAAGCTCGCGACCTCAGCTGTAAGGGAGCAGCGGGAAAGTGCATCGGCGTCGTGATGCTTGCAGCCGGGGCGGTAAACAACGCGGACATCATATTCCTGAAGGCGAAAAGCCCATCTTGCCAGTCTGCCGGACGGGTCTTTCAGTGAGGAAAGCCAGCAAAGCGCATGGTGGTCCGTCACTACGTCAAAAGGGCGGCCATAGAGGTAAGGGCGGAATATATATATATATATATATATATATATATATATATATATATATATGCAGATCAATCAAGGGGAAATGAGGGTGCTCATTTTAATACATGAAGGAAAGAAGCCAACAGTCGGCGAGGCCAAGGAAAGCGTTGGGGATGGTACTTTGTCTTTTTTTTTTTTAATGTTTACTTGGATAATCACAGAAATTAGTAATGTTATCTGTTTAGGGGAAAGATAATTAGACACAAAGTAGAAGAAAAAACAACGTGCCGATGGTGGGATCCGAACCCACGACCTCCGAATAACGCGTCCGGTGCTCTTCCAACTGAGCTACATCGACCGCTGTCCTCCCTGCTACTTTCTTGGGTATTTATGTTGTCTGTATACGAACCTTGAGAGTGTTCACCAGCGCCACCCTCAGCCATAGCGGCGGACGTGGGACGTCCTTTGTTACCGCCAGCGTCACGTAGAACGTGATCAAGAGCGAGAGCGAAAGCTGTGCTAGAACCCTCTTACGCTACCTATGGCATCAAGACTGCCAGAACCGAGACCCCCGTAAGCTACAAGCAGATCAATCAAGGGGAAATGAGAGTGCTCATTATAATACATGAAGGAAAGAAGCCAACAGTCGGCGAGGCCAAGGAAAGCGTTGGGGATGGTACTTTGTCTTTTTTTTTTTAATGTTTACTTGGATAATCACAGAAATTAGTAATGTTATCTGTTTAGGGGAAAGATAATTAGACACAAAGTAGAAGAAAAAACAACGTGCCGATGGTGGGATCCGAACCCACGACCTCCGAATAACGCGTCCGGTGCTCTTATACAGACAACATAAATACCCAAGAAAGTAGCAGGGAGGACAGCGGTCGATGTAGCCCAGTTGGAAGAGCACCGGACGCGTTATTCGGAGGTCGTGGGTTCGGATCCCACCATCGGCACGTTGTTTTTTCTTCTACTTTGTGTCTAATTATCTTTCCCCTAAACAGATAACATTACTAATTTCTGTGATTATCCAAGTAAACATTAAAAAAAACGACAAAGTACCATCCCCAACGCTTTCCTTGGCCTCGCCGACTGTTGGCTTCTTTCCTTCATATTATATATATATATATATATATATATATATATATATATATATATATATATATATATATATATATATATATATATATATATATATATATATATATATATATATACATATATACATATATATATATATATATATATATATATATGTTAAACCTCTCCCTATCCGAGCTGAAACTTGGAATACAGTGGGCACACGACTGTATATAATTTTCAATATCACGTTAGGTGACGTACTTTCCTTGTTCGATCAGAATTTATTAGAAATACGTGTTTCCTGCAATATCAGTGACCCAAAACACGCAGCTTTCGCATGGCTGACGTCGGTGGCGCCACGCAGGTCCTACTCATGAAACATGCGTCATTTTACTTTAGCTGGCACGAAGCAAACTTGTTGAACTAAGGGAGTAAATTAAACTGCGCTAAAGATTGTTAAAGCTGTTGAGAAACCACCTTAGAGCCAGCCGCCTAATTGTGCTGGCTCACTCACTCATTAATCAATGCAGCTTCAAGGTAAAACAATCCTTCCACGGATATGCAACAGATGGCGCCACCAATGCAAGCTATGCAAAAATGCGTGTTTAGGGTCGCCGATACTCCAGACGATACGAATTTGCAATTACTTCTCATTGAACGAGATAAGAAGGTCATCAGAACTCAGAAATCAAGATGATAGATCATCGTAGGCCATCTATGCGCCAAATTTCAGTGCGAATGAGCGAGCGGTTCAAAGAAGCATTTTGCTGTGTGCACATAGCGCTGCAACTATCGTTATACTATATATAGGAGAAAGTTGCTTTCTTGTATTCAGTACTCATCGTTTGTTTTTGTTTTTTTCTAAAGTCGTGAAGGCCTAATTCAGAGCATTCCGTATAAACACTTCTTTTCTTAGCGGAAGTCGGTTGAGGACCACCCCTGATAAATGACTCAAGGAACTAAACTCTGCATCTCAGCCCCAGAGCTCCGAGGCAACAGCCACAAGACGCTCGGCTAGCAGCGCCAGGGCTGGCATGCGCGCGGTCGCTGTTTACACTGTTCGCGGCCCACAGTTTACACGCGAGGCCTTGTGGCATGCCCAGTACGGGCGGCGGCACAGGGCTGCCTGGTGCATCCCCCTCGGCCCAATGTTTGCGGAAGCGCTACTCGTTCCATCGAACGTTTCCTCCATCAGTTCCTACATGCTTGCTGCTTTAACCCACTTCTTTTTTTTTTTCTGCCGTTACACGCTTGCTACGAGCGAATCGCTGATCGTGTGTTTTCTTACCACGAGTCCTGAAACACGTGTCCAGCAGCGATGCTTAAATCGCGTCACTTGATAGAAGTTTACATTTATCAAAGTTCCCACCACAATGGCGTGCTTTGCGATATAAGCTTACAGCTTGCACAGCTCCAAGCGTGTGCCTCGTAACTCCTAGCGTACGAAATTAGCTCAGGAGTTTGAATCTTCGTAGCATCTTATTTATTTTGCTAAGGCAGTCGGAACTTGTCGCTTGGGCGCAGGAACTGAATTATATTCAGCTCTTGAACTTATTAAGGATTAATGAGCCAGCGTAATCAACATTGTTAATCAGCATCTTACCACGCTCATTTTCTTTTTTTTTTTTTTTTTTTCACTGGAACAATTAAGTGATAATGCCAACACTGGGTCGCGCGATCTGTCGCGCGATTCGCCACTGAACGCTGACAGATGGAACTAGCTCCTGGCGGCCAATGTCCCCTTAACAACGGCGACTGACCCTTCCGAACGTTTGGTTTGGGTTTTGGGGTTTAACATTCCAAAGCGAATCAGGCTATGAGAGACGCTGTTGTGGGGGGTTCCGGAAATATCGACCACTTGGGTTTCCTTACCGTGCACTGACATCGCGCAGCACACGGGCGCCTTACTTTCCGCCTCCGTCGAAAACAGTCGCCGCAGCTGGGATTCGATCCCACATCCTTGGGCACAATAGTCGAGTGCCCTAACCACTGCGCCACTACGGCGGGGCCCTTGCAAAAGGTACATTGTGGGAACCCCATAAGAAAAGAGTTGGTAGGGCCGCGTTGTGTTGTGATGTGAATGGCTGTGAGGCACTGAGGAAAAAAAATGCCGAGAGAACCTCAAACGGGCCAGGCCTCCACTAGTCGCTGCAGGGGCCCTCGACTGAGGACCTCTCCCGGACAAGGCCAGCTTCCTTAAAATGCCCAGTAATCGTTCTCTATCGTCGCTGTCGGAGAGAAAAGTGGCATTTGTCTAAACATCGAATCACGGACTGTCGCCTCTGAAGCATTTCAATGCGCTGTCGCAGTCATAAATACTTCGCGTACACCTGTAATAGCGCAACTCATGTACTTTGCGGCAGCAAGGACGTGGTAGACGAATGTCTTATATTTCAGTCACACCACCCTGTCATGCGTTAAACGGTCAGGCGTGTCTGGTATTTATGGGAATTTTGCGAGACAAGCAGGAGGAAAATGAATGTTTACAAAGTAGAAAAAGCAAGTGCGCGCGTCAGGAGTCCTGGCTATCTATAGCACATGGCCTCAATCATGGTAGAGTTTACCCCAAGATGTCCCCTCTATGACGTAGACAGGAAACTGAGCATGAAACCCTCATAAACATGTGAGCAGCCGTGGTGATCAACATCGTGGAACCTTCTTGTCCCCAACGGGCTGGAACGTCAAGCGACGCTGTCCCGTCAACCGTACGAATAGGCGTTACCTGGTAAACACCAGCAAATTTGTTACGCCCAGTGGTTCTGATTAAAGGATCCACGCTAAACTGTGTAGCCAGTTCAAGAGCTGGACATGTTGAAGGTGCCAGGCCACGAAGACTACAAAGCGCTTGTTGCTCTATAGGCGAGAATACTCTAAGGTCATCATTTCTCACGTGGCACGCCATCAACGCCTTAAATATTCTAATCTACAATTCCCGCCACCTATTTACTCAATACAGGCCCAAAGTGACCACATGCTGTCCTTTTCGTTAAGATGCAGCAGGCTTCTCCAGACTGCACCGAACAAAACATGGGCATCGCGGTGGGTACGTGCATCACTGTGATTGTGTAAAGTGTTTTCTTGCTTGTTTATTATTTTTGTACGTTGTCCTATTTAGTTGTCGTTAATGAACTGCCCATAATTCAGGATGCAGGGAAGAATAAGAGTGTTTGTCATGTTATTTGTTGCGCACTCCGAATTTAAGCGCGAAAATTTCCGGATTTTGCACCATTCATAACCGAGGGTTCCTATGGTAACAACCAAGAAGAGATTATCTATACATGGTTATACATGACTTTCTATGTGACCATGACCAAAGTCAAGGTCAAGGCCAAAACTAATGGGACCTAATTAACGCTTATTTAACTTGTGTGAAGAGCACGTAGGAAATGCATTTTGAACGTGCCTGAAGACACGCTGGCGTAATTGCGCGTTCCTAAGCCTAAATGAATATTTTAGGCTTAGCTAAGCCTAATAGGTGTAACTAGGCCTCAATATCTGTAAAATCATATTACGGTAGTATGCTGCTCTTTGAACACACATCGGACACTGTTACACCTTCCTAAGCCTGACTGAGTGTAACTAATCTTAGCTAAAAGTAGTAAACTTAACAAAGCCCTTTTAGTGGAAAGGCATGTAATTATTCAGCTTAGCTATGGATAAGTCACTGTCATTTATCTTTCAATGGTTTAGTCATTTGTATTCTTTCTGCCTAGCTGCTAAGCGAAGCAACAATCTGGTGGGGTGTTTTGTTCTCCGCTTCCTCAACGGCGTCATTGCGGGTTTCGAACGGGAAAAAAAGTAAACCTTGAATGCTGACTTACCGACCTGCCAGGATTTGTAGAATGCAGCGCAGAGATGGCCAGCAGTGATGGTTTAATTAATGGCTCCAAGGTTCAACTTGCGATCTCAAGGCCCCGGATTCGAATACCAGCAGAGGATAATGAATTTCAATGGTGATCATACGGAAGGCGCCCGGTACACGTTAATTAAAGAATGCCATGTGCTTGATATCAACTCGAAGGCCTCCAAATGGGCCGATAATATTGATTACGCCTGATTCCTAGGGTAGGTGAAATAAAACTTTGACAAGAAAAAAACTCGAAATAAGAGTACAGATGTGTTAGTACTGATAATTAGCTCAAAAGCAGCTTGAAATTAGAAAAGCTTTGACGGGGCCAAAGGTGCAGCGCAGTTCACCATACAGTAGCAGTTACCGTCGTCTAAACACGAGCGCTCAGAGTAAATCGGCCAGATTGAGTAGGTCCAGGTGCTACTGATAGCACCCCGATAACACTGAATTCAAGTGCACTGTCGAAGCACTCGCAAACGAAAACGCGGGAGAACACGTTTTGCAGAATGATCACTGGAAGAGTTCTCGATAAGCCACGAGCAGTGGTCTACATGCTGAACACTTTGGAGTGCACGCGCACTGCATGCTATACAGACAGCGATCCATCTTATTCTGGCGGAAGTCGCGTGCGTCGAAAGCTTCGCTCACTGCGCACGTACAGTAATTCTGCTTTACACTGCGACAGCCTTGCTTTGCGGAGGGAAGGGAAAGCACACCCAGACAGCGATGCCCCAGACAGCTCAACGAAACAAGCCTCACAAGCGCAGAATATGCCTCTGTGAATCAGGGCTTACGCTAGCTAGCGACCACATAGACTATACGTAAAAATGTGTGTAGTACTTTGGATCACTAATGTGCGATGAAGTGAACGCTTTTTCTTTGAAACGCCACTGATTCCTGCTTTACTGCGTCCTCTTTTGTGTGTTGTATGGTGCGGCGTTCGATGAAGCGCCAAATAAAAAGCGCAGCACAGACGCCTGGATCGGTGGCCGGAGAGGTCAGCTTCGTGTATGTGTGAATCGCCTAGTAATGTTGTCGTTCGTGATCAGATATGACGTCATGATGACGTCACATCCGGCCTTGATTTCACGTCCTGTCATGGCCGATGACGTCACCAGTTGATTACGTTCCAACCTCGCGGTATTCCGCGGAATTTCGCGAAGGAGTGTGACATTCATGAGACTATTTTAAGGCTTTCCCCTTAATATCGAATGTATTTAACAAGATGAGTTGATTTCTGCATTTAGCGGGCGAGAACCGCTATGTCAGCAACGTCATTTTGCTTGTATGATTATGGATATAGCTCGACTGTTTCTGTACGGTTTTATAGCTTGCTCGCACTCATGCCGCCTCTATGCAAAAACCGAAGTCACACTTGTGTTCTTGGTTGAGCTTAAAAATCAAAGTTCTCTAAGAGTTTTCTTGCTTCCAAGCAATTCATCTGGAGCAAAAGAAAAAATGAAGTTCTTTTTTTACTGCGCAAAAGGAATTATAGTGTTCTACACGACAGTTTTTCTGCGTCATCTTTCATATATATGACAGCTGTCAGCAGTTGTGCAGCACACGGCGATATTACACCGACCTATTGGTATTTGTATACAAACTTCATTAATGTCTAGTTATTAGCTCAGTGACTCAGTTTTATCAAAGTGCAAATTCGCATGCACAGAAAAAAAAAACATGGATGACCAAAAAAAAAAAAGGAATGAAACGACAAAACGAACAAAATAAGACAAACAATTGCTAATCGCTGTTCGGACTGCATAATCAAGGACAGATGTAGATCGTACCGCATAGTCTGTGAGTGACTGGGACGCAATCGCGAGCGCGAACGCTGATGGCTCTCATGCGCATTGAGCAACGTAATCGTGCTACAGGTGCTCTTCCTGCGGCCTAAGCTTTGTCGTAGGGTTAACCTAACCTAATGACTGCACCTAACACCGCCCACAGGAGCAGCACCGAAGAGGCGGTCTACCGGGACTGTCATGTGCACACGTGTACCTTCCGACGAATTCTTACTCAACGGCCGCTCAAGAAGAAGCTGGCGGCAAACCGAGACTGCGCTCCTGTTGTGCAACAGTTGGTCCATATCGAACGCAGCTGTCTCTGCATGTTGCGCAGGTGCATGAATGCTTAATCTTAACTGCCTTTTCTCTTTGGGCGCAAGCTATACACACCATTAATTGTCATTTGCATTGTTTCGTAACGCCACGTGGTGGTGGCAAGGCTCTATGAAACAAACGAAAAAGACTGATCTGAACTGAAATAGACTCTTTACTGGATTGACTTGCGCCCGCAAAAGAACTAAGCAAGTCGATCAGCTGCGCCCACTGCAGCAAACGTGCTGGGTGGTCACCGTATACGACGAATACCTGCTGCTCTCGGTAGCGTTCACTTCTAAGACGGTGGGGAAACATCGAGATATATGCGTGAAAGGTAACTACCTAGAACAATGCAATGTGCAAGTGGCATACACCTCATGAATAATTCGGTCGGCTTGTAATTGCTTGCTATCGACTGTGTGTGCCGCTCACATTAACCACGCGAAAATTCTGATTCTCTAATAACGTGAGGGTTTTGAAATAGCACACCGCAATATATAAGCACACGTTGCCATGTGCCTTAATTGCGGCACCTGACGCGGAACGCACATGATTACGCATGCACGCGTTTTTGTTTTTTTTTAGTTGGTACGCGTAGCCGTTCCGTTAACGAAAAATAGTCACCGTTTTGCTTGAAATAACTGGAGTCTCTTTGCCGATTATTTATTACAAGCACACGCAGTCCTCATGCATCGAGGCTGGTTCATGGCCACGCTTCGTTTTCTTGTTCTAATTAAAATTTGACACGTTATTCGAGGTGTTGGCGTCGATTGATCTGAGCGACACACAGTCGACCGCTGCAATGCTAGCCGACGGCGATGTCTGTACTCTACCACTCGTTTAGGAAGCAGCCGCTGCCGATGCTGCAGTTCAATGAGCCTACGCCTTCGGAGTGTACTGAGCGTAGCGTCATTGTGCAGCAAGAACTTATGCAGTCCATGTTAACTGCGAAGCACTGAATAAGCGAGACAGCTGGGAAATGCGATACGCTGTTGTCGCTTTCACGTACAGGCGGCCAGTTCCTCTCCAATTACATTTACAGTTCACAGAGAAAAATTAGGTGGCTAAAAAATCTGTTTTACCATATGTACAGTCTTTGTCAAAAGCGTAGGGCCAGGGGGGTCTGCTTCTGAGCCAGTTCGTGCTGCTTTAATGTATTTCTTATGTTCCGAATCTCTTGGTCGTAAGATTTTCGCCCTACCCTCTCCAACGGGGAGGACTTCCACTAATGCTAAATTAGCGCCACTACACGGCTCAGAAGCAGACCCTCTGGGCTGTATACTTTGCACCATTCTTTTTAAATCATGAGAGGAGCCCTCGCGCTATGCCAGCCATAAAACCATTGTTAATCCTGTCACCATGTTGTGCCGTCTCTTTGCTTGTCACCACGTAACATTTTGGTGGAGGTGCGGAGTATGTCATCCCCATCCTCTCCATCCCTATATATATATATATATATATATATATATATATATATATATATATATATATATATATATATATATATATATATATACGTTTCGGCCGGGGTCCGGCCTTTGTCAAGGAATGTAGAAAGAAGCTGTCGGTTCCCATTTCTTATATACATGCACAATCGAAGAACACGTGACCAGCCAATGTCAACAAATATACACCAAAATATCAAAAACAAGATTTCACACGCGTGATGTAATGGCGGTGCAAGGTATATAGACCGAATGACACGTGTTGCGCTTAGGTCATGCATCTTAATATGTTGCACAAAGAAAAGAAGATATATCACTAAAGAGATTGTTGAGAATTCTCTGAGAATGATATTTCAGTAGATCAATCCTCCCCCCCCCCCCCTTCCCCCTCCTGAATATTGCAGGATTAAATGTGACATGCACTCCACCCATTATAACCTCGCGATATTTTGTTTTGTGCGCTGATAGTGACAACAATCTCTTTAGTGATATATTCAGGAGGGGGAGGGGGGGGGGGGGGGTATTCCAACAATTCTTTGCGTTGGTGTGCGGCATGAGGTCCGGACTGATTGTCATCGACAGCATGAGAAGAGAGACGTGCGATGAATCACGTTGCTGAGGTAGCGGGGCGGTGAGCACCATCATGGACATAGGGTGAGCATCCACTATGCATGGCAGGGAAGTTCCTTTGGTCAGCACGAGGGATTCACGGGATGTGTTCGTGGCAGCTACTATCGCTGAGCCGCTGCGGAATCGTACAAGACTTGATGGGAAGGCAATTCCACGTGCAAGATGACGATGAGATGGTGCGATGAGTACATCCCCGTCAGTGATGTGTTCTGACACAACGGTAACAAGCTTTTCGCACTGTGGAGGCAATACAGTATCAACTGCGGCAATGAGGGAATGACGTCCTTCAGAAATGTCAGATGAAAAATCACTGTCTGTCATATTAATGACACGGTCGCCACAATATATATATATATATATATATATATATATATATATATATATATATATATATATATATAGTGCTGATCTTCATCCTTATAGCCACTGGCATGCATCGCGTGCTGGCGCGCCCGAGGACGAAGTTGGTCGTTGCCTTCGTGGTTCGATACGCCTGACGCTCTGCTGAAACTCCGTCCTGAGCAGATGGATCTCCTGCCGAAACGTCGACTAAAGATGAAACTAACTAAGGAGCAGCATGATGCATTTTTTTTTTTACGTGTGCGTACATATATAGCAGCCAAGTACTTTTTTTTATACTACATATATATATATATATATATATATATATATATATATATATATATATATATATATATATATATATATATATATATATATATATATATATATATATATATATATATATATATATATATATGTGTGTGTGTATATATATATATGTATATATATATAGGCGAAATTGCAAATCATAGTACAATTATGAAACCATTGCGCCGTGCTGAATTGCAACTGACAAAGAATAGAGACAGAGACATAGCAAAACGGCAAAAACGATATCTGGTGTGCCGTGTCTGGCTTTGTCTGGGTAACCTGTTTGGCCACTGACCACGAACGCTGATAACATTGCGGCTAAGCAGAAAAGTCACAGCCTCAACAGAATGGTCTGCTTTCGGCTGTTACATGGAGCGTAACTAACTCTCCAATACTGGCACGATCTGCTTGGTTTGTGGCTCGAGACGATCGACGCGACGGTCGATAGCACCCTGCCGGTAATTACCCTGATTTTATTCTGGCTGGCTCCTGTGCAAGCCGATACTAAAAGAAACCTGTGCTTAACGTGACATTAGTTCCGTCTCTGTGACTTTCGTGGAAATGCCGCTAACGCAGACATTACTGTACCGTACAATGGCTCTGGGACTATAATAACCTAGCTTGAATTGCAACATAACTGTGTAGCAGAAAGCCAGTCACTATGAATGCCCAGAAGCGAACTAGTTCCAGCAGTCCGAATTTTCATATACTGATAGTTATGCGGAGTTCTGCCTGCAGCGCTTCGGCGCATTGTATGGCCTCGCAATGGTCCCTTAGCCGGCCTCCGGCTCCAGTACATCTTCTTGGCATGCAACGGCGATGCTGGCTGCTGGCTATAAGAAGTCCGTACCGCCGTTCCAACTGCAGCCTGAAGGCGAGCGTGGTTTCGACAACGCGCAGTTGCCGTTTTGTTTCTCTGCACGAATTCATACAGCTTCCCCTCTGGGTTCGCGCATTTTATATGTGTTGTGAAGACGTACTCAGGCCGCCGAATACGATTCCTTTGACCTTATAGATGGTCACGTCTGGGTGCGGTATACCACACGTCTCGAGCGTTCCTCCTTTTTGTTTACGACCTCGATTTGTTATTCTGAGACGACCCGATGTACAGTTGCTCGAGCTCCTGCCATTTTTGCTGCTCTCGGTGTACAAGGCCTCAAGGCCGCAGGCTTTATGGGCTATCCTTGCAACCGCAACTATCATTCTGATGGGCTAGGCACCCTCACTTTGTACTGCGACCTTGCAGTTTGCGCTGCAAGTACTGCTTGCTTTGCGCATCGTGATGTTTTGGCCGTGCTGTAGACGCCATGTAGCTCGCTCGAGGTTTATGGCCTGAATACAGCGCGACGGAGTTGTCTCCCTACACGAACTGTGGCTCGGAACGTGTCTGCGAATACGATTGTAGGTATTGTCCGTGCCTGAGAAAAGGAAACATTCTGCCGGGCTGCGACGCGTAGCCCAACAAGCCCAACAAGAAGTTCTCTTAAGCGTAGCTAAGCATCCTGACTAAAGTATGCCCCGGTTACGTAAACGTATCTTTATGACTTTGTGTAGCAAGCGCCTCTACTGTAACTCAGTATGTTCATGTCACAAAAACAACGGGATTGCAGTGCTGTGCAATTTCTATGACGGGATGTTGTCACTTGATTTGAGCTTGATGTTTGCCTATGGTCGTCTGTCTGGCTTTTTTTTAGTCAATATTTATTGCCTCAGGGCATCAGTAGGGTATGATATGAAGGATGAATAAATGATTAAATGAATGGAAAAAGGTTTGCTGATTTCATGAAGTCCAGAAGTGAGCGATGATGAGGTCCCTGCGTCCAAGGGACGTATGAGGCAGGATTGGTTGCTGAAAGGCCAGCTATGCTCAAGTGCCGGATTCGTGTTAGCTTGAGTGCTGGGCTGGCTGGCTTCGCATAAGCTTTTTGTATTCTACATGCCTACATTTCATACACCTGCTGCATATTCGTCCTATTGCTCGTTTAACGCTCGAACGCTGGGGACGTAAACGAACATCGTGCTGAATTCTCTCAGATCAGCCCTTGTCTTCTGTGTGTGTCTCTAGCAAAAGCAGGTTAATGCACTGCACGGAATGCTGCTTTTTTTGGGGGTCATCCTCATCCGTCAATTAAGGTTTGAACGATCATCAGTAATGAATCGGTACGCTTATTCACGCTCCCTGAATTTCACTGCTAACAAGTACGCTCCTCTGGGGCCCAGTACATACGGTAGAGTGTCCATGATTGTACATCGTATAACTAGGCAGAGGTACGCACGATGTCGTGTATTATACCAACTTATGGCGGCGTTGTGGCTGATAATGTCTGTAAAGAAATATTTTCGCTTTTTCAGACATTGTCTGGATATGCAGAACGCAGACAATTATGGACGCACAAGCACACATGAATAGAGGTGGTTTAAACTGAAAAGTCATCACCGTGGTTATACCCATTGTATTTCTCTCCGGCTACACCCACGTAACCCCTGCAGGTTTTCTTGATCTCATCCTTCACCCAACTTTCTGCCGCCCCCTGCTAAACTCCTTCTAACCCAGTCACTGTTGGCGACTGTCGATTACGTTCCTTCGCATTACATGATAGGGCCATGCCCATTTCTTTTTCTTGGTTTCGACTGGAATGCCAGTAACTAGCGTTTATTTCATGATTTATTTATTCCTTGATTACAATTCCTCATTTTACTCCCGTATAAAGGCCCGGTGAGAGGCACGGCGTAATGAGTAGGAACGATTATTATAACGACCTTGTGTTAACACAACGGGAAGTTAATTGCAAAAAGCGTAGATAAATCGGCGATGGCAGCGATGTAATTGGACATCTCGTCCTACAGTCTCTGCTGCACGGGAAGAGAATGAAGTGACGGAAGTGACAGTGCGGGCGCGCGATTATGAAATGGATGACACGTCTGGTCAGGTATGCGGGCTGGCTTGATAATATAGGGTGCTCAGACGAGTACACTATGCAAACACTTTTGAAACAAGCGAATGTTTCAAATACAATGACCATGCGTGATTGATTGATTGATTGATTGATTGATTGATTGATTGATTGATTGATTGATTGATTGATTGATTGATTGATTGATTGATTGATTGATTGATTGATTATGAGGCAGGAGTTATGCGAGTTTCAAACGGGCAATGCATATTCCCACTTCGATGTGACGAGAGATTGCATGCGAATAATTTCACTACTGACGGGCGTGGCGGAGATGTAAAAATCACGCCTTTTATTAACTAACAGAATAAAGTTGATAATGTAAGTAGCCCTTTATACGTCACTACGGAAGGTGATGTCTCAGTGCGTATGCGGCAGAACATGCTGCATTAGATATTACTTAAAAGAAATCAAGCGTGTATACGACAGCGATTACATTTATGAGGATTAAGTTTTGTTTCCCAATCATCACGCCGCTTCTCGTCGCCTTGAAGCGATGCTTGCTCCGGAGTGTTAAAAACAGTAAAAAAGCAACGCAGTCGTCGATGAATATGCCAGTAATAAGAAGGTGAGGTAAGTCGCCGATTTAAATTAACAGTTGAAGAAGACCTAGTACGGATCCTTGAGGGATGCCTGATTATAATGGGGGGTTATTGAATTGCGATTATTAACATCAGCAAAGTATGAGCGATTAGTCACGTATTCTTCTGCGCATCTTGACACAGCGAAGAAAAAGGGCAAATGTGAAATTTTTAGCATAAAAAGGTTATGTGTTACCTAACTGAGCGCTTCGCCAAAGCCTGAGAAAATGGCGTTGGTCTGCTGGCTAACGTCCAGATTAGTATGCAAATCATGAGCAAATACGGCCAGCTGGGTTTGAAAAGAAAAGCCCTTTTAAAAATATTGTCGCAAGAAATGGGAAAAGTGGTTCGGGTCAAGGAGGCTTATTATATATGTGTGTTGATAACATATTCCGTAGGTTTGCCGGAGCGCTAATAAGGGAAATGAGACTTTAATTACGTAGTGAATCGATTTTTCCCAATTTGTTGCCCTAAACGACCTTTACATGTTAGCCATCGTCTAGTGGTGGTCCTATTGAAAGCGCCGTCTAAACTCTAGGTATAACTTCGGCACGGATAGCGCTTGAAATTTTCACAATATTCCTTTTATCATGAATATTAAATGCTGATGATATTAAAAGCCTTTATTTATTATTTCTTTTATGTCGTGTGGCAAACTCAGTGCCATAAATAAATAATAAATACATGCTGATGAAAGCTTTAGATTATCAATTAAGGTCGCAGCACCTGATGACAAGGATAGGAACCGCCTAATTTCGAGCTCGATCTTTGAACAGTGCATTGGAAATGAGCTCGTTCCATTAGTAAAAACTGATCAGGCAGTATTAAATATAGTAGTGCGCACAACGTCTGTGATCACTGTGCATTAATTATCCCTGATTATTATCTCGGGACAGCCACGTATATCCAAACGAGGCCCATCTTCCCCCCCCCCCCCCCCCCCCCCCGGCTCCCTTCCCGCATCCTTGAGTTCAAAGCTCTCACCCAGTTCCACTTCCTTTCTTTTTTTTTTTTTTTTGAGACTCTTTTGGAAACGCATCGCCCAGCACCCTCAGCCACCATCATGCAGTCCGTTAAAATAAGTTAGCTTGGGCCCCTTTCAGAAAAAAAAAATTCTGACGACACAACAAATTAATTTGCTGTATAGTCTAGCAGATTTCTTAACTCTACAGTTTTCATCTGTGCTACGGGAATAAAATCAGGCAATTTTTTTCAAAACAGCTATTAAAATTTACATTTATCATCGCATAACTTCCTTTATCTTAAAGACGAATAGTCTTGATGTATTTTAATCGCCGAAAATCATTAATATCTCTGTTTTCATTAATCTCATGGAGGCATGTAATATGCAGGACGCAATGGAGTCAATTTGTCAATAGAAGGTAAGTTTCGTGTTACTCAGTGAGTTCTAGCATTACCTATAAGTCAGATTGAAAGTGTAGGGAAAATATAGAAGCTCCCTTCCTTCTTCACTGCCAGTATTGGTGCGCGGACCAATTATTCCAATCACTATCCTGAAATGCAAAGCCACCAGGAAGAGAGGTATGTGCATGAGAGCGTTTTTTATAAACTGACCTAAAGCATTGCGGGGCTGACAGCCAAAATCCTTATTGTCATGTAACAAAGAATGAAGAAAAACGTATGCAGCGTGACGTCATATAAGTCGTAATATTTTGAGCTCAAATTAACTGTTAACTTGGTAATTAAAGAATACCAGCTGATTGCTAAGAGCTCACCAACTCCTCAAGTCATTTCGCCTTCTTTCCGAGAAATCAGGTCGTAGGATAGGTAGACCAGCATTTCATATTTTGTAATGTCCCTGTTCGGACAAGTTTCCGTTAAATCGCTATAGGTTGATGCAGATTAACGAAACTAGTTATAAACAAGTGCCCCGCCGCAGTGGTGCAGTGGCGCAGTAGTAAAGGCGCTCGACTTATGTGCCCAGGGATGAGAGCTCGAATCCCGGTCGCGGCGGCCGCTTTTCAGTGGAGGCGAAAATCAAGGCACCTGTCTGCTGTGCGATGTCAGTGGAAGAAGAATCTCAGGTGGCCGGAATTTCCGGAGTCCTCCACTAGGACTTCATCTCATAGCCTGAGCTGCTTTGGGTTGTTAAGCCCCTAAACCAACCCACCAGTTGTAAACAATTTTGCGCTTATAGATAAAAGAGTTTCAGCTTAAGAAAAAAAAATGGTGCAGGAGGAGCGTTTACTAATCAGATTGCTAAAGAGGGGCGTTGCTATTTCTTTTGCTGTTTCCGAAGGTTCATCGAAACCAGAGCGCTTTGTACCAATTTGCAAGGTCTTTTATCATAAATCATGCATAAAAAGCAGTTCTTCCTTTAACGAAGCCAACTAACCGGTTTTGGGCGGTACGGGCTTTGAGCGAGAAGTCTCAGCTGCCACTAAGATAGGTTTCTTTAAATTTCGTTTGGAAGAATGGTATCGCTGGTTTTGTATCCTTTAAATTTGTAAATTATGAGATGAGTTCGATAAGATATGTAACTAGCTACCGTCCTATATATCTAATCAGTGTCCCATCCAAATGTATCGAGCACATTATATCTTGGAGCCCAATGGCAGATCTCGAATCTAACAATTTCCTTTATCCACACCAGCCTAGTGCTAGGAAGTACCTTTCATGCAAAGCACAGTTTGCCGAGTTCGTAGATGACTTATTCGAATCCATGAACAATAAACTCCAAGTAGGTGCTATATTCGTTGATTAATCGAAAGCATTTCATCGCGTCCCCCACAACCACTTACTTCAAAAGCTCTTATCGCTAGGAATTCCCGCCAGCCTAATCCGCTGGATTGAAAATTTTCTTTCAGGACGCTATTAAGGTGAAAGTCTTTAACGGCTCATGCTGTCGTGGACAAAGTGTGTCCCGCTTTTGCGGCGTCCTGATTGGCCGAAGCGGGATGCGTCCCTGCCATCTGCAATGCCACACTTGAACGTGCGCCAAGGAACGCCACGCGACAAGACTGATGGTGTGCCATCCAAGCGCACACGTGTCATATAAAGTGTGACAGATACTGCACCTTTCCTTTCCTGTAAACCAAATATATTTATATGTAGCACTGCAACGAACGCCGATAAAAGACGTCTCATCTTGTCTAACATCCCTGCCATCTGCAATCCGACACTTTAACGCGCGGCTAGGAACACCACGCGACAGGAGCGATGGCGTACCGTGCAAGCTCGCACTTGACGGAAAAAATGTGATAGATACTGCGCCTTTCCTCTCCTGTAAACCAATTATAATTATATGTAGCACTGCAACGAATGCCAACAAGAGGCTAACGATGGGAGGCAAATTATAGGATAGGCAGGATAGGCTTTCGCCATTCTCCTCTTAAGAGACATCTAAAAGACCCTCTAATTTTCTTTTCCCTTATTCAAATTTCAAACTTCCTCAAATTTTCTTTCCCTTCCGCAAACGATAGCCTCTCACATCTCACCAGTGTAACATCGGGAGTCCCTCAAGGCGCCGGGCTGTAATTTCTTTCATGCGTTTACTCATGTATTACACATGTGCTCTTATTTTTAATTCTTGCATTTTGCTTAGTTTTGTATAATGTTTTTGCCTGTCGTAAGCTGTGAATAGGATTGAGCGCGTTGGTTAGACATCGTAACTCAGAAAGCATAGCGCAGGAAAAAAGACGGGGATGACGACAAGACAGAACAAGCGATAACTTTCAACAGAGCGTTTGCACCACCATAGCGGGTGCGACTTTTGAACGAATCTTAAGTTGTCTGCATAGCAATTGTTCGACCACCCGTTCTGCTTTGCCTGTCTAATTTTTTTTTTTACCATGATTTACAATTCTTCCCCCAGAGTTGCTTAAGCTTGAGATTTTCATCAACGGATCGCAAAATACTAAGGTATTTTCCACTGACTCAATCCCCAGGTCTTCCCGATTCAGGTCTCTAACTATCTCCTGTAAACGCGCAATAAATAGCGTTGAAGAGATCACGTCTTTCGGCCTGACGATTTTTGTTACTTTCTTCACAGAGAACTATTGCAGCCCCTACAGACAATTAAGTCGAGATTTCTTGGACATCAATTTCAGTTTTTAAGCAAATTAGAAATGTAATAAGGTACTCTCATGGAAATATTGAAGATAATGGTTGAATGTTATGCGTGCAAAATCTTTCGCTCGAAGTATGTCCCTCATGGGCATCAAGAGCGCCATTGCAAATCAATCGGGAACGGTTTTTACGATAGAAAAATTTTAATAAAAGAAAACTGCCAGTTTTTCGTGGAAATGTCGGCGATCATATTGACCGTCGTAGTGAAATGTCACGCTATGCGAAAAAAGTTGCGTTCATAATCAACTTGTCCAGAATTTCCTGGTATGCTTTCAGTATTTTTACATACGAATTTTCAACGCCATTCTCTTACAATAAAGAGGTTTCTACTGAATGAGATGCTTTCACATGATCTATACCAAGCCTATAAAAAGAGAATGGTTGAAAAGTGATTTTGTGGTAAGCAACCATAGTCGTCCGCCAGCGAGAAGGATATCGCCAGTAGACGTCAATCGAAATGTAGGACATTATGCTGTAGGACATTTGTGGGACATTTATACTTGTGGAACAATTACGCTCTGACTTATTGTATAATACAGCGACACATGGAACTACATCTTCAGTCTTAACTGTCGTAAACAAACCGCGGGACAACACGTTCGGGAACACAGAGGACGGTCAGACAGCAACGTGCTGTGTACCTACGCGTCGTGGACACTGCGGAAGAAAAGGAAACGGCGCTGATGTGTGCCCGTAAGCAAAATTCATTTCAGATTGCCTATTCTGTACGAGCATTATTTGCCTCGTCACATCTAAAATGCATCTTGATGAGCTCTCACGAAGTGGCGGCCGCGTTTCGAGAAAAGTGGAAGTTAAAATTCACCGTCTACCTGTGCGATATCATAACCCATTTAAAATCCCCAGGTAGTCAAAATTAATTTTCAGCTCTCCACTACGGCGCGCCCTTTATTGCCAGCATTCTGCTGTGTGACCTGAATCCCCACGAATCGCCACAAGTCACGCATTCTTTCTTTGCTGTTTTGCTGCTTTTTGCACGTATTTCCTCGGACCTTCTCTACTGCAGCTTGTACTCGTTCTCCTCCTCTAAGCGGTTGGCACCTGCTCATGTCATACGAGAAATGCAATACAATGGCTGTAATACATAACACCGGGAAAGAGGGAGTGTTGGGGGCGTTTGCTTGGTCGCATGCGTAATGGGGTGGGGAAGCTGCGGTGGAGGTCGCTATATGTCGCGCAGTGCTTATGGAAAATTAGGGAACCCTTGTATGAGCTCTCGTTCTTAAAACTGAACGAATTTCGCTGTATTCAAAGTCATTTCGCTCGACGGACTCCGTTTTCGAGTGTCCATGGCTGGAACGAAAGTGACGCTGTCCGGCCGACACTGGACGACCTCGCAGTGCCTTCGATCGCCCGAGGAAATGTGACGCGTGCGTCGTCCCGGCTCCTCGACAACGCCACCACGGCGTAGCCTCCTGATAGCGACTCGAAATGACTGCCGTAATTAATTATCCATCAGAGCGCCGCTAAATGGCAGCCGCATTTCACGCTGCCCAGTGGGTGTGCTGGTGAGAGAGAGAGAGCTTCATCAGTAGAGAGCTCGCGGTGATGCCGCCGAACGGTCATTAACACGAAGCTCGCCGTCTATGAAAGCTCGCCGTGGGGCAAGGCAACACTGTCTCGGGTGACGCTTGTGCGTGGCTGATGTCTTTCCCTTAAAGCACCTGCTGTCACCTGCTCGACAACCCGCCGTCAGGTGTGGCTTAACAACGTGACGCTACAGATTCCCGAGTTTCAGTAGCGTATGCATCTAATGGCTGCAGCATTTCCCAATGCGTGTATTATAGTATGCTAAACAAGTGGAAATATTACGTGCGGGTAACATTTAGCTCTGTAACATTAGAGACATTTTTTTTTGACCGAGACAGGAATGACACCATGTGTTGCAAGGCGTTCCCTGTGTGATGCGTTAATACAGCACGTTCCGGCAACTTTGAAATGTCGCCGAAAAACAAGCACTTGAAACTATATCTAGTCCCATACGTTAAGTTTTTAAACTGAAAGGTCGACTAGAATTGGCGTTTTTTTTTTGTTTTTGTTTTTTTTTTTTTTAAAGCAGTCATAACAAGCGCTACGTCATTTGTATGTGCGGAAAACCTCAACTCCAGTTTTTCTTACTTCCGTAAAAATTTACAAAATAAAGCGGAACTCTAACTGCGAAGGTTGGAGAATTCTGCATCAAGCATACTCAATTCACCTATCTTGAACGCCATTTTAGTTTATGCAGCAGCTACCGAATATCCCAAGATGTTTTTATGAACATAGCGATTCGAATAGCCTAAGCGGCCAATGAGTGATAAACTCGTGCTCTTAAAGTTAGAACTTAGGGTTTAGAATTATAACAGATCGGTAAGGCTTTTAAAACTTCAACTACCTGGTTCTTTCACAGCAGGTGGTTCTTTCACACCAGGTAAATAGATGGGGCGTGTTTTCGACACCAAATAAAAGAAATATCCAAGCGTTGCGAAAGACAACCTGCGTATGCAATGATTGTTATGGCGCAACCCAATGCTATACGTAAAATTGAGTTCATAGAGAACTTGCGGTTGAAAAATTAGCTCGTCAAAAATTTATGGATAGTCCGCAATATGGGCGTTAGAAAGAAACAAGCACCCTATGTCAAGCTGCACTCTGGTCACCCTTTCTCTAGTGACTTTTAGCTGCCACTGATAAGTGTTCGGGAAGGAACAACCTCGGGAAGGAACAGCAGTTTACGTTAGGTAGCGAAGCACTGGAAGTAGTACGCGAATATGTCTACTTAGGACAGGTAGTAACCGCAGATCCGGACCATGAAAAGGAAATAACAAGAAGAATAAGATTGGGATCGAGCGCATTTGGCAAGCACTCGCAGATTATGACTAGCAGCTTACCGGTATCGCTCAAGAGGAAAGTATACAACAGTTGCATCTTGTCTGTACTCACCTATGGGGCTGAAACCTGGAGGCTAACCAAGAGAGTTCTACTTAAGTTGAGGACAACCCAGAGGGCTATGGAACGAAAAATGGTAGGGGTAACATTAAGAGATAGGAAGCGTGCAGAGTGGGTCAGAGAAATAACTCAAGTTACCGACATTCTAGTGGAAATTAAGAAAAAGAAATGGGCATGGGCAGGACATGTAGTGCGAAGAGAGGATAACCGATGGTCGCTTAGGGTAGCAGACTGGATTCCAAGGGAAGGAAAGCGTAGCATGGGGTGACAGAAAGTTAGGTGGGCGGATGAGGTTAAGAAGTTCGCAGGGGTCAATTGGATGCAGCTATCACAGAACCGGGTTAGTTGGAGAAATATGGGAGAGGCCTTCGCCCTGCAGTGGGCATAGTCAGGATGATGATGATGATGATGATGATGATGATGATGATGATGATGATGATGATGATGATACATGTTTATTGCAAAACACATCTCAAGCCCATATGGCATAAAAGTTCCCGTAAAGATACTCATAGTAGCGCCCACGTCATGTAAAAGTGAAGACTCGCTCACTAATAGTCTATAGCAAAAAAAGTTTTCGGCAGCACTGTGAAAGGCGGGCGCTGTACACAATCCAGTGTAACCGTATTTTTGAGCGAACAGCCTGCTCCACTCTGGTGTTTACTATGAAAGGAAAGTGGACGAGATACCAATGTTAGCAGTCCATGCATCCTGCAGCGCTGATAAATATGTCCTTGCGTTTATTATAATAAGAAACCCGCAGTGACAGTTGTTATTCCTATTGTCAGAATGCCGTCTGGAATAACACGAAATAAAGCTGTAAAGAACCCCTGCTTCACTAATTTTGAAAGATGGCAAAAGCCGATCAGGCCTGCCTTTCTGAACAAATGAACTACGTCAACAAATGAATGACACATTGTCTTGTATCAAAATAAGTGCACTTTTGGCAAACAAACAAACAAAATAAGAGCCCCAAGTAGTGTCTGCACATTTCACGATATCTGCATTAATTTCCTTTTCGCAGAACAACAAACAATGAACAACCGGTCATTCTGAACGCTACGACGTCACGCGAAACTTGCACTAAAAACCTATCACCAAGGAAATGGTTTTAGAAAAAAATAAATAAGCGCCGCAACTCTGCTCTTTTACAAGCATGGCGACCGTTCACAAAGCCAAGCTTGTCAAAGAACATTGCAAAAGCAATAAAACATGCACAGTTCCCCACCTCCCCTAATAACTTTCTTTCGCAAGCGTGGCCCAAATGTTCTCGGGAGTGAAGACATGCTTCGGGGGTTGCTCGTGCGGTATAATGGAATTACCGGCGTTCGTGCGCGTTACGGGGCCTTATCCTCTGTATTTTCCCGGAGCCGGCGCACAGTGCGTATACTACAGCGGGGGCAAAGTAGAAACTTTTGTTCCACCCTCGACGTACGGGTCACGTCACAAGCAATCGCCGCTGAACGGGCCGAGCACCGAAAACAGAAGAACGATAACGTGAAACCGTAGCAGCCTCGTTATCTGTACCGCCGCCGCTTCCTGCATTGAAGTGCGAACGTCAGCGTTTATTATTACAAGAACGTCCAAGATTTATCGACGCTGCCTAAACACGGGCTCCAAAACTTTGAACTAGCTGCTCTTCCGTTCTTACGTTGTCACTTTGCCCCTCGGTAGCTTATTTATTTATCGCAGTATCTTCAGGGCGCCGAAAAGACGATACGCATGGAAATAGTATATAAAAAAAAAAATGTAATTCACAATGAAACAGAAAACAAAAAACATATAATACAGAAAGGAGCACACACTAAGATCAGACGGAGTAATAAAGCAGATTAGACAAATCAATAGTTTTCAATTACACTTTTCAAGAAGCACACGTGAGTGGCATCGGCAAACGTGGTGTACAAGTGGTTCCAATTGCTGGCCGTATTTGATTCCACAGCGCTACGTGAAACAAAGGTTTTCACTTTTCATCTCTCTCACAGCGCACTGGTGTGCGAAGGAGGTTACATTTAAAAAAAAAAAAAAGAAAAAAAAACGGGCGAACCGTTTTACTAATGCCACCACGAGAATTAGCACGGATGATAACACGAGGGACCACGTGGGGAGATATGAGTGAGATGTAAGGACTACCTCACTTTGCGCTGCACCCCAAGATGAAGATGCGATTGACATACTTGTGCCTCCTCATCCGCATCCCAATCACTGCACAAAAGCGAACACTCAGAAGCCATACTCCATCACATGGTCACAGATGGCGCTTTCCCGGTACCACCTCCTCTTAATTCTTGTGGCAACGATAATGTCAAAAGCATAGCGTCCAACGCGTTCGTTTATAGTCGCAGCCGTTTGGCCCGTTATCATCGCCAACGTCTCATTTTGTTTTTGTTTTTTTCTGCAGATAGGACCTCGTCCTCTCATCGGCGAGAGTAAGGACTTTCAATGAAGAGTGCTACTACAAACCTTAAAATCAATCTCTTTAGGCTGTTTGCTATTCACAAAGGATGCGTATTTCAGTAGCCCCCTTATTGACCGCCAGGTGACCTGAATGGCTTCTATTCTCCAAAATGTTTTGGCCACTGCACCGGTATACCGTAAAGGTAGCTTTTAGTGTTGTCAGATGGCAGCTGGGACGTTCTTAGTAAATGCCGGTGCACGGAAAAGCAGACAACAAAAAACAAAAATATTGGCACGCTGGAATTTTTGCTGTAAATAAAGCAGCTAGTCGATTTCAACCGGACCACAAAGCTGGTTAAGAAGACGCCCTCAGTGAACGTAGACAGCACCATAACCAAAAGCCAAAACATTTCACTTTTGACAGCCGATCTTCATAACTTGCGGCCTATTGGTTCCCACTCGGTATTTGCAACTTGCATATCTGTTTTTAGAATAACTTGACGAACCAGCCTCGACCGAGTGCCCTTACCAACGCCGCGGCCACGTTTGTTTGAAAAGGTTCCGTAACCGTGCTTGAAGAAGAACAGGTGCTATTCCAGGCTTATGACCCGTTGGAACGCTGCGTCTAAAGAGGAGAAGGTCATGTTTGTGGAACCTTCAAGTATTTCTCTTCGTTCTTGGCGCAGCATAACGAGTTCGGCGTACATTATGCGGCGCTCAAAAACCGTAGAAAATAGCTGCCGAAAACCTTGAAGCACGGTATACGGGGTGTGTGTATAATAGGGCACCTTTCTTGTGTTCCTCTGAGAAAAGCACTCACGTGCATAGAGCGAAAACAAACCGACCCACGGCGTGTGCGTTCAAGATTCAGCACGAGGATTTTAGGATTCTGGAAGACTGACAAAAAGTTTTCTGAGGTAGCAGTGAACGTTGCGCCCCAGCCGCTAAAAGACAAAACGAAGAAGCTCTAGAAATAAAAGTGATACATGTCATCGATGCTCGCGTACATTGCGCCGAATTCGCTCTATCGCGATGATCGCACCGCCGGTGAACCGTGATATAGAAATCGACCACTATTTGTCTTCCGCTGGCCTATAGGACTTTTTCGCCTCTGCTCTGTGGCGTGTGCGAGGTGGAACCGCGAGTTCGGTCATCGACCTGTCCTGGATACGCCCATAGCTCGATTTGGACGACACAGCCAGCGGGTACATCGCTCTTTCTCAGTTGCACTTCCACGCCCTTTTGTGTGGGCCGCGTCCACGTTGTGTGCGCGCACGATGGAGACAGATGGGACTGAACAGCGCACGTCGAAACCAGCTGGCCTCGTAAATGTCGCAATCTGTATACACGCAAAACAAGAACACCCATAAAATTGAATGTAGCACGCCTAACTGCCTTAGCATCGACGGCAACGGTAAGGAGCAAACACCAAGTGTCATATGTGGGAGATGTGGGAGATGTTGATGCGTGTTGAACGGTACCACGCTGTTTGTACTGCGTGCAATCGGCAACCGTTACATGAATACAGATTAACTTTCTCGTGTTTTAGCAAAGAAGACGCAGGTATTGCGCGAAAGCGCCTCAAACATCGATGCGCGTATTGCGCAACGTGTAGAACGGAGGTCAAAAGACTCCTGCAGAGCATCAATCATCCGTATGCCTCCATTCAGTACCAACTGTTTGTTCTGCTCTCGAGGCTTCATCAGTAGCACCCGGAGGAAAATGAGACACCTCTGCTCAAAAGAAAAGAAAATGAAGAAAGCCGAGGAATGTCGCAAGAAGATGCTGCAGTATATACACGATCTATAGGTTTCGCAAGCCTACGAGAAGCCGTTGTCACCTCTACACGTGAATAACGGAGATGGGAGAATGGTACCACTTTTTGTATGAATTATACTCCTACGTGACGAGATATTGATGTTGCGAGCTTCCATTGGGATCTGTTATTACAACGAAGAGCATGTGATACAATGCAGGAGGCGGCGTCCCGAAGCAGGCAATATGGAGTAACATTCTCGTGCACTCGGCGAAAATACACGGAGCTTATAACACAGCAAAACGTCGCAAAGTATAAAAAATCTGTGACGAATATATTTCATCGACCTAAGTTGCGGAATAGGGTGAAGCCAATCTGTAACGCTCACGTTAAGGCGGGGGAAGAGTTGAGTTGATGGGGCTGGAACAGGTCGGTCACCGCCACTTGCGGCGGGGGCTAGCCTGCCACCGAATTTTTATCTGTTGTAGGCCATCATTGCACCCGCCACCGCTTTGGTGATGGACGACGGCTGTTGTTGCGGCGCGCGTCTTTCTCTCCCCCTTCCTTTTCTTTCTTCTCTGTTTTCTCTTCTGTCTGCACGAGGCAGCGGAGGTGGCTCAGCTACAGAGCCGGTAGCAGGCTTGTGCATTTTCTTTTCCTTCTTCCTGCAGCCACAACAACAACAACAACCAGAGGTGAAGGAAAATGACGAACACGAGAATAGACCGGCGGGCGCTGGCTGATACTTGTTTTCACTGCAGAAAGAAAGCCCGCAAAAATACATAAATGCGCTCGCATTATAAGTTCTCCCCCCGCCGCGGTGGCTCAGTAGTTAGAACGCTCGACTACTGTGCCTTCGGATGCGGGATCGCATTCAGGCCGCTGCGGCCGCTTTTCGACGGAGGCAGAAAAGCAAGAAGTTCGTGTGCTGTACGTTGTTAGTGCACGGTAAAGAACCCCAGGTAGTCGAAATTTCCAGAGCCCTCCACTAAGGCATCTCTCATAGCCTAAGTTGCTTTGGGACGTTAAACCCCCTAAATCAAACCCTACCATCTACGTTCTCCGTCGAACAAGAGCGCTAAAGCAAAATTGCCGCGCGATTCATGAGAAAAACAATATAAAGAGAGCAAAATGTATAGCCAAGCATTAATCAGAACAAGGAAACCGCAACGAAGCACTTTCAATAAGTATGTAGCGAGTAAAGTTCGTTGTAAATCTGAAAGGTCGCAGTGAAGGAACTTCAAAGATTGATAACAACAGTAAAATGTGATATCAAGACTGTAGCATAAGCAATGTCAAAAGGAGGTCCAAGTGGATACAAAAAAAAAAAAAAAAAAGAGGGTAGCCGTCTGTCCTCTCGGCCATTTCTTCAGCGTTCTTCGTTTCTATTCGTCGTGTGCTTCCTTTTACATGCTTCCTTTTATGGACCAAAAAGCTTAAATCAAAATTTTCATCGGTATCAATAGCTGGCCAAGGGATAGAACGAAGGAGTGAATTTTTCTGATTCAAATTATAGACAAGTAGACAAGTATATGATGAAGAAATGCTTAAAAAGAAATCTTAATTTGTATTCATGATACGCTGCTACTTCCGTGACCAATTTCGTTCCGGTAAGAAGATGACAAAATTATTTATTCAGTTATTTATTGATACCTCAAACGTCCCAATGCAGGACTTTACATGAGGGATGGGCCAGTGGTATCACGGGTATGATGGCAAAGTTTCTTCGATAGCAGCCGTGAAGCGTACAGGATCACAGCTGAGGGCCAGATGGTTGGGAAGGCCATTTTTGTTGTTAGCGGTGCGCACGAAGAATGATTAATGAAACGTAAGTGCACGTGGCGGAATGACGCCATTGGGGTGGCCTGAGCCAGGTGTTCGATGCCCTGGTTGGAAGATCTGAATGTCATGAGGTTTTGTATGAAAGAAATTGTGATAGAAGCAGAGGAATGAAATTCAGCGATGAGAAGCGAAAAAAGGAAGTCGTAACTGTGATTTTATGGCGGAGATGCTGAAGAGGCATTAGTATAGTTCGAGAGAATGAAGCGGGAGGCATGGTTTTGCACAGGTTCACGAGCTTTTAAGGTTACAGTAGTGTGGACGAAAGATATCTCTGGCATACTCAAGTTGAGGCCGCACAAAGGTTTCGTAACCTAACAGTTCAAAAGAAGGTACCATATATTCAGGATACTGCAAATACCCAACGTTTCGATTAGAAGAATTATTTACATGGCTTACGGGACTATATACCATGTTAAATCATGCGTCAGGTGAACGCCAAGGCACTTAAAAAAATTGGTTGGGACAATAGTACTATTGTTAATTCTGTAAGTAAGAAGAGTGCCGTTTCAGCAGTGTTCGAAAGAAATCAATGCAGGTTTAGTTGTACTCGGGGACATAAACCACGTAGCGCATCATTGCTCTATGCGAATTAGATCATTTTGAAGGGCATGAAACAGCGGAAGAGTTAGATAACGATAAAGTGCACAGCGGTCAGCGAAAAGGCGGATGGTACAAGTTAGATTTTTGATTGACGTAGCCTCATTAGGCAGCGAAGAGGCACGCAACAATGCGGAGCTTTGGACCAGCTCGGCCATTTGGGGTTCCCTAATTATTTCCGACGAGCAGTTTTGCATTTTGCATTGATGAAACCTCGATCTCAGCGATCAACCTCCTAATATCCCCCTTAGCAACTGAGTCGTTGGAGCAAGTCCCGGCCGAACTTCGACACAAAGCTGACGAAGCAACACCGTTGCTCTAGCGTGTGAGCTGCTACCGCACGCATCCACATTCACAAACCTAAAAAGGGCTGATGCCTCTTTCATGACCGGACAGGCGAGACTGTCTTAAACGGGCACTTCCATTTATCTTCCATTTCGGCGTTCGGAGGACGAAACGCCACGCATGCATCCGACGCATCAAGCTGATTTCGAGAGCCACGCCGTGTGCAACCGAGGGAGCGAAGAAAACAGAAAAAGTAAACTGAGCAAAAAGGGCGTCGCTTCTCTCCGGGTCAGACTCCAGGCGTCCTCTTCGTCCAGCCGACATCGTCCGCTTCTCAGCCGGCCGAACAGCGCGTCACACAGTACGCGACGGAACGCAAACGCTGGACGTCGGATGCTGGTAGCGGAGAAATTGGAGGGGGGGGGGGGGGGGGGGGGGGGGGGGGGGATCATTTATGCAGCGCGGTCGTCCCTAATAACGTATCCGCGCTCTCTTCCGGGTGCCCGTCGCGCCGTCCGAGGAATAATCATGGCAGACGCGCGAGCGGCACGGAGACACAAAAACGCACTCGGCCGGCCCCGTTTCGCACGTGTCCAGAAGGCGAGGGTCACTAACGAGCGCCCTAACGAGCGACTCGAACGGGCCAGAACAAAGAAAAACGTCAGCGCAAGTAGCTTATGCGATTTGTCGATCGATGTGCTGCCATACTTGCAAGCTCCTTGTTCTGCGTGCTGCCGCGTTCACGCTGGCCCTTGTTCGATGGCGATGCAAGTCAAAGCAGCGTCGCGCGCGCCTTTGTCCCATCGTCGGTTCTAAGCTGACTCTCCTGCTCACAGGCCCTAGTCTGAACTTGCGTTAGCGCGTCGGATCTGCTTGTCCTGGTAGAACAGAGAACCTGCGAGCGCTAAGCCGGTCATGGAATCCGACGGGACATGCTTCTTTGTGTTGCGTGTGAACGAATTGTATGTTATCATCCCACCCCAATTCCGTCTATCTTGAAGCTGAAGATTAAAATATCCTGCGGTTCTGTCTCAGCAAATAAAAAAGTATTGCGAGTTGAATCACTTTTATCCTGGGAAGAATACGAAGTTCCCATCCCGTTGTGCTGAGTCTAACAACCGAGAGATTAACTTATTTTGGGCTCCAAGTCATGAGGGGAAAGGAAATGGCACACACAGCTGGCGCGCGGAATGCTTAGCCTGGAAAAAGAGGTTGCATGGGCAGACCTCGGTGAACCATGTCCAAGAGACCTGTATGAATAAGACTGTACTATCATAACACACTCTATCCACAGCACTTACAAGGGCCACCAAACAGGCTCAGCTTGACGAAACAGCAAAGTTCCCCTCATTTCTCCAACTATACTGAAACACTCTTCAAAGCTGAATAAATGTTACGCATTTATTTGTCCCACTGCACCCGATACTCTTTCTTTCCTTAACAGGCCCGCTGAGAGAGAGAGAAAGAAATAGTTGAATGCAAAGGCAAGTAAGTTAACTAGGCCCCCTGAGAGAAATGCAGGCTAGTTCACCAGCTGCTACCTGTGCCTCCACGTACTCCTGGTCCTTCATTTCAAGTCGTGCATTTTTACTCGATGCTCACAGTGTTGCTTTTCGAACAAAAGTCTCCCGCTCTCTCGATCCGCATTAGTAATCTTCAACTTTTCTTACGTCTTACACCGACCGCACGCAGTGTAACCAACGACTACGCAAAAGAGACGTGCCAAGGCCCTGCTGATTTGTGTACTTGCTAAGTGTCTCAACGGTGGCTCCACTTAGTTGATAGACACAAACAGCTTTCTCGCAAGTTTCAGTCAGTGAACACCTATAGGGAAAAACATTGCCTGGCCTTCCGCGCACTGACTTGACTTTCGCAACAGGCTATAGAGAAGCGAACAGATGTGTGTCAAAAATGTGTGTATTTTCACAAATTCACCCCACGCCGTTTGCTACCCAGCACTGTCTGGCTGTGCGAAAAATAAAGTTCGCCACTGCGTCTTATCCTCGCACCATGACGTATAATCTTTCCCCTAAACTCCCTAAACGTCCCGGAATGGGCGAGTGTTATTATGTATATAATTTTAACGTTGGGCCATTCCAAGTACTTTAAGTGCCCAGTATGTTTCGCACCGAGAATGACTCAGAGGAAAGTCCCATCAGCCTTTCGACGAGGGCGACACCCACATTACGCATAATAAATTTCCATAAATGCTGAAAGTCTCTGGAGCCAGCGTTTCTGCCTGCTTTATTCAGCCCTTTCCAAGCATCGTGTTACGTGGCTGCGTCAAGGAATTTGAAACCCTCATTAACACGGCCTGGTGCTCATTGTGCTTATAAGCACACTTCTTTGTCTTCTCATCGTCTCTCCGATAAAAGCGGCTGAAAGCGCTACATGCGGTGCATCGCTAATTGGCCACAACGGCACAAGGAACCGAAAACAGGCAAAATATCGGTCAGGAGCTGTTTCTTCAACAGCCAGCCCAAATCAGTCTTGCTGCAACATATTCGGTGCCTACAACATATTCGGTGCCTACAGTAGCGCGAACTGTTTGAACCGGTTTCCCAACCGTCGCGGACGACACTAAGCTGCGACTACCACCGAGAACCACCTTGGAACACAGGGGAGCTCACACTGGAGAGCTCCCACCTAAGAGCAATGTTGTGTACGACGAGAGACGCGTGTGGACTCCTCGACAGTTAGCGCCACCTCAGCATCGGCATGAGGTAGCCAGTTTAGTCTAGATGAATTTGTTTGGCTTTCAAAGATAACCATCTTTCCCTAACGGCTTCCCTCACCATGGCGATTAGTTCAAAATGCTGCAAAAAGCAGATGCCTTCATCTATTTGTTGGGTAAAATTGGCTTTTAACTATTGCAACTAATCAGCGCAGTTGTAGTGCCCGCACAGAGTTGTCCCCTCATTTTCTCTAAGACCGCCTAGATGCCGGCATTAAGCATCGCATCTCGGGAATGAACCTTTCCTCCGCTATCAGCCGCAGAGCGCACTCCGGCCACAGCACGGGCTGCAGATGCCGTGTCGTTGCAGGTCAGCAGAGCGAGGAGTAGACACAAGCAGCCTGTCGAAGACGGACGACTCACCAGAGCAGACTGGGCACGAGCCGAGGAGGCAGACGAGTACTGCGCCGCTGAGCAGGAGCCTCCCCGGAAAGCGGCGCATGGTCCGCCGCTCAGCGCATCGCCGCCGCCACAAGTCCGCACGCGCGCCGGCAGCCGACGGACCCAAGGTCCGGGGCGCGAATCCTGCCGGGAACGGCGGCGCAACGTTGGCACATCCTCGCGGATCCCTCACCGGCGCCGGCGAGGTTCCATCCCCTCGCGGCACCAGACCGCTCACTGCCTGCGGCGACTGCACTCTGCTGAGGTCGCCGTGTGGGGCGGTGTTCGGACCGCCCAATGGCAACAAGAGGGGAACGGCAGACGTTCCACCGCCACTGGACGTTTCGTTACTGCGTTCACGGTCGTGGCTGGATGACGGGACCTCGGTGCCTCGTTTCACGGCGAAGTTGACACTCCCAAGGTAGGCAAGAAAATCCGGAACGCAGAATAGCGCTCCTGCAACCAGGAACGGAAATAAAACGGCCGTGCACTGAGCTAGAGGCTTTCCTAAGACACAGATAAAATCGCAAAATTTCAGAATTCGGGTTTTTAACGTTTATAAACCGTTGGCAAGAAAAAAAGAAAAACATTAATGTGACTACTCTTCGAAAGAGAGGTAACCAACAGCGTTCACATCAATTCGACAAATATGCCGTCAGGTGTCATCAGCGCAAACAAATAGCGTTAGTTAACTTCCCCTAGATATTGAAAATTGGTGAGATCGCCAGATCCGTTCAGCCACACTCAATTTTTTAACCGTGTAATAAACAGCGCTAGGATTGGCTATTGCGAACTCAGCGGTGCCCACACCTATGGTAAGGTAAAGCACGGTGTCCTATACACTATTCCCACATAAAAAAGCGTGCCTGTCTAATTAGCGATTCCGAACTGCTATGTGAGCTGTAAACTCTACAATCTATTACAGGGCAACCTATATCACTGCCTGTTGCACTGCCGCGTAACATTAAATGACACTAACCGGGTGAAAGTGCAGGTACCTCGCCGTGTGCTGGAAAAACCTAGACAGCAATCAACGCCCTGCGACCACTGATAAAGCACGAATATCCGTACAGGAACAAAGCACACACGAAACCCGCCACACGAATCTTCATCGGCGTTGCAGCCTGAGGCTACGAAGCAGGTCGTCCGTGGCTGCCACCACGAACGTCCAAAATGGGGGCCGGAGCACAGCGGAGGAGCTGCCTGTCAGCTGGCTGGCCGAACGACATCTGGCGAGGCCACTGGAAGGGTCCGCGGGGCGGCGAAAGCCGTGAGCACTACCAGCTGTAGGCCCCGAGCTGGTGCTGCGGCCTCTAAGATGCGACGAGTGAAGGCGACAGCAGCGCTACCGGCACACACGAATCAAAGGCAGGGTGTGTGTGCTGTTAAAGACCGCTCTGGGCCATACAGCGCCGCGCGAGTGCTGTCTGTGAAGATCGACAGTCAGATGTGAAACCGTTCTATCGAACGGACCGTGCCCAATGCGGCGCGGAGGGATGGAGCCACCAGCCACCGCTACTACCACCACCTGCGCGCGACGCGCCCGGCGCTCGATCCGCGGCCCCGAAAGCGTCGCGATGCTTTTTCGCTGCTCTCTCCAGCGGCGGAGCCGATAGCCGAACGGCTTGGAAAACCGTGCGCGATCAGCGTTCGTTTTTTATCTGTTGCCCAGAGTACGGCACGAGCACGCCAGCCCAGAACCCCTCCGCGGTGGAACCGCGCGCCGAAGGAGCAAGATGCGAGCGCCTCTGTTTTTCCCCCTCCTTCGCTCGTCCTCTTCCTCCTTTTTTTTTTTCTTCCTTCACTCACTCTCGCATATACAGCCACTGCCGAATGTGCAGGGGCTCGAGAAAGTGCGCCCGTGCTCTGCGCTCTAACGTGAACTATACAGTTTCGACAATGACCCGTGAGACATTTAACGCACCTAACGGCATTCTTAACAGCTGGAGTTACTCCAGAATTCTCACCAAAGCGCACGGCAGCGTGCGAGCGTACGCAGCTGTGGCTTCTCCGCGCGCCAGCGAGTTACGGGTGAAGGCATGCTTCAGAGTGTGGCCTTGTGGTAAACAAGGGCACAGGTACCTGTTTTGTACTGGTCTAACCGACCCGATTCTAGTGCAAGGAGAAGTTCGGCTTCCCGCGTTCGTTTTCTAATGACCGCACAATCCGAGAAACCATGGAAAGATGCGTGGTGTTTGGAAAAGGCCAACGCGGGATGTGTTGATACACCTGCTTTGCGTTTTCCCCCCAAGGTACTTTCGCAAACGGCCGGGAAGGGCGCCGACAGCGGGCCCGCCGGCTCTCAAGATAAACACGAGCCCACTATGGACGGAGTGGCATCCCGTCGCTCATAGACACGGTTTCGAGCTCTTACCATGAAAGAGTTCCTCCTGCGGGGATGTTTCCTTGCAAGACACGGGCGGTTAGCGACAGCAGCTCCCGAGGAGGACGCAAGCAGAGGAAAAGGAAGCGGAGGAGGCAGGACCGGCCGTTTCGCAAGAGTGACGACAGATGTCGCTAGTTGGCTAGAAACCACGCTCTCGTCGGCTCACGCGAGATGGAGCGGGACTGACCAAAGAAAAAAAAAAAAAGAACCAAAACGGCGGTAGCGGAGGAGGAGCCACCCTACGGAGGAGAATAAAAATGCGCTGGCAGCATGCGGTGAACACGTTGTGGCCGTTGTATTCGTTCGCATTGTGGCAGGCTTGTCGCCGTCTTCTTCGTATGCGCGAAATTCAACGTCGAGCCTTTTTGACAACGTGAGTTGCATACAGGCCTGCGGGGGCGTGCATACCTCTCTCTCACAAAATATTGGGCGCCTTTCTTGTGTATCTGACAGCACAGCAGTGCGCAAAGTTGGCCGGCCGTTTTCCTCTCTCCCTTCTCCCACTTTATATGTTCTGGTAGCGCGCGGCGAAGTGTGGATTTGACGTTTTCAGTCCTTGCCAACAGATGTCATTCGAAGTTATCACCTTGGTTAGTGTGCGTTGTTTTCCATGTCTACTTTGCGCTGACATTCGCGAAATTGATTCTTTCCTCGGAGTTCGAGCGCTGAGAAAACCTAAGTTCTTAAATCCCAACGCCTGCATAATAATACACGCAGCCGACAACTAATCTAATTGAACGCACGTGTACTTACTTGGTCGGCGTGCTTTGGGCCGCGGAAGCGACAAACTCGCAGTGGGCTTACAAAGTAGGGCTGTGGCTAAAGGTACGTCGCACGAATCCGGTACGTTTTCTTCCGGGTATGTTGGATGGATCTGACCGCTCTTTTTGACGCTGGAGTGAAAGATACGTCAGGCGAACCAATCACATTTTTTCACCGGATACGTCTGTTTTTCAAAAGTTCGGCGTATAAGGCGAAGCATTCGCAGATGTAGGTTCGGTACGATTATTTGGATTGTAATTACAGGGCAAATTCTAAGTTGGCACAACTGCGCAAGTGGGAGTCCCGTGGTGAACATCTTTAGAACCTTGGTGATTTCCTCTTCTCTACTCACTGCCCGAAATGGGGGCGATTGGCGTCCGATGCGCGTATGCTTCAAGTGTTGGTTGGTTTGTT
The DNA here is from genome assembly GCF_055883805.1 of Amblyomma maculatum. Taxonomy (NCBI): domain Eukaryota; kingdom Metazoa; phylum Arthropoda; class Arachnida; order Ixodida; family Ixodidae; genus Amblyomma; species Amblyomma maculatum. The sequence goes on from NC_139349.1 coordinate 132,897,543, forward strand.
GGTTTGTAGGGTTTAACGTCCCAAGGTGCCTCAGGCTATGGAGACGCCTTAGTGAAGGACTGCGGAAATTTCGACCACATGGAGTCCTTTAACATGCACTGACATCGCACAGCACACGGACGCCACTCCCTTTCGCCTCCATCGAAACGCAGCCGCTGATGGTCGGAATCGAACCCAGCAATTCCGGCACAGTAGTCGGGCATCTTAACCACTGCATATCACCACGTCGGGGCCTATACTTCAAGTGTGACGATAAGTGGAAATAACAAACGTTGTTTGAGATGGTCCTTTAAAGGGCATTGAAGTACCATGTAACGGCAGGCACTAACAGAAATCTTGATCATGCTTTGTGATGATGCCGCCCTTGCATGCATATAAGTATATATCACAGAATATGCAGTGCACCGCTTCACTATTTTCCACCAATGTTTTTGCAAAAATGTGTTTTTTATGCATGTTAACCAGCATGATTAACTGGTAGACTCTGTGCACAAGCCAAAAGTGTCACGAGCCAAATGTCACGAGGCCACATGACATGGCAGGAGCTGCTAACTCGAGCTTACAAAGTTACATTTTGAAATATGTTTCAGGACGTTTCAGCTCCGAGTAAGAAAGGTTAAGCTATGGAGGCACGTTTGTACAGTTTGATTAACGCGAGGCTTACTGAGGTCGACGCCAGGTTGTCTTTCATATAACAGGGCAGCCTAGGACTGTATGCTAATGAGTATATGTGAGATAACAGAGACATGAAGTAAGGAAATAGTGATTAAGTTGATTAAGTGATTAAGAATTAGTGATGTCATTGACGGGAATCCACAGTGGGATCTGAAGACAAGAGCCATTAACGCTGGCGCATCATATCCTTACAGGTGGTTAGGCGTCGCCCTAACTTTTTTGTCTGCCCAAGCCTTAAGATATTTTCTTCGTTCTTCGAGATGAGGAAGATGTGAAAACGTTAGCATTGAGAATGCATGAGACCATCATTGATGAGGATGCTAAACTTAACAGCGTAAACAATATTTCACAAAAGATGGGTAGCGGGCAGTACTGGCAACGGTTGAAGCTAAGCGGAAAGGCATGAAATTGAAATGCAACGAATTCAAGACATGTTACGAGACGACCAGTCGGTGGTGTGCGACATCTGTCTCCGTTAGTTTAATGAAGTGATTGGCCAAAGAAGATGGGGCCTGTGGTTTTGTGAGAAGGGCAGTGTAGTAGCATATATGCAACCTTACCCATTAACAACTGGAGTGCAGTAAGTGCATTGTCTTGCTTTTGTAAGATATCCAGGCTTCCCATGCAAACATTGTGAGAAATTTCTTCCTAGAGAATGTTTGCTGAAATGTGAATATAATGTGCAATAAAACCACTGTTTTTTGCTATTTAATTTTTCATGTATACATTAGTTCTCTGAAGAAAACCACAGGCTATAAGGAAATGTAATAGCATGCATTTTGATACTTGACCTTATTGTGCTGGCTCAGTTAGAGTGCTCGGCTGTTGAACCCTTGGATACAGATTTGATTCTTGTTGCAGCAGCGGCATTTCCATAGAGGCAAAGCAATAAATAGGCTGTCATGCACCGTGCGGTTTCAGTGCATGTAAAAAAGCCACAGGTGGTCAAAATTGTACCGGAGGCCTCAAATATTGTGTCCCTCATAGCTATAGTTGTTTTCGGATTCTAAACCAGACATTATACATCACATCATACTCTGAGTAAGATTCTATTCGTAGTCAATTAATCAAAAATAAAATTACCAATATTTTCTGCATCTGGCAGTAGCTGTTCTACAAATTTATTTTATCCTTCATGAAGGATATCACACTGGCTCCAACTGGCCTTCCATCGACTTTTGATATCTGTTACAATCACACACCCCATTATGTATTTGTTTAAGGGCACATGTGCATGCATGAAGGGGATCATCACTTTGCATTTGTAAGAGCTGAAATGCATGATCCACTTCATTCCTGTAATTCAAGTGCCTTCTGTTTTAACTCTCCAGCATTGATACAAGTTCCAAATAACAGCAATAAGCAAATTAATTCAGGAAACCACGCCAAGAACTGCTTCGGTTTCACCTTCAACACCTGTTTGAGAACTACAATTAACCAAACGTTGCATAACATAGATAAGAGGTTACGAAATCTAAAAAACAACACATATTTTACCTGTGGCATGTAGGGTTTCACACCCTAAAGTGACATATTGTTACGTACTTAGTACGGGGGTGTTTATTTGTAGTCTAAGCGCTGCGAGTGCGCAAGGTAAACCAGCACACCAGCTTCTGTTTCTTCTTCTCCTCTCCAGCTTCTTCCTTCTCCTGACGCTCCAAAGCACGTCACACTTCCCCTCCCCTCGCAGACGAAGCCCCCTGGGCAAGCAGTTTAAGTAAGGTGCCGAGAATGGAACCTTTTTAGCCGAGCGACATGCACCACCTGGATCCTGCGTGAGCATCGGCCACTTTCATTGCGGCGTGAAATCACATGTTCACGTCACTCAGGTGTTCCACAACAAAAGGGCCGCTATAGTAAAACAGCAGCTTCTGGGCTAAACCACGCTTGTGCAGTGGCATCCACAGGAACACTAAATCACCGGGCACATAACAAATATGTGGGCGTCGCTTGTCATAACGCTCATTCGAAAGTTCATGTGAGTGTATTACGCGTAGGCACGCAACGCGGCAAGCTTCGGCTCGACATAAAGTGGAGGCGATAGAAAGCTCGTTGTGGAGGGAGAAAGGAAAGGTGGTATCGTGACAACTGCGAGGAACTCGAGCATAAAAAAAAAAAATAAAAAAAAAAGGTGAGACGGACTGTTGCCACTGCCAGTCGTCTCATGCTGTGCAGTGTTATACGCGTATGTAATGAAAGGGAGGATGTCATCCCAGTTCTTGTGATCAGAATCGACATACATCGTCAACACAGCGGTAAGAGTGCGGTTGGTGCGTACAACAAGCCTATTCGTTTGAGGGTGGTACGGCGTTGAATGGCAGTAATCACAGGCACGGAGACGAATTAGTTTTTCGATAACCTCAGCTGTAAATTGGCGCCCACGGTCGCTGATCAGAAGTCGAGGAGGGCCAGGGCGCAGGACGAGAAATCGCAGGAGAGATAGGGATACTTCGTAAGCGGTGGCTGAGGGTATGGCGCTGTTTCTGAATATCGTGTTAGATGGTCAACACATACCACTATCCATCGGTTACCGTTCGAAGACCGCGGAAAAGGACCCAAGAGATTGATGCCCACCTGCTCAAAGGGTGCGGTCGGAGGCACAATATATGGGGCAGCGATCTCGGTGGACGTGAAGTAGTGAGCATGTACCGCTGACACTTGACACAACTGGCAACATAGCGTTGAACGGTTTGACGCATTCTCGGCCAGTAAAATCGTTCCTGTGTGCGATGAAGGGTCCGGGCGACACCCAAGTGGCCCGACGTGGCATCTTCGGGTATCATTTCAAGAACCGGAATGCGGAGATTTTCCAGACGAGAAGAAAGTGTGCACCTCCGGGGTTGAAACTCGTCTTGTAAAGCTGGCCGGCCCGAACGCAGAAACGCTTATCTCTCGAAGCATGAGCGGCAGAGAAGAGCGGTGCTAAATTCTGATCGGTGCGTTGTTCCGTCTCGAACAGTTGAGGATCAGGAAACGTTGCTGAGATAGGCGCCAGGTAGTCAGCAAAATTGTCACCATCAATGCCAGTTGACGAAAGCGGAAAGCGTGACAGACAGTCAGCGTCAGCATGTTGACGGCCGCTTGTATGCCACAATGAAGTTAAACTCTTGCATGCGCAGTGTCCATCGGGCAAGACGGCCGCAAGGGGCACGGAGATTTACTAGCCAACAGAGAGAATGGTGCTCTGTGACGTAAAACATTGCCATATAGGTAGCAACGAAATCGTTGCACCGCAAAAACAACTGCGAGGCACTCTTGTTCAGTAAAGGTGTAGTATACGTTCCGACTTGCTCAACGAACCACTAGCATAAGCTATCACGTGCTGGTCGCTGCCATGGCGCTGGATGAGCACAGAGCCAACACCCACGCCGATAGCGTCGGCGTGAACTTCGATGGGGGCAGGAGGGCAGAAGTGGCCTAGATTAGGTCCCGATGTCAGAAGAAATTTAAGGTGGCGGAAGGCAGAATCGCAGTCAGCAGTTTCACTGAACGGTGCATCTTAGTGCAAAAGGCAGGTGAGCAGGTAGGCGATGTCAGCGAATCTAGGCACAAAACGCTTAAAATAGGAACATGGTCCTAAAAAGCTCCGAATCTCCTTCGCTGATTTTGCCGCTGTAAAGCTGATTACAGCCTCAATCATCTGGTGATGGGAGGGCTATGGAACGAAAAATGGTAGGGGTAACATTAAGAGATAGAAAGCGTGCAGAGTGGGTCAGAGAAATAACTCAAGTTACCGACATTCTAGTAGAAATTAAGAAGAAGAAATGGACATGGGCAGGACATGTAGTGCGAAGAGAGGATAACCGATGGTCGCTGAGGGTAACAAACTGGATTCCAAGGGAAGGAAAGCGTAGCAGGGGGCGGCAGAAAGTTAGGTGGGCGGATGAGATTAAGAAGTTCGCAGGGGTCAAGTGGATGCAGCTAGCACAGAACCGGGTTAAGTGGAGAAATATGGGAGAGGCCTTCGCCCTGCAGTGGGTATAATCAGGCTGATGAAGATGATGATCTGGTGATCTGGCCGAACACCGTCCTTATCGACCAAGTGACCAGAACAACTGTTTGGCGTTCGCCAAAGTGACACTCCTTAGAGTTGAAGACGAGGCCTACTCTCTCAATGCAGTCAAGAATGATGGCGAGGCGAGGCGGCTGTTGTGTTCCTGAAAGGTCTTGCCGAAGATCACAACGTCGTCCAAATAGCACAAACAAATGTTTCGCTTGAGTTCGCGCAGAATGGTGTCCATGAATCGTTCAAACGTGGCAGGCGCATTGCACAATCCAAAGGGCATTACGTTGATGAACTCGTAGATACCATCGGGAGTCACAAATGCCGTCTTTTCTTTGTCGCTTGGGTTCATCGGTATCTGCCAGTACCCCGATCTCAAGTCTACCGAGGAGAAGTATGAGACCGAGTGAAGGCAGTCGACTGCATCGTTAATACGTGGAAGCGGATACACATCTTTTTTGGTTACGCCATTAAGGCGACGATAGTCCACACAGAAACGCCATGTGTTGTCTTTCTTTTTAACGAGGATAACATGAAGCCGCCCAAGGACTTGAAGATTCCTGGATAACGCCACGTTGGAGCATGCCATGAACTTTTTCGCCAATAAGCTGACGTTCGCTCAGCAACACGCGGTAGTGCTTCTGTCTGATCAGGCGAGAGGTCCCAGTATCAATTGAAAGATGAATTGAGAATTTGGAATTGGAGGCGGATGATCTCTGGCCAAGTCGAAAACCGAAACATGCTTGGAATCTGGTTAATCTAAATTCGGCGCTCCTGTATTCCGAAAGATGTGTTTATCATTGCCTGAATTCGAGACTCTGCAAAAGGGGGTGTTTGCTGTTCAAGAGCACAGTCATTTAGTGCCGGCATGGAATTCGACCCATCTTCCTCGAAATGACCGAGTTTTCATGCCACGAAGTAACACGGCTGGCTCGTCTAAATAGTTCACAGTCCACAGCAAGGTGTGGCCTCTGGTCACTGAAACTATGCAATGAGGCACCAAGAGACTCTTCTTCGCACAGGTAAGTGTTGTAGGTTCCACTACGGCGTCGAAATCCTCGCACAAATTTCTAGATGAACTAGCTTGGTTAAATTCTTCGGACATAGCAGGTACAACTGTATCTTCTGACACAGAAAACGCTCCCAAAGCGAGCGACGAGGTTTCTACAAGAGCTGACATCAACGTAGTATTCAGCGAGATCTGTCCACTCCGACAGTCAAATGTTACACCCCACTGTTGCAAGAAGTCTATACCTAGAATTACTTCATGTGTGGAACGAAGCAACACTGTGAATTCGGTTTGAAACGCTTGGCCACCAATCACAACGTTCGCACAGCACACACCCACAGGCACCAATGATTCACCGCCAACACCACGGAATACCACAGCTTGATTCGCGCTAAACATAACTTTATGTCATTAACGATTCTTGAATCCTAAACTCATATAACATAGACTATTGCTCCAGTGCCAATTAGTGTCATGGGTGCGAATGCCGTCAATAAATACTTCGAGTTCGTTCTTTAACACAAATACAGGCCAAGGTGTTGGCAACGTTGATTCTCTGGCAACCTCATCCCCATCGGCCGCGCCTTCTAGTTTCCCGAAGGGGAAGAACGGCGCCGAGGGGACGGTGAACGTCGCTTACTTTGGGTTGGCCGCATCAGGCTGCGGTCAGAAGCAGGCTATCCATTTTGCGTCTGTGCTGGGCGGTACGTATCCAAAGTCGGTGTCGGATAAAAATCAGTGCTGAGACGATCAGAAGCGTTGGACAGCAGGCGATCGCCTTATGCAGCAGGCCCCGCCGACGGCAATACCGGGAGATGTGTCCGGTCATGCCACAGCTATAACACACGGGTTGCGGGCGCCACCGGTCAGAGTAAACGCGGGTGGAAACTCGTCCTGGATGGCGGTTGTAGTCGGGCCGGCGTTGCTGACGAACCACCTCGCGTGTGTAGGTGGTTCTTCAGCCCATCCGTGGCTGTGAAGAGATGAAATCGTCATAGTGTCTGTGGTCGCCAAAGCGTGGCGCATTTATAGCCGGAGTCCAGGAAGTTGATGGGTCACGGGTTCTGCCTGCAGCACGCAACCGTCACACTGGTGTTCAACCCGGCACGCAGAATCTTTGTCACGCAGCAATTTTTCGCGCACGATCTGGCATATCAGATCAACCATCGACTCCGGAACAGTGACGTCAACGCTCGTGACGGATGTGACGTTGGCCAGTCGCCCAAATTTAGGTGTGATGTGGCGCAACTTGAAGGTTTCGAAGTGCAGCAGTGCCTGATGATGTCAGCTGTAGAGTTCAAACTGTCTTTACTGATAAGGAATGTGTTAAGTGCGCGCGCCCTGATCGTGGGCAGAAAAAAAAAAAGAACGAATAGAAAGACTGCGACGTATGTGTGTATGTGTGTGTGCGTGCAAGCGAAGCGGCCGTGGATGACGCCTCCCTGGTAAAGACCCGAACTTGGGAGGAAGTCTGCGGGCTGGCGCCGCACGGCCGGCCGGCGATGTCGGCCGAAGAAAAGCGCCGCTCCCGAGAGGACACCCGATCCTCCCTCAACGGCCCAACTGCTGTTACGCTGACGCCGGACGACGGGGGAAGAGCAGAACCCGGAGAGGGGGAGAAGCTTCGAGGAGTCCGAGAGACGTGGCAAAAAGAAGGAGACTCGTTTCGGGTGCCGTGACGACAGGCCGCACCCTGACGGAAGTGAAGCTGTGCTGAAACGAGCATATAGTGTAAATAAATTTTGTGTTCAGCAATTAGTGTGAATTCCAGTCCAGGTTAATCGGGAGAGGAGTAAAATTAGAAGAAAAGAAGAACTTGATATTTAACTAATGTATAAACATCTTCAGCGATTCCTTTGAGCAAGTATCCCACTTTATCTTCCTTGGTCATTCGTAGGTTTAGAGTCTTGCACAATGTCACAATGTCCTCGATATATGTGGTGCAAGTCTCGCCAGGTACCTGGGCTCGCGGCGGCAACGTTTGCTCTGCGCGTTTCTGCTTCGCGGATCCGTCGCGAAAGCACTTCTTTATCTCTTCTGTGAAACAATCCCAGCTGGTAAGTGAGTCTTCATGATTATCAAACCAAACTACAGTGCAGTTCCTTCCAAGAAGAACACTTCGTTCGCTAGCTTCACGGTTGAATCCCAACTATTGTACAGGGCTAACCCGTTCGTAGCTTGTTAGCCAATCGTCGACGTCCTCGTCAGGAGGAGGAGGAGGAGGAGAAAAGGAGGGCAGAAGGTAGGGATGTTGACCAGAAATGATTCCGGTTGGCTACCATGCACTAGAGAAGGAGAATGGGGGGATTAAAGGGGAGGTAGAAGAGGAGAGGAGGTGAGAAAGTCACAGTCTGTCAATAAGGCTAGTCTCTCTAAAAAAAGCGAAGAAGTGCCTTGTAAGCTTTGAGCGCAGATGACTTTTGTGGCCATGGTCCCAAGATCTTCCCTTCCGTTAAGGGGTGAGCGTCCAGACGATCCAATGCAGTACGTAGCGTATTCTTTCACAAGGCACTCACAAAGGAGGTGCTCAATCGTTTCGTCAAGACCACATCGTTGACAAGCAGGGCTGTCAGCCATCCCGATCAGGAAGGCGTATTTATTTGCGAAAGCAACGCCAAGCACTAGGCGTCACAGTAACGTCGTTTCAAGACGTGTTGTGTGGTGGGGAATACGCAGGCGCCGTCCGGGGTCCAATGCCTTGAGACAACGGTTGGAGAACTCTCCGGTGTTCCACGCTGAATGTGTCAGCTCCACAGCCAAACAGCGAAGCCGGCTCGCTGCGTGGGCTCTCGTTAACGGATTTTCCACCAAATGTGCACGGCTCGCGGTAATGCTGCCAGTTGCTCACCGCAGGTGTTTGTCGACGAGCGTCACCGTCTTGAGCCATATTGGATGGTAGGGGTGGTAAACCAGCGAGTCGGCGGCTTCGTCGAAGACAACGGGGATCCGTGTTGACCTACCCAGGAAGCTCCACCACAACAGTTACGTACTCAGTACGTAACGGGGATGTTTATTTGTAGTCTAAGTGCTTGACAATATGTAGCTATGAAGGATACTGTAGTGGACAGCTCCAGATTAATTTGACTTCCTGGACTTTCTACTCTGTGTTTACATCTCGCTGCACACAGGTGCGTTTGAATTTTGCCTCCACAAAAGTGCGGCTGCCCTCACTGGGATTAAATATCGCGACCTTGGGGCAAGTAGCCAAACGGGCCAATGAGACGTCGCAGCGTGTGCATACGTCGCTATTCCCCTTGTCTGCCATGAGGATAATAGTAGCAATGACAACGAAGCTGCAGTTAGTGATAATGACAATGATTACATTCGCAGTGGCAATGACGGTGCATTTAGTTGATAGTGATAACGAAAGCAAACGTGACGCAGCACCAGCAACGCTTATGCTTTCGCATTTCTACAGTATAGATTCCACATTGCTCTCAGAATTTTTTTAGTGTAAGTATGCACGAATAATGGTCCAAAACGGACGCTCGCAGCCGCAGCCTATAAGAGTGACTTCATCTGTAGACGTCCTACATTTGGTGTCAGCTCCGCAAGAGACGGGCATTACAATTAAGCATATGAGTACAACATCCGCAGTCAAGGTGAAGAAAAAAATACAATGATAAATTGACAGTAGAGCCTCTGATAGGCTACTGGATTTTCAGAGCTCGAGAAGTAGCGTCTACGAAGAAGACATCGTGACCAACCCATGATCTTCATCTACAGTACATTTTTATTTTGGTTTTTCATATTTACATTTCCTTCTCTATTCCCTAGCAATTATTTCTATTTTTTTTTTTTTTTTTTGCGATGCAATCATACATCTCAAAATCTAATATATCTGCCCCCCAATTCTTGACCGATCCCCCTGTGTGGGTATATGCCATCAAATTAGAGGAGAACAACAACAACAACTTGCACTGGAGCCTTTGGAAATCAACTACGCCATAATAAAGTGTAGGGCGCAAAATCTCTACACTTACAACTAAACGAACAGCCCTTTTGCACCGCGTAGCTTTAGGCGCTGCTGCTGCTTAGTTGATCAGCGGATATATGTCTAAATATATTTATTAAAAAATGTGTTCTTTATGCGTCGCGCAAAAAGTAGCTGCTTTATATTTGATGCTTTAACTATAGAAGACCGCATTAACAGCTGAAACCAATAACGATGTTAGTGCTTTCTATATACGTTTCGGATCAGAATAATTCAAGCTCATGTCAGAGCAACAGGGAACTGATACAGCAACTATATGAGAGTATAAGCCGGCAATTTATTACTTTATTAAGGCTTTTACAGGAACCCAGCCGAGAACTGGGAATTGCAGCGCGGAAGTAGAAGGGACGAGACGAAAAGGACGCCGACACAAGCGCTGACTAACTGTGTTTTACTGTCCTGCACCATCTTGTGTAGGCATCAGGTTGAAAACAATTAAAAAAAAAAGGAACCAACACATCACTTCACGCATCTATGGCACGATTATCGCCATTGTCTCCCGTTCCTCTAATATTTATTCTTATCATTGGCGTTCAGATTGTGGGTGAAATTCTGAATGCGTTTTGTTTCAGCATTTGTTTCTGACACTTGTAATTATTTCGTTTTTCAGAAAGTTAATAAATAAAAATGTGAACCTCCATCAACGCCCTCCATAAACACCGAGCAGGCTTCTGACTGAGGAAGGGATGGCTTTATAAATTTCAAGCCAAGCATATAAGAACGTAAACTGCCTTATTTGGCAGAATTCTCGGAAAATTCGTATCCGTGGAATCTAAGGCACTGGCTCTCTTCGGACAAGAAAGAACAAAAACAAACTGGACCATAACCAGGAATTAGAGTTTGAGGCGGATGCTGTTCTAAAAACGAGGGCCTGTTGTCATGAAAATTTCATGTAATAAGAGGATCTGCTTTAGTGAAGCATGCTTATCTCATTATCCTACGCGAGAGCCTAAGGGCCCCGTGTCACAGGAAAGCCGATGTCAGCATTGTTGTCCTTGTAACGTGAGAACAACCCAGTCGAAAAAAAGTACTGAAGATTTTCTGTTGTCACAACAGAATTTCTGTGCGGTTGCTAGCAGTGAACCTGTTGTGACAACATAATGTTCTGTATTAATATTAGAAATATGAGTAGTTACGACAGGAAAGTGCTGCTGAACTAAAAGCAAGTACGACAGAAAGAACTGCAGAACTGCAGAAAATAGTGACGTTTACGACAGAACTACAGCACCTTCTCTTTAGGAACCTTCTTATCACATTTTAAGAAGCGGCGTTCGGGCTTACCGCTGACGTCATCGCTCGGCAGATCATAAGAGGAAATACATAAAAAATAAAGATAGACACTAAGAAAACAGACTTAGTGTGTGTGAAGTGCTGTCGTGTCAAATCCTTATCGGCGGAGCTTAAGTGTCCCCTATAATATATATATATATATATATATATATATATATATATATATATATATTATTTATTTTTCAGGCCTCAAATGGACCCGCGCACTAGAAAGGCTGGACCTAGTAGATCAAAATTACCTCGGGCTCGAGCGGGGCCCGATATTCCATCAAAGAAACCGGGCCGGGCTCCGGCGGGTAACAGAAAGGGCAGCCGGGCCGCGCCTGGCCCAATAATTACGGCTCGTGGAGTGCTCTAATGCGGATTTCTAATTAGTCTTACTAAAATAGGCAAGGATTCGACCCATGAATAGGATTTAGAAATGACTAGCGAGCCTGTCTAGCTCCAATAAATATAGCAGTCGACAAGACCGACGTAGCGGAAGCACTTTGATCGATAGAAGTATAGACATTCGCGGTGACGTTTGTGCTTCGTCGGTTCTAATATTGTACCATCTACACCTCACAACGCAGTCGCATTTCACTGTATACTACAAGCGGCCTAACCAATTGTTATTCTTGATGTGAGCTGTGCTTAATGCATGCCGAAAGTTAACGAAGTTTATCTCGATCAAAACCTGTAGGTGAGGCCCAAGCGAGGCTTTGAAAAATAACTTGCTGAGCGCACAAGAATAAAATTTGCTACATATTTCCTTTCTGTAGATGGTGCTTTGCCCTCGAGGAGCCTGACATGCTGGCGCTGGTGCTGCATTTAGCCAGAGCATTGCCGTATACAACTGATGCCAAAGCTGCAAATTAACTGTTGACCCTTTTTAGTACCGTATCTTATAAATAAGCACATTTTTTGCAAGTCATATTCGCCCAACGAATGAACGTCATCCTACCTGTAGAAGTATGCGAATCGCACTGCTACCTGCCACTAACCGTATCGTCTGTAACCACATTCATATGTGCATTTCGCTTACTCTTTCTTTATCAAAATTTATTGCGATATTATATCCTTCCACGTTATATCTACTTGGTTCTCGCCTTGTATTTAGAATTTTGGTAACTAGCGCTCCTCTTTCGAATGGAATTCTATTGCGTTTTTCGTAAATATAGCTATCATTACTATATTGATATGCAGACTTTGTTATGTTGCTAGACTTTGTATTCTATCGTACGAGGCCACACTAGAGCGATAAATTTTGCAACCTGTTGTTGTATCCTTTTGGAAATAAGTATGCTTTGTATATATTCTTGAATAAACTTTGAAACGTTGTATGGGCAGCGTGCTTCGGTCTCGGTGGTCACGTCTCAAATGATGTGCACCCACGATGGTATGTGCTGACTTACGTTGATGCCCGCCGAGCTACTCTGGAAATCGATTGGCACTATCTGCTAGTGGCCAATAGCGAACAATGTGTGACTGAATTGCAATGTGTTCATTTACAGTACAACGGCCTGTGGGGCGAGTTGGTTCATGACTTGAAAACCGCTAGGACGCAAAGAAAACAACACGAGAAAGAGAAGGACACCACATACGCACTCTACCAACATGTTTATTTGAAGAAAAGGGACACATTTAAACCTCCGACCACGCGTGTGCTCCAAGCCTAATCGCACTCAACCCTGCAGATATCAGAAATCAGCAAATGACATGACTAGTCATGTCATTTGTTGATTGTCGTGTCATTTGCTGATTTCTAATACCAGCAGGGTTGAGTGCGATTAGGTTTGGAGCACACGCGTGGTCGAGGGTTTAAATATGGCCCTTTTATTCCAATAAACAGTTGGTAGTGTGCGCATGCGGTGTCCTTCTCTTTCATGTGTTGTTTTCTTTGCGCCGAAATGGTTTTTTCATTGGCAAGTGAGATAAAAATGAAGGCTTCCGGGAAACGACGCGCTTTCAGCGAAGAGTTCCACCTTGCTTGGAAAATTACTGTGTTGTACAAAACATTCAAAATTGCTGCGGTACTTTCTGACACTTAAAAGGGCTTCAACGTTGCTCACCGCCGCACAGCTCGGAGTGGCAACCGTATACGAACTGGCATGTTTGTCCGCGTACATCTTGATTTTGACGCTTTTTTGCGTCTGTTAACAGTGTTATGTACCAGCGCGGTACACGTTACACTAAGTTTCTGCGACGCAAGAGATAGCTGCAGAAGCCAAGAGAAATAAATAAGTTTGTAGGATAATCAGAGACCCGTGTTAGACTGTTCCTTTCATGACATGGGATGAGAAATAGCGACATAAAAGTATGTTCCGGCTCACTGATTCGACCACAAGATAATAGTTACTTTGGAGAAAGCAAAGATGATAAACTTTCCCAATCAGCAAATGCCAAATAGGATTGGAGGTTCCAGGTTCTATTCCATTTGAAGTTTCAGGAGTTTTTGTTGAACGTACACAGTTTGTAACAAGCAAAGTCTGTATTATAAGTGGCTGTATTGATGCCCTACTAAACTGATGACACGGTCATTTGACTTTCAGTTTGTTCTTCAGCCGTAAGTGTTGCCTCCATCTAAAGGAAAACCTGAACGGCCTCATATTCGAATATTTGCGAAATACTCAAGCATCAGTCTCATCCTCCACCCTGCGCAGCCTGTGAGTACGGAACTTCCTTCTGCACAATTTCACGTCTGTTGTATCCCATTTTGAATGTTAAATCTGATTCGGATTGCAATTTCGAATAAGGCTAAATCTGAATGACATATGACGCGAATGGCAAAGCAGGCACTAATTGATGGCTTATCCAGCTGCCGTTTCAAGTGCGAGCTAGGTGTGACCTCAACTGCCCAAAGTGAAGACAGTCTTATGGTAACCTCAACAACCGCAAGTACGAGAGTTTTTTTATCGCACTAACGGCGAAGCCCCGCATGAATCCCATGCATTGCAGTCCAGCAATCTCACAGGCCCAAAGCTGTTAGTAAACTGTCGCGCCACCCGCGGTATTCAGGCGAAGTGCCCAGCATGGCTCCAAATACATAGATAGAAAAATACAATTCTGCAGAGCGCCATCGATAGCTCACGGCCCCGCTCACAGGCGGCGCCACCCCCTTATAGCCTGTGAGGGGATAGCAACGTTTTGAATCGATGCCGCCCAATCTCAAATAGTGCACTTGGTTTTATTCTTCCGTGCTCGTTTTCTAAACTTCGAATGTTGTCTGCGGAGTATATTCGAAGATGAATTTCATGCAAAAACGGCCCCTGAGGGAGGTTATATACAGGATGGTAGCAGCTGCCGCAGTTGTGTCCGAACCTGTTTCATTTCGGCGGGCACGGTCCGTAGGCATGCCCGCATACCATCCACTCCATATATCCCCCCCTCCCCCCTTTTAAAATAGTACCCTGTTTTCTTATCAAAACAGAAATAAAATTAGCCTCGTATAATATGCGCCAGTGACATATCACGTACGGTGGACTATGAGATTTACTGAGGCAGGGAATTATAGTTCTCATGGGAAATACCGTGACAGAAGTCATCATTTGGAGTACACATACAATAGCCTTCTTTCTGGATTCATTTATAACGTAAGGGTTTGCAAAGTATAATGCTTCTACATACCGCTGCCCTATTCCAATACCCAACCTCTAAACAGAGCAGCCGTATGTTGTGGCGGTTGTTGCTGATGAACGAAGATGTCTCAGTAGTCAACACTATGCATTTGTGATGCGCTAAATAAAACTAAGCAGGTTTATCTGGCATTACTTTAATTTAAGACTACAACAACTGTTGAAGTACGCCAAAGAAGTACCTGCTATCTTCTACTTGTTCTTTCTCTGAACAACTCATCCCCGCAGCAGTGGCTCAGTGATTACTGTGTTTCAGATGCTGAACCGAAGAACGCGGCTGCCACTTTTTCAAGGAAGCGGAAAGCCAGACGCCCATTGTGCGATGGCACTACACGTTAAAAAAAAACCATGTGAGAATGAACATAGTGAGAATGAAAGTATTGAAACCGTGGCGACAGTGCACAGGGAACATCAAACGACAATACGTGCGTGAGACATCCAAAAATAACAGGTGTAATAGAGTCTGACGAGGCTGAAATTAAGCCATTTTATACTTTTAGTAAGCGTTTCATTTAACATCATTTGCCACACAAGCTGCCCTAACTCCTGCTACTGCTGCTGCTTCCGCCATAATGCACACGATTAACCAGTGATTCTACTGCGTTCAGATTACCGTGCCACTGAGTCAAACGCCCCAGCGGCGGCACCGCCACGGAAAGGCGTTTTCGCGCATCGCAAGCCATGTGCGTGTGTGCCGGGGAACCGATAACGTCGCCGTGCGGTGAGGAAAAATTCATCTTCATTTGTGGCAACAGCCCCCCCCCCCCCCCTCCTCCCTCCCTCTCTCTCTCTCTCTCTCTCTCTCTCTCTCTCTCTCTCTCTCTCTTTCTCTCTTTCTCTCTTTCGGCTGCAAGAAAAACGCGTTGCGCTAATCGCTGAACGCTTCCGCCGCAATCGCTGTAGCTTCCTCCGCTGTGCTGTAGCTGCCTTTTGAGTTGATTCCGGATGCTGCAAGCTTCCAATGTCGATGCCGAGCGCAGACATGCACGCAGAAGGTCGATGAGGAGTTATTGTAGGTTGATGAGCGTAGTAGAGTGATCGGAAAAAATGTAGGTGCCGTAGCAATTTCGTGTTGCGGAGGTGCTGCGGAGCGATTTCGACCACCTGCGAATTTTTAACGTGCACTGACATCGCACATCACACGAACGCCTCTCCGCTTCGCCTACGGAGAAAGCGTTTTCTTACTGAAGTCGTTACTGGGCACGTTCAAACGTAGGTGGCGCCTTTCAGTTTTGTTTTCAGGTCAAGATCCATTGATAACAAGGTTTCAAAGCCTGATATAATCAATAATTTAGCTGATAACATCGCTCCAGAAGAAATGCGATTCATTCTTCAGTCTCAATGCGTTACCTGCGTCGTTGCCTCCAGCTCCGGGCAGTGAAAATGTTGCATTTTTCTAAACACGCATTTTCTGGCATTGGTGAGCTACTCGTACTCGAGCAGCGCCGCTCCCATGCGCGAGTGGCGATGATGTCGCAACCGATGTAATAGCGGGCCGCCGCATAGAGAAACATATACGTAAAGAGCGAACACTTCCATAGGGCCCTGCGGCCGAGCAGCGCCAGCGCCCCGAGAGGCTGGTCAGACCGCTAATTTCGTCCTCCGAGATTTTCGGCACGTGATTTGCTCTGTTTCGGTTCCGCTTTCGATAGAATGCTTTCAATTCTGACTTACCCTCAGCATTAGAATATTCAACTACATCGTCTAGAGTTACGCGCAAGTGCTTTAACGATGCCATGCATACGGACGTATTAAAGTTGTGGATCGCAATCTTTTTACTGGAAATACCGGTAAGGTTCTCGGAGAACATAAGCGTGGCTGATTTACTTCATGCAGGTTAGAATAATGCGATCAGAGCTGTTGTTATTGTAGTTTTTTGCCGTTATTGAGCCGCTTTTTTCAGTGGCACACTAGGAGGCAATGGTTTCATACAAAAAATTTTATTTTCTTGTTTACATATTGAATTGCACAGAAGAAATAATGAATCACACACTTTATAAAATACATCATATTACAAAGAGCAACAATATTGAAGGTATGGTGAAGCACGCGGAAAAGTGCCACGATGAAGAAATTTCGCATGCCGGCTGTGTGTCTTTCCTCTAAAACATCACCCGTGAAAACAACAGGAAAGGATTTGTGAACTGGTAGACACAAGTAAGGAGGGAAAATTGCAGGCACAGCCCGCGCGGAATTTCTATAAATCAGCCTAGATCAGTGGTCTGTTCAGAAATTTAAACACACCACACCGAATACATAATAGTAACCCAATGCTATGATTATACTCATGATCGCGGACAAAATTGCCCTCTGCCCGTATGGCACAGGTATTACAGGGAATCCACTGTTAGCAACTAATAGCAGTAGGTGTCGTCAAAATGTAAGCCACGAACAGGAAGCAGCGCTTTTTAGACCCCAACGAGAATGCTTTAGCCATGACAAGAAATTTGGCATGTAAACATGGTGCTTACGAAGCGGCAAAAGCCCATTCATTTTGCAAACACAGCGAAGTAAACACCATTCACAAAACGATCCCAAATGCACAACACACACTTCTTGTACTGCCGAATAAAAGTTTGTGTTAAGATACATCTGAGCCACCGAAAAATTATTTGTCTTAAAGCTGCTTTAGAAAATTACGCAGTCGAAGGAATGCACAAGTTCTTCAGAAAAACATGACCCAAAAACATACACTAACTGCACACTAAAAGTGCGTCACATCCCCTATTCTATGTTACACGTGCAAAATACGTTCACGTTGCGCCACAAACGACTTCTTAGCGTTCTTAGCTCAAAAATAGCAAAATTATTTCTGCAGGCAAAAGGAAACTAGTTACCGGCCAAACAAGGCGACGCATTGAAAAAGCACGGTGAGGTGGGCGTAACCGGCGACACATGACCGGCTCAGCACCAAGGTTTATATGGAAAGAGCAAAGAAAGCATACGCTTTGATGCAAGCCGGTGTACGTATGATAAGCTATCTACCTTTGATGCGGAGTGGAAGCGAACATCGCTACGCCGCCTCGCGGGTGGTCAGACCCTTACTTGCTCGGCCGCGAAAAGGCTCGAGTGTCCGCTCTTTACGTAAGTATGTGTCTCTATGGCCGCCGTCCTTTGCGCGCTGTAGGCGATCGATGTGTCGGAGCGCCTGCCACGTGGCCTGAAGTTATAAAGGCCACGCACCTGCCTCTGCCAAAGTAGCCGCGCATTGAGAGTTCTGAGGAAGGCCGAGGCAAATGCGGAGCGCCTTGCGATGCTCGACCTCCAGCTTCTTGCAGCATGGTTTGCGCAGTGTGACGAGCGGTAGCGCGTAGAGTATTGCCCCCACAGGCGCGGAGTTGTACAGCCGTAACGCAGCTTGCTGGGACATGCCCTGGTCTCGAGCAGTGAGCCTGTGTACGGTGGCCAATGCAACGCCCCCCTACGAGCTCATCTCGCCCTGGCCCGCTGCTACGGAGGTTTAGCGACAGATAGTCGGCATCGCGGGGAAGCGCACCACACCGCTTTGTGCAGTGCAGCAGCTGACCGGAGCCGTTATCTACGAAGAACTCCAACACCACCTCCTCGTTTACACCGACGGCTCCGTGGCCAGAGATAGTTGCTCGCTAGCAGCGGCGGCTACCATCCCCGCCCTAGCTGCACCTGTCATTCCTGGGTTCTTCCACTACGGCGGAGCTACTGGGCCTACGCCTAGGCCTGGATCTTCTGCTTGAACTGACTCCGCCGCCATCCAGGTGTGCCGTGCTATGTGACTCCCGCGCTGCCCTCAGCCGCCTTCGAACCACCGGCCGGGAAACTCCGCTGCTGTGTCAGATTCGCGCGCGTCTCGAGCGCCATGGCGGAGCGCGGCTACGTTATACGGGCCCGGTGGATCCCTGGGCATTGCGGCATAGAGGGCAACGAAAGTGCCGACGAGCTCGCGACCGCAGCACATGAACTCCCTCCTAGCGACGAGCAACTCACTTTGGAGGACGTGCGCGCGGTAATCGACGACCACCGCCGGACGCAGCACCCCGACCCACGCATCGCAAGAGGATAAGCGCATTCACAGTGTCAGCGGCCGCTCGCTGACTCGACTGCAACGCGCAGTGATCCTCCGTACACGCATTGGATGTGTGTGTGGCCTGGGGAATGACGGATGCGCCACGGACTTGCCACCAGTGACGTGTGTGACGGCTGTGGCGCGGTAGAAACTCTCGAACATCTTCTACTGCGCTGCACCGCGATAGTCGAACCACGACGTGAGTTGCTGGCGGCTTACAGAGCGCAGGGGGTAATCCTGGATAGCGTAGCTGTGCTTCTGTGGCCGCCGGGCAGTGCGCGCGTCCGTGAGCGAACACACGTGCAGCGTGTGTGAATATATCGAACAGGCGGGCTTGATACCCGCCTAGTTCACCTCGCCAGTTAGTGCACGCTGTGACTGAACGCTCCACGTGTGCTGTTTCCAACAATAACGGCCGATCGCCCACAACAGCCGTCAGTGTTTTGTACAGTGTGCACTTGCGTGCGTAGTGAACAGTTGCCTAGACGCAGAGCTATTGCGGAGGGCCGCCCGATGTGCCGAGTGCTCAGTGACCTAAGACATTTGCGGGTGGGCCTCAAGCAAACTACTGTATACTGTAGCATAGTGTATATATTTCTTTTATTTTTACCTACCTTTTTCTTTCTCTCTATCGCTCACCTCTTTGATTTCATCTACCTCTTCTTCGCTATCCCTTTATTTCCGCCGCCCCAGTTCAGGTGCTTCAGATATCAGGTAGCAGATTCCGGGGCTGGCAAGCACCTTTTCCTTCCTTTTGTATATACAAAAAATAACCACTACCACCACCACCACCATTATCGGGCAGAAATGGGATTTATCCCTATATCTGAGAAACCCGCTGAGAGGATAGGAATCGGACACAACTGGGTTTTACCCGAAGAAACATACTGAGTCGCCGCATCTCTTGCGCCATCGTATACTCGTCTGCAAACGTGGCTTGCGAAAGTTGCGATAGGACTGCAGAATCTGCAGGGGAGAAATGCGAACGCCTGAGCGTTGCTGCTGCACACTGTAAAATCGCGCGCCCCTTGTCGAACACAACCAGCGTTCCGTTGAACGCCTCAAAGTTCACCGGCGTCATACAATTAGTTTATAGGAAAGAAAGGTACAGTATCTGTCACTCGCAGAAAAATCTCGCCGACGCGAGATTTTCAACATGAGCCTTTAAGCCTTTCGTCTTAAAACACCGCGGAGGCAAATGCTAAGTTGTCTTACCGATAAGCAATCGACTAGTGTCATAACTCTCCTCAAGAATCCAAATTCGCCTCCCAAGCTTTTCTAGCACATGGAGCAGTAAATTGCTACAATCACTGTTAGCTCGAATTGCAGTAACACGTCGTCTATCGCATTCAGCAGCGGCAGGGTATGCTACCCAACACCTTAGGTAGATTTTCGTCACTAAAGAATGCGTAATAGCCATGGTCGATAACAGAAGCAGATTCTCGTTTCAAAGGAGGTCAACAAGTGAAAGTACTCTATCACTGCAAATATACCCAATTTATTTCAGGCTCGAATATAAATCTGCCAAATCTACCGTATAGGCTTGGGAAGTATAACCAGCCCCTAAATGTGAGTGCTCAAAATGGCGACTGTAAGGATATTCTACTCCTTTTTTACTCCTTTATAGGGTAATTCGTGTTAAGAGTAAATTTGAACTCAATTTTCTACTAAGTTGAATGGGGTACCCAAGCAGTAGTCCATTTTTTTTTTTTTAATGTATGACTTCTAATGATAAACACACCAGTCAGCAAGCCTGCCTTACAACAGCTCCGCAAGATCGGGAACTTTGCGACAGCTTCAAGTTCTTGCCTTCTCGCCTACGTATCATCTGGCATACCTTCTTATTGTAGTTCTAGTTCAAGTGTTGCACATAGAGACAAAATATTTGCAGACAGCGAGAGAGAGAGAGAGAAACAACTTTATTTGCCCCAGATGTCGTGAATTAGGGCAGGTGGGTCCTGTGTGAAACAGCCCTCTCCATGAGACCCACCGATGATCCATATGGCGGAACTGGGAGTTCTCTATCGGGGCAAAGAAGGTTGCCATCGCCGACTCATCGACCTTTGCATGTCGCACTGTATGATCCAAAGTGGGAGCGGACGATCAGAGATAACAGTAGTCTTGGGCTGCACGCAGAGAAAAGCCTTATATCTGACAACAATAAGAGGACGAAAGAAATGATTGTTTAGAGCATTTTAAGGCGAAAGCCTTTAATGGCTCATGCTGTCGTGGACAAAGTGTGTCCCGCTTTTGCGGCGTTCTGACTGGCCGAGGCGGGCTGCGTCCCTGCCATCTGCAATCGTACTCTTGAACGCGCGGCTAGGAACGCCACGCGACAGGTGAGATGGTGCACCGTCCAAACACACTTGCCGGAGGGTGTGTGACTGATACTGCGCCTTTCCTTTCCTGTAAACCAATTATAATTATATGTATAGCACTGCAACGAATGCCGACGAGAGACTAACGATAGCCTCGGTTCTGGTTTCTCTGTCTTTCGCGCTGTGTGTGTGTGTGTGTGTGTGTGTGTGTGTGTGTGTGTGTGTGTGTGTGTGTGTGTGTGTGTGTGTGTGTGTGTGTGTGTGTGTGTGTGTGTGTGTGTGTGTGTGTGTGTGTGTGTGTGTGTGTGTGTGTGTGTGTGTGTGTGTGTGTGTGTGTGTGTGTGTGTGTGTGTGTGTGTGTGTGTGTGTGTGTGTGTGTGTGTGTGTGTGTGTGTGTGTGTGTGTGTGTGTGTGTGTGTGTGTGTGTGTGTGTGTGTGTGTGTGTGTGTGTGTGTGTGTGTGTGTGTGTGTGTGTGCGTGTGCGCGCGCGCGTGTGTGTGTGTGTGTGTGTGTGTGTGTGTGTGTGTGTGTGTGTGTGTGTGTGTGTGTGTGTGTGTGTGTGTGTGTGTGTGTGTGTGTGTGTGTGTGTGTGTGTGTGTGTGTGCGCGCGCGCGTGCGTGCGTGCGTGCGTGCGTGCGTGTGCGCACCTACCCGCGCCCAACTATGCGGAGATCCCCGTGTGCTCTTTTACATCGAATATAACACGTTGCTTATTGAACGGCCTTCAAAACATCCAATAAGCAGTCGAAAGTACCCCCTTAAGTCAGCGCATATCGAATAAATGCAGTGGCTACCGACTTGATGCCAACGGGCTTCCAGACACCTTCGTAAGCGCCGAGCACCGGACCAAACACCTCCCCAACGTCGACTTGATCGAGCCGCCTCTTTTGTCAGCTCCTGTCGGTCACATCGTAAATCACTGCGGGCGCGCCTTTTCGGTAACCTTTTCTTCGACACCGATAGCCTTATCTCCGGCGGTGCCTAAGCGCCGGGGCTGTGCGCACATATGAGGGATCGATGCAGTGTGGGAAGCTTCGGCCCCCTCGCCTCTCGGATGAAAGTGAGGCGTATATATACAGGAACGTTGGAGTTCTTTGTTCGCTCATCACTCGATCCACACGACGACATCGTATGTGCGCCCATGCAGTATGTTGGAATTACCGTGTCCGCACCCTTCGTAGTCGGGATCCATGCATAAATCGAGCGTAGCAGAGGAGAATATATCATAAGACGCGCCAAGGCGCTCTTTCCTCATGGCGATTCTAATGTGTACCAACCAAGTAGGTGCAGGGAAGCGAGTTCTTGCACTACAGCTTGCCTTCCTTTCCTTCTTCGTTCCTTTTTTTTCTTCTCTCTCTCTATCTCTGTCTCGTTTGTTCAGTCTCTTTGCTGCGGCGATTGCTGCCTTTTATGTGTGGCGCGCTCTAACACCGTCAGCGCTTCAGCTGCGAACGGACGCAGCATTATTCCCAGATTGATTTACTCCCGACCAGCGCGAAGGGGCGTCAAAGATTCATAGGCTGTCGCGCGCAGCACACGACTGCCAGCACTGTTCCCTCTTGGCCGAAATTTCCGGGAATCACGGAGAATATGGCGACAATGTGCCGAGAACAGCAGCCCTGAGGATTTCCCAGACAGCTTGTGCCCGGCTTCCACGAGTCGCGAAGTTAATCTCGTGCCTCCGGCTGCTACGCCGCGCAAGCAGAGACACGTCGCGTGCATCAAAAATGCATCGCGTGCGCAGACCGTTCGCGAAGGACGGCGGATCCATTTGGAAGGGGGGCGCATTTTTCTTGGTTAACAATGAAGGCTGAGCTATATTTTTAGGGGTCGGTGGGGCGTACACGTGTTCGGTTGAATTTAGAACAGGGCTTCTAGTATGGCTCGGAGCCCGAGCATTGTGTTATCTTCGTGAAAGTGATGTTTTGACAGCCAAAACACATTACTCAACGCAGACGTCTCCTCGGGGGCCTGCCTGTTTGCATTGAATTAAAGGCAGTCCTCGTCTTTACCCGTACGATTATAAAACCGCTTGTACCACTGTGTGTGAGCCCGAACTGTCAGATTCGAAGGCAAGGGGGAATGAAGCTATCTATTTGCAATGTTACGTTCCTCCCCCAAACGAGTGTAGGCCTCATGGTAACATGTATCAGATTGTGTGTACTGTAGCATTCAACAGGCCGGGTAATGCATCAGCGGTAGCGACGTTGTATGTTTCCCTTCGTAGTGCTATACTGCATTTCGCTATATGCCGAATTACAGGTCTCTTACACTTCGATTGACAGCCTGCTTTCTGCCTTTAGCAGTTTTCAGGAGTTAAAATACAGTCGAACCCGGGCATATTGACATCGAAGAGGATCGTAAAAGACTTTAATCGATAATTCTACGCAGAAAACGTGGCCACATATGAGCTTCTCTGCAATCGAAAAGCGTGAATACGATGCACCTATACGCGAGCTACGTGCTTACTGCCTGCAGGTAACTAGAAGGATTATGCTCTCCGCGACCGCTTTGACGCAAAGCAGACGCTTGCTCTCCTGCGCGCTGAGCAGCACCTCGCGCCGAAAAGAGAAAAACACTGAGCGCACCATCACTTGCTGAGCAATGAACCATGATGGTTACAGTGATGATGGTATAAGCGTCGAAGCTCGCTCCCTGTTCCCTGCGCTAGGTACAGCCGCTCTTCTTGTGGAACTAAATTTGACCTTCAAGTGACCTTGACCTATTGAAGCGTGGGTGTCCACGATTCCGTTGTATGCACCCGAAGTATACTGCGTCTTCCTTTTCCCAAAACCTGAAGTACCGAAAGGTCCCGTACCCCGCCGCAGTGGTGCAGTGGTTAAGATGCCAGACTACTGTACCGGAGTACGCGGGTACCCCACCGCAGTGGTGCAGTGGCTAAGATGCCAGACTACTGTACCGGAGTACACGGGTTCGATCCCGATCGCCGGCAGCTGCGTTTCGATGGACGCAAAACGGAGAGGCGTCCGTGTGCTTTGCGATGTCAGTGAACGTTAAAGATCCCCAAGTGGTCGAAATTATCCGTAGCCCTCTACTACGGCTCTTCTGTCTTTCCAGTTTCATTCAAAAACTTCCTCCCCTCCCTGATGCTTCGGTTCAGGTGTCCATAGGGTGCCTCAATGAACGTCTCCGTTGAAGGGTGGAGACACCATGGTAATGTTGGATCACATATCCCTATGCCCTTTTTTTTTTTTTTGGCTCGGACGCGGTCTACGGGCGCGGCCTGCTGACGTGGTCTGCAGACAGAAATGTGTGAACATAGCGAAGTAATGCTTTCGATTTAATAAAAAGAAACTCTGAATACTGCCTTGCATTCCAAGCGGATGTTGTCATGTACTCAGGGAAACTGCCGCGAAGAGGAAGCATTTTACATGAGCGTCCGACGTAATTTACAGGACATTGTCAACACTTACCTCGCAGATTTTGGAGCTGTCAATAGCGTTCCATCGATCACGCTTTACTTGCGCCTCCCATTTTTTCCTCCGATCTGGATCTCGCCGGAAACGAAAACATCGCTGTCCTTTACGAGTCGAGCCAGTGCACTTCGGAACGCAACAGACAGTCATGCTGTTTGCTTCAAGTCGTCACGTCGGGTGTGCAACACAATAGCAACACACTGCACATAGCAAGCGCACAGCATGCTGCCAAAAACGCTACCTAGCACATTCAGCCGTTCAGCTGTTCAGCTAGCGTGATACAACATGGCGCCGTGGCGACGCGGGACCGATCAAAGTACCTGGACGGCGGCGCCAGTATCGAGACACCCTATATCGTCCACAGAACAAGTGTGACAGATACTTCGCTTTTTCTTTCCTGTGAACCAATTATTATTAATGTTATTAAGGGCCCCGCCGCGGTGATACACTGGTTAAGATGCCCCACTATACTGTGCCGGAGTTCCCGGGTTCGATCCCCACCTTTGGCGGCGGCGTTTCGATGGAGACGAAATGTAAAGGCATCCGTGTGCTGTGCGATGACGTGCACGCTAAAGATCCCCACCAAGGTGGTCGAAATTACTCCGTAGCCCTCCACTATGGCATCCCTTTCTCTCTTTCCGCTTTCTCTCCCACCTTCCTCCCTTCCCTTACGGTATGGTACAGGTGTCACCAGAACAAGTCTGACAGATACGGCACCTTTCCTTTCCTGTGAACCAGTTTATTATTATTATTATTATTATTATTATTATTATTATTATTATTATTATTATTATTATTATTATTATTATTATTATTATTATTATTATTATTATTATTAAAGTACTCGGGGCCCCGCCGCGGTGGTGCAGTGCTTAAGATGCCTGACTACAGTGCCGTAGTACCCGGGTAGTAGTAGTAGTAAAAACATTTATTTTAACAGAGGGGCGCGCAGGCCCCTGGGCCCCGCACGGCCCCACTACACTCAAACGTTCATGTTCCTACGATTCATGACGTCGGCAGCTCGGTCTGTGGCGGTCTTTTGCCGGACCGGGTCCTCAGAGTGTAGCAGGGTCTCCCATTCCTCCCAGGTGGTGAAAAGCTCCAGACCCCGCAGGGGAGGATTCGCCGGGAATTGGAATAAAATGTGGGCGAGGGTGGCAGTGGGGCGGTTGCAAACGGTGCAGGAGAGGTCGGTGAGAGTGGGGTGGTAACGGGACCTAATGAAAGGGGATGGGAGGGTTCGCGTCTGGAGGCGGCGCCATAGTGTTTGGTGGTGATTGCTGAGGGAGGAGTGAGGTGGGGGGTAGATCTGTCGACCCGGTAGGCCTGAGGAATCTCTTTAAACGTGTGCATGCGCTCCCGGGAGAACTCCGATGTGCCCGGCGCCTGTGCCCGGCGTATTAGACCTCGGGCTAAGCTGTTAGCGGCCTTGTTGCCAGGGTTCCCCGAGTGCGCAGGCACCCAGATAAGCTCCACGTGGCGGGGTGGGTTGGCAGTGGGCGAGGTCAGTATGCAAAAAGCAGAAACATGAACTCTTTAACGTGCGCTGACATCGCACAGCGTCCGTGTGCTGTGCGATGTCAGCGCACGTTAAAGATCCCCAGGTGGTCGAAATTACTCCATAGCCCTCCACTACGGCTCCTCCTTCTCTCTTTCCACTTTCACTCCCACCTTCCTCCCTTCCCTTACGACGCGGTTCAGGTGTCCACAGACACAAGTGTGACAGATACTGCGCCTTTCCCTTCCTGTGAACCAATTACTACTACTACTGAACTCGCCCACGTGCGAAATTTAGTAGCACAGTTTTTGAGTCTGTTCGTATATATCTAGCTTCCGTGTGAGCAATTGCAAGGGCGATCGCTGCCTCCTCGGCCACTTCTGAGGAGGTAACATAGGGGAGGGGGAGAGTTGCAATGGACTGAAGGGTATTGTTCACCGCGGCTGCCGCCGCTCATCGGACCTTGGTCGTCAGGGCGCGAGCGGCGTTAGACGCCATTGGGGCTCCGGAATAGGAGCTCCACCTAGATTTGTGAGGGTCTGGGCCAATAGGGCCTCGGGCCAAACACCTCCTTGTACAAAATGTTTGTCACCACCACCACCACCGCCTCATCGCCCGAGCATGCGGCGTCCACCCATACGGCATCCGTCTCGGAGCCGTAATATTTGTGGAGCGCCTTTGCCTGGGCTCGGCGGCAGGGCTCGTGGTGTTGTGGATGGCAGTTTCGGGGAAGGGGTTTGACAAAAAGGTTGGACTGGATAGGGCGTGGGATGGAGAGGAGTGTGGGGTCGTTAGCTGGGATGTGAACATCGAGAGTTCTGAGGATGTGACGTCCGGTGCCAGTCTGTGTCAATCGGATATACTGGGTCTGTCTGTGGGCCTCCACAAGCTCCCCAACAGTATTGTGGAGACCCAGCTGAAGTAATTTCTCTGCTGAAGTGTTGAGGAGTAGGTGGAGGTCGGCGGTTTTGAATGCGGTACGAAGCATCACGTCCAAGGTGGAGATCTCGTCACCTCTAAGTCTGAGGTAAGGGAGCGTGTACAAGAATTGGCTGAGGATAAAGGCATGAATGAGACGACATAGATCGTGCTCCCTCATGCCCCTATGGTGGCCCGAAACTCTGCGGATGAGGTGCGCGATCGCACCTGTCACGCGCTTGAGTTTCTTTATTGTGAGGCTGTTTTTACCGCTGCTTTGGATATGAAGCCCCAGGGCCCGGAGAGTGTCCACCTCAGTAATGGGGCGATCATCCAAGTTCGATCCCGACCGCCGGCGGCTGCGTTTCGATGGAGGCGAAACAAAGAGGCGTGTGTGTGCTATGCGATATCAGAGCTGTTGTTGCGACTGTAGGAAGAAGGGGAAAAAACTGCACCGGCCTGCTACTGGCTCTGTAGCTGAACCACCCCCGCTACCGCGCACGGACAGGAGAAAATAGGGGAAAAAAGAGGGAGAGGCCAGCCCCCACCGCAAACGCCAGGGACCTACCAGTCCCAGGGCCAGGAGCAACCACCCTCCTTCCTTTCATGTCAGTCCACGTTAAAGATACCGAGTGGTCGAAATTACACCACAGCCCAAAAAATCCGAGCTACTCATCTACCAGCCCCCAAGACCAGGGCACCCGTCCAACGACTGGCGCCGACACCACACACCATGCATAGAGTTACACGACAGGGATAGAAATCGCATACCCACTGTCGATAAAATACAAATTCTAGGATTAATCATCCAAAGCAACGGGTCCAACTGGGCGATGCTTGACAGCATCACGATCAAGATTGCAAACGCGATCCGGATGTTTCGGCGCATCATGAATAGGCACAGGGGACTGAGCGAGGACAACGCTATTCAAATGGTCCATGCATTTGTACTCTGTCACATCACATACGTGGCTGCAATGCTCAACTGGAAAAAGGAACATCAGAGAAGGCTTGAAGTACACATACGCCGAGCTTTCAAGACAGCGTTAGGGCTCCCCGATAATGCCTCCACTGAACTACTTTTACAGCTAGGAGTGCACAATACCCTTGCCGAAATCATCAAGTCACAGCACACGGCACAGATTGCACGCCTATCAAGCACCAAAGCGGGCAGAGAGATTCTCGTTAAGCTCGGCCTGAACACCATAGTAGAAAAGGACAACGTCCTGCAGTTACCTAAAGTCGTGCGAGAAGCAATCAAAGTCTCCCCCTTCCCAAGAAACGTACACCCGATCCACTATGAAGGAAGAAGGCCCGCCCGCGCCAAAGCCCTCGCTGCGGACGCGGCACAGTTTCCCGACCAGACAGCTTTCGTTGATGCAGCGTACATACCGGGAAAGCATGCATACTTGGTAGCTGTAGTCGACGGACACGGGCGTACGCGCAACTCACTCACACTTTACACCAAGACGCCAGAGGTAGCTGAACAAGCAGCGATAGCGCTAGCTCTAAAAGACTCGGACTTCACAACTGTATACAGCGACTCTAGAGCAGCCACTCGAGCTTTCGCCAAGGGCGGGATAGACAAGACGACGCTACGGATCTTAGGCGGAAGGAACATCACCTATCACTCCATCGTATGGTTCCCGGCACACATGGGCAGCTTAGGGGGCGGCCTGCGGAATCTCAATGAGATCGCACACGAGGCGGCGCGAGGACTCACCGACCGCGTCCCTCCGGTTTCCCCTGCTACTCCACATATCGAGTACAGAGATCAATTATTCACGTACAACGAGCTCACTAAGCACTTTTATCTAGGCAGACGAGCATTTCCCCTCCCGGATAAGAAATTAACCCGCAGCCAATCAGTCACGTTACGCTTGCTCCAAACGAAATCATACCCCAACCCCTGGCGCATGAAGCACATCGACCCAGACTACGACGGACAACATGTGTGTGAACGGTTCAGTGACCGTGTAGACTTAAACCATATGCTGTGTGGTTGTGCATCGAGCGACGCCTACGCCAAGAACAAGGAACGTTGGGACAAAGTTTTAATAAGTGCTTCACTACATCATCAGCTTCGGGCTGTTCAGGAGGCCCGCGCGGCGGCGGGGAGCTTCGGGCTCTCTGTGCCGACGTGGGAGCTGCCCTCTACACCTGGCGCCTAGCCGAGTGTCCTCCAGGACCCCTACTGTGGGAAATAAAGTTTTACCAAACCAAACCACTACCTGCTCCTTATTCTCTCTTTTCACTCCCACCTTTCTCCATTTCCCTACGGCGCGGGTCAGGTGCCCTCAGAAACAAGCGTGACAGATACTGCGCCTTTTCCTTCCCTCGAACTAATTATCATTAAGGCGAAAGTCTTTAAGCGCTCATACTCGCGGTGACCGTCCGTCCGCTACATCCAAAGGCTGGTAGTAGTAGCGGTAGCAGTGAGAGGCGGTAACTGGCAGCTAACATGGCCGGGCACTAACTGGATGTAGGGCTTCCTGATATTACGTTTGGCAGGAGCTGCCAAATCGGGTCTCTCCTTTCATATGGGAGGGTGACTATACCAATAAACCTGCCAAAACCCAATTGCATTCACGTTATATCCCTAGGCCACGCAAGCACGTTCATACGGCTGGGTTAAAGCGGAGCCTTATATATGTTGGCTGGTAGCTTACGCTATCGCGTCATCGCGAAGGTGGAGTGAAAACAGAAAGAGATGCCGTAGTGGAGGGCTTCGGACCACCGTACGTGCGATAGAGGCTTTCGCCTCATCGCAGTTTAGTGATACAAAGCGCCCCCTTGAATTCTTTTTATCCTTCCAGGTTTAACCAGAGCTAAACCACATCAATCCATGAGGTATGTTATGAGCAGTGTCCCCTATTCTTAAACGTGTACGTTTCGGTGCTTTGTAATCACACATGTCAATGTCTAATGTCTAATAAAACTCTTTCTAAACGCCGCAGCAATTTTTTCCTAGTTAAATGATGTGGCGTTCGAGGAAGCGCCAAAGGGAAGGCGCAGGATGATTGACAGCTACAGTGGGACAGATTTTGGCGGCAGACGGACAACAGTGAGCCGTTGAAGGTATTCGCCTTAAAATTTAGCAATGTTGATTTCTGTACGGGTTCTGGCAAGCGAAGCAACAGCCGCAGGCCTTCGGTCAGCTGGGCTGGCTTCGCCGCACGACAACGCATGCGCTGGATGTCGACTTTTTCATATGACAGAAATGTCGCATCGAAAAAAAAAAAAGAAAACACGCCATACCAAAGGCCACTTTCATGCAGAATCGACATTCACCTCACCACACTGTTTTAACAGCATTAGCGCTGCCAGCAGATGGCCAAGGACGACGACCCAGCTTCATGCGTACAAAGCCATCGTGGGAGCATCATTAGGAGAAGCTTCCTTGCAGTGGCACGACTTGCGGTTATATATATGAATGTTCCGTTGACAGGAGTTCGATAAACGCGAATAACACTAACATATTTTTGAATGGTATTTTCAAAGGAATATGTTTGAGGCAGTTCGATGTAAGCAATATTAATTCTATACAATTGGCTTCTATATATATTCGGAATCGTCTGTATTAAACGCCTTATAAACTCAGCTTCCTTCTAAGTCCGTTCAAGGTCTTATTCAACCCGATATTACCGCGCCATCATCTTCGTATTATCAAAGTCGCTTCTGTTAAGCAGATGCTTCCTCAATGGTCTATGCCGATTGGCCGTGTCCTGTGACACCCTCGGTCGCTCTGGAAAAAATAAACTGGCAGACCACTCACACATAACTGCTTTATGTGCGGGGCAGATTTCCTTATCGCTATGGACAACATTGAAGCCCTGGTTTCTTTTCTCGCAACACGCTATCACCTGCGGGCTTCGACACGCGGCCGGCTGCAATCGCCTCCACTTTACTGTCCTACTGCTATATTGTGTTCTTGCACTTATATGGGAGAGCGTATACACCCCTGAGAAAGGTCGCGCGCACGTGGCATGAAATGTATTGGGGCACACTTAAGCTTAATGAAGTTTTAATTGAGCTTCGCCTAACAGTATGACGATCTAATGCCAATCCCATTTGCACGTGTACACATACTTCTAACTTTGCTGGGAGCCGTAGTAATTATATGAGCGCCGTACTTCTTCCCAATCTTTATCATGTTGTGGGTGAAGCCATGGATATAGGGCACCAAAGAGCTCTTCTTCCTCAGCAGCATATGCCAAATAGCTGAAAGGTTGTTGACACAGAATAAAAGACAAAGGATAGAGAATAGACATCTGCTGCTGAGGAAGAAGAGCTCTTTGGTGCCCTATATCCATGGCTTCACCCACAACATGATAAAGATTGGGAAGAAGTGCGGCGCTCATATAATTCCTACGGCTCCCAACAATGCTAACAGTATGACGCCATAGCGTGAACTTACCTTCTTCTCTTTTCACACAGCCACTGCTCTTCGTCCAGGTTACATCATTAGTAAGCTTCGATTAAGTCAACGCCACATACACACAGTCTCCCTCACACTTCGGCCAAGCCAATGTACCTATAGCCTACCCGGTAGCGTACCTGGTAGGCGGCCAAATTATCGTAGGTTTGAATCCTGGGTGCAACACGAAATTTTCTTTAGATAAGGCGAATTCCATTATAGTGTCAGGACCGCTTAGGCAAGCATTGACATTTAATTAACATTAGAATTCCTGTTTTTCAACTGTATTCGTTCCAAGCATACGCGCGATGTGGATTTGATTTGATTTATTTCCACAAACAAGGAATTACGAGGTTGCGGAGGAAGACGAGGAAAAAAAAGCTGCACAGAAAGCAGGTTGACTGCCCCAAGCTTTGTTAACAATGGTAACAAAAAAATTCTCAAACAAATAACCAACCAAATGAAGAACACCAAAGACAAATTCATACAGTTTCTCTGAAATCAGTAAAGACATAAGGTTTAAGTCCATTTATACAAGCAGCTTTTTTTCGCCCCCCCCCCCCCTCCTCCAGCCTCCACCAAGAGATTTAAACAGCGTCATCCTTTTGTACCGACAAAAAAAAAAGATATATTGCATAAACAAACGTGAGAATGTTCTTTTCTTCGCTCTCTCTCATTCCTCAAATGGGAGGCGTGTTGTATGCAAAGTTTCGCAATTATACGGACGCGTGTTTGCAAGCGTGTGCGAATGACGCATACTGAGTTCGCGAGGTGCCGTTCCCAAATACCACCATTCCCTTTCCCCCCTGTACTTCCCCTCCGTTTGTGCGCAAAACAGCCGTTTTATCGCTGCACGAGCTTCAAAACACGGGACAACGCCTGAAAACCATCGCAGCATGCGTAGAACGGTGTCGCATTCTTCAGCGCCGACAGCAGAGGACTACTGTAAAACCCAATTGCGCGCACTCGCTCGCGCGCTGTTTCGGGCTTGCGGCTGCGGCCCGGACTTGACGCTTCCCCAGAACAGGTCGGATTAAATAAAGGGGGGGGGGGGGGGGGGGGGAACTATAAACAAAAAAGATAAAGGACGGTGCTTACACAGCGTCGGAACGCAGGGAACAACGGCGCTATGCCATGTCTCTTGTTTTCGACGGCCCGCTCCTGTTCTCCCATTGTTTTGCGTGAAAGGCAGCGTTGGCGCATTGCTGGGCGGCCATTCGTCACCGCACGGGTTGCTACTTCTGCTGCTGGATACGCAGCTACGTGCCGCGGCCCGTATGTATAAGAAACGCCTCGCTTTGCGCGGCGATGCCTCCGTCCATCCCGCTATGTGCGAAGAAGCGCTGCACTTTTCTCGTTCTTGTTGTCTATCCTCCTTGCGCTCTCTTCCTGTCCCATTCTTCTTCGCTCCCTGACGGATGGGATGCGCGGACGGCCGGCAACACGGCTTGAGTCAGCCATGAGCCATTCGTTTTATCGGGTCGTTCGTTGGTAGGTCTGAGAGGCGGAAAGAGGTCTCTCCGGCCCACAAACCGGACGTCTAAAAAGCGACACCTCGATCGCTGCAAATTGCGCACAAAAGAGATGATTGCTGCTAACATTAAACCCGTTTAAATCCCCGTGCCGCACGATGTTGTTGATACGTTGGTTCTTGTTTTTATTCTGTTACGGTTCGACCGCGATCACACAGGCGGTATTCTTTTTTAAGGTAGTGGGAGCAGAACTTCGCCACATAATGAAGGCACACAACAAACAATGGCCACAACGTTCTTGGAACAACCCTGTTGCGTATTAGGGAGCACAAATATATCTAAATGAGGAGAAAAAATTCTTTCTGCAGTATAGCCATTGGTGCTGCTCATTTGTTTAGCGTTTCCAAATTAAATTGGACCATCTGACATCGTACATCGTCCGGACGTCGACTGCTGCCCCATAGCATATATAAAGTTGTTACGAGGCGGCAAGCCGATGCACACAGAGAACAGAGAGAGAAGATGGTGGATGGCTGAGAGATGATTTAATGAATCGCGGCGGGCCTAGCGCGAGCGCTCCCCACGCCACTGCCCGCTTCTTCATCGTCCTTAAGATTATATCGTGAATCCTCCACTAAAATTCGCGCCTGAACATTTTTATCGCAGAGGCAGCCTTGCGGTAGAACATTCGTCTTGCACTCTTTAGGTACTGAGTTCGCGCTCCAATGATTGCAAATGGACGGCAGCCTATTTCACGCATCGCTTTATACAAAAGGGAGAAAACATTCTTAAAGATGGCTTCACGGCCAGTGTATGGCGTAGACCTGAAAGTAGCCACCCTGCTCAGTGAGGTGTGTTTGGCGGTATCTGATGTATTGGAGCTCACAGAGAAAGAAACAGTATTCGCATCCTACCTATGTAATATTATTCGCGAAACCTATAATATAGTCCGCGAATGCCGCATTTCGAAGAAGCTGCATGTAAAAAAAAAGGGGGGGGGAGGGGGGGGGCACAATGCACCCGCGTGCTCTTCGTTAAAAAGCCCAAAATGGCGAGAAATTACCCAAAGCCTTCCACCATGGCATTCCACTTAGTCTGAGTATACTTTGGGGCGTTTAAATCCATAAACCAAACCAAACTATTTTATAATAGTCTTGACATTGATGACAAAGGTGGCGTTTCTTAGCAGCGTCTGGTCTAATGCGAAGGCGACTTTGTAAGTGTAAGCAAATGCAATAAACATTTAGCAATGAAACGTGTTTTCATTACATTTTGTGCAAATAGCGTGTTTCAGCAGCACTTTAAGCAAAAAAGTAAACGATAACATTGCTTCGCGTGGCAATGAAACGGATATTAACCAAAAAAATATTTTTTTAAAAAAAAACAACATAGTTCGCTTGACAATTCTAAAGTTCATTCCCTTT
This sequence comes from Amblyomma maculatum, assembly GCF_055883805.1. NCBI lineage: Eukaryota > Metazoa > Arthropoda > Arachnida > Ixodida > Ixodidae > Amblyomma > Amblyomma maculatum. The sequence continues at coordinate 132,931,654 of NC_139349.1, forward strand.
ATTTTTTATTAACATCGAATGAGGGTAGACAATCCATGCATCATTCAGCACTTAGCTTAACAATTCGCTAACGGGAGAAATCGATGAAACTTGACGTGTGTGCTATGAACATGCAATTGCAGCCTTTGTGCACTGCTGCAGGCTTATTTCGGTTTGTCTCTGTTTTTTATTAAACACTTCAGACGTTGTTACTTAGAATCAAAGTAGAAGTTTCAAAAGAAAAGTAAAAGACGCTTAAGCTTTGCTTTGAGAGCAGGCGGTCACGATGAAGCCTTTAACACTGTCTTTTCATTTCACAAATAAAAAAAGATTCTGGTTAAAATACTCAAGTTCTAAAAGTTATCGTTACTGTAAGACCAGTAAACATCCCGAACAGATATCTGCATGTCACCCCAATGCGTTCGCTATAGGTGCCCCTCTAATAGGCTTGATACCAACCACCAATTTGCGGCGCGTGCCTTGTGTGCCAGCCTGGCTTGGACAGGGCCTGTGTTAAAACCCGAACTGTATTGGAAAGCCAGCTTTATTTGAATGTGGAGTGTTTTAAATTGCCGTGCCAGGGCACGCAGTGTCATGACCCTTCTAATTAACAAAAACTACTCCCGACCGCCATCTATAACAGCGACATCCTCAAGTTAGGAGTAACGAGCAGTATTCATTATACGTGTTATACCCTGCCGCGTAATAAAGAGATGCTCCATGTAGCACTGCCAAGAGGAATAAAAAATGTATGGCTGTACTTTTTTTTTATTACACAAGCTTGCCATAAGGCATATTATAAAAACCTGTGTAAATTATTTTCCGCAAGGAACCAGAGAAGGCTCCTGCTCTTATCGTCGTCGGTAAGCCATTTAGAGAAGTCCTCTTCCCTTGTTGTGGTTAGTCCCACTTCCTGCAGAATCTTTATCCTTGATGCCCTTGTCCCTGCACAAGTTCACAGCAGCTGGCATGGAACACTTCGGGCATGTGGTGGGTCCGATGTCTTCTTCAGATTTCCATCGGCATGTTACCGATGGAGTAAGGGCCGCCCCAACTCTTATCCTTCTAAAGGAAACCTTCTCCAATTTTGTTAGGTTATGAGGGAGGGGGAAAGTACAAGGGGGAATGAGAGCACGTGCACTTTTCCGACCGGGCATTAGTGGGGGGTGCATTAGAGTTTGGAACTGTGTGTGAGGTGGTCTGCTTTTTTCTGTTCAGCGTTCTGAGCATCGTCTTGTGTCCAGTGTATCTGGATGCGTATCTTTGTTTCTTTATTAAGTGCGTGGATTTTCTGGGTTAAACATAGTGTCTTTGTAACTTTCTTCAGTTGTAAAGACACTATGTGTAACCCAGGAAATCTACGCACTCAATAAAAAAAGCTTTCTTCAGTTGTGTGATGTGACTGTACTAACTTCACCCATACCTCTCTCACAACTTTTATATCCACTCACCCCTTTCCCCCAGTGCAGGGTAGCAAACCAGTTTCTTTTACAGGTTAACCTCCCTGCCTTTCCTCCTCATCTTCCTCCTCCTCCTTCTTCGGTTGTTTTACGGCGACTAAGGAGTCTGTGTCGATGTGGGCTTCTGTTATCGAATCTATTTTATTTATGGCCTCCATAGCATCGCGGATTGTATATAGTTCCGTCACAAGCGGGTCCGGGTATTCTGATTTATATTCATTATGTACTTTTAGTTCACTGTGTGTTGAGCTAGTAGCGGCTGTTCTACCGCCATTTTCTATAACTGATGCGTCCGTATATGCAATGCAGGTACCTAGAAGGGCATCATCCAGAGGTCGAGATGCCAGGTTTTCTTTACGACGAAGCCGAGTAGTCTTGTTTGTCGTAATAGTCGTGAATTTCCATGGATGGGGGTCAGCTATGGTTGGTGTTTGCACTGTCACTTCGTCATACAAGGATGCTATGGGCATAACGTACTTTCGCTTCATATTCCTTGTTGCCTCTCGTTGTTCAATTAATTCTGTCAACGTATTCAACTGTACAAATTCTTGGAGAATATGGATAGTGGTTTGTTTTGGTAAGGCCGTGATTGTGAGCATTGCGTTTCTATCTATTGTTTCGAATTCCGCCCACTGCCGCCTCGTGAGTCTTTGGAATTGGACCTGGCACAGTATACTCGGCTGGAACGTCGATTGTACAAGACGCCTTGCCATGTTCGCTCAAGCTCCTCCTCCCCTAAACGAAATGCGTTTTATCAAGTTTAAGGAAGTCGCAGCTACTTTTTCCACCCTATGGAGCTATTGTGTTCCTTTGCCGGATTTGTGAACTTCTAGACCAAGACCTCTAAACTCGACCACCTTTTGCAATGCCTGGTTTCTAATCTTTAGGGTGACTCTTGCGTTGCCAATAGCTTTCTTTCATTCTTGTTTGCAACATGAATGTATTCGGACTTTTGAGGCCTCAGTTCCAGACCTGCACCTTCAACGTACTCATCTATGGTATTTAAATTTTCTTGCAGATACAAATTCTGTTTCTCAAGTTGTTTATGGGTGGACCAAATCGTGACATCATCTGCGTATATCATGAATCGCACTTCTCGTATTACAGCTAATTTCCACGCCAATGGAATCAGTGCGATATTAAATAGCAAATGTGCTAACACTGACCCTTGTGGCACGCCTCTGTTCGACGTATAATAGAGGCTTTACAAAAGTTAGCGCCATCTAGTGAATGAAACAGAAACTGTGCACGGCGGCCATGTTTTGTTCAGTCCGCCCGCGCCTCCCATCGAGTACGCTGTCAACGTGCGCCTTCGCAGAACCCGTACATGCACCGAAAGATACATTGGAATGCTCACAAGCGATTTTTTTCATTTTTTAACTTCACAGCAGTCGCTGCTAGCACCAAGCTCTATTCGGAATGATGCCAGCATGTTGCTACGTACCCTTCTGCAGCAAGCGCACCGTCGTAGATGCGCACGGAAACAAGGTATACGCGTGTATGCGACCGCTCGTTTGCAATCTTAATCGGTTTTACAAGTGTCACTTGTATCATGTAAAGTATTACTGCACGTCCCTCTGACTGGGAGCTAGCTCACAGAACGTGCTATCACCTAAAACAGCAAGATTGTTTGACGTGCTATGGAGCCTTGTTAACTTGAAGGATAAGCTTATGCTTAGATGGAGGACACGGGAGAAGGCGCAATGCATGTGGACCAAATCGTGACATCATCTGCGTATATCATGAATCGCACTTCTCGTATTACAGCTAATTCCCACGCCAATGGAATCAGTGCGATATTAAATAGCAAAGGTGCTAACACTGACCCTTGTGGCACGCCTCTGTTCGAGGTGTAATAGAGGCTTTACAAAAGTTAGCGCCATCTAGTGAATGAAACAGAAACTGTGCACGGCGGCCATGTTTTGTTCAGTCCGCCCGCGCCTCCCATCGAGTACGCTGTCAACGTGCGCCTTCGTAGAACCCGTACATGCACCGAAAGATGCATTGGAATGCTCACAAGCGATTGTTTCATTTTTTAACTTCACAGCAGTCGCTGCTAGCACCAAGCTCTATTCGGAATGATGCCAGCATGTTGCTACGTACCCTTCTGCACCTTTGAAACATTTTGTACGTAGGCTGCATTCGCCATTGCGTATTTGATTTAAGACACGGGCATGATTACAGAAACTACTTTTCCCTGTCGTACGAAATGGTAGTAATTGGCGCAGAGAGCAATACGGTTGTCTAGTGCGCCCGAGGTGCGTGTTTCACGCTGCAAAAGCAAGCGGCTGCCAAACTCGCGGCGTCTAGTAAAGCAGGAAAAGATGACATCCCACTAGCGTGTTGTAATATGCTCACGTGAAGCCCATTTCGACCTATCCACGTCCAGAGCGCGCAGTTCATTGCATTCTATGTCTTTATACCTGCCAACGCGGCCGATAAAATAACGAAGCGTGCGCTTCACTTATATGTGTTTTGTCGAGTCACCCGATGGTTCGCTAATTGACAGCTACCTGAAAGTCCGTGGACTTTGTAAATATGCCGATTTCTTGTTTATTCCCTCTGTCAGATAGCAGACATTTAAAGCCTTAACCTCATATGAAAGCGCTGACATGGGAAGCTTCGAGGAACTCGGATGAAGAGGAACTCGGCTGAAACGAAAAGAAATTTGAACAGTCAACTCACATTACTGCGAAGTGTCTGTTCTTGGTGCAACTGGCTGTGTTCATAAAGTCAGATTTATATTAAATCATATAGTTATAAAAACATTAGGGGGACACCTAAGCTCCGCTGTTAAAGGTATAACGCGGTAGCATCTCTCTCTCTCTCTCTCATACGTACACAAGCACGATGTTTTTTCTTCACGTTTTATATTTTAGCTCTCTTATTTATATTATATTTCTATCACTTATTTACTTAGTTCTTTTTATTTGATGTTTTATATTCTTATACACCAATATTCATGCGTCAGCAGCAATCGCTTTCCATTCTGAGCAATTTGACACTTTTGAACGCATTCTTCAATTATTTCAATTAGTCAATTACAGATTCTAAATTTTCCTTAGCATCACCAAGCACTGGTTTTTAATTCTGAGCATTCTGACACCTTTAAACCTTAATTTACATTTTTCCCTTTTTTCGTTTCTTTATTTCATCAATCGATCAATTAATTACGAAGATTTTATTAACTCGTCATCGCCTATCGCACACCAATCAATCTTCAATCACTGAAACACAAATCGCCATGGCACTTTTTTTTTTTTTACGCAGCCCTCGATTATTTCCGAAACTCCTGTCAACTACTGCGTCGACGGCATGGGAAGGAAAGTGCTAAGCGCCAGTCCAACTTACGTCAAATTACGCACGATTCTTTTATCATAAAATAAAATGCATCCTCACTCATTTCACCAACCAAGTATCTTCCAGTGGGATGAGCGACGGTGATTGCACAAACCAAGCAAACAAACTCGCGATCGTCTCTCATAGGCGTTCAAGTAAACAGCAAAAGCACACAGACGAAAAAAATTCACATTACAAAACTCTGGATAATTACTGTACCTGGATAGGGATGACGCTACACAGATTGCCGAGGGGCCCTTGCACGACTCGTAGAGCAATTTGTAACTGCGCTCGGCAGCGCGGCGGATGTGCCCCGCCACGTCTCGGCTGTCAAAATACGCTTCTAGGCGTCGCTAACAGAAACCACCAGGGACAGAGGAGAGGTCCAAGCATAGCACACTAGGTTAAAACGTGAAAAGCGCGAACAGAACTGCGAGCGCTGACGGACGGACACGAGACGAACGGATGGAGCGATCAAAATATGGCGGCTAGCGCTGGATCAGCGTGCCGCTCAAGGTTGCCAGACTTACTTTTGTAAATTTCTATTGCCCAGTTTTTTTTTTTGTTTTTTTTTTTTTGTTTATGCGGATAGAAAACGTCCTGTTCTTAAGCGGAATATGTATTGCTTTTATGACCTGCAAGGGAATGCCTATACATTCCATGTTGCTAAGAATCTTGGAATGTGACACGTTGTCGTATGCCTTCACCACGTCGGTAGCCACTACAGTGCGGTAGCCACTACAGTGGAATGAAAGTATGAATTCTGGTAAAGTTTGGTCCTGGCGAAATATGGGCTACTTTGGAGCGGTTCAGTCTACTAGATCTCTGGGGTGCAGCAAAAATATAGGTATCTAGTGACAAACCAGACTTGTTTTATACAGCATGTGAAAGAATTTCAGCCTAGAAACCTGACGGCGTACTTTAAGGGGTACTAGCTTAAGCTGACTCAGAGACCGAGGATGTTGAACGGTAATCAGAAAAAATAAATCTGGCTGAAAGACGCTGGATGCGCTCTAGTTTGATAATGTCCTTATTATAGCACGGGTCCCAAACTACCGAGTCATACTCGAGAACTAGAGTGCGGTATGCTTCAATTTTGACGCCAAGAGTAGCGCCTTTTTATTTTCGGCGAAGAAAACAAAGCTTAATAAATGCCTTCGTGGTAATGTTGTCAATGTGGGTATCCCATTTGAGGCTGTCTGTAATTAATCTTAGATATTTAACAGCTGAAGCAGAATTAATAAACTGGTCCTGTATGTGATAGTTCTAACCAAGGGGCTTCTTCTTTCTTGTTATTGACATAGATACAGTTTTGCAAAATTAATCTTCATACCGCTCTCCTCACACCAGGCTTTCATTGAACACAGTTGGTTGTGAAGCACTGTCTATAATACTGTACAAGACGGCAAACAATTTCACGCTTACACTTTCATCGACGTTTTCAGCAACGCTATTGATATAAATTAAAAATAACAAAGGACCTAGTACACATCCCTGAGGCACTCCGGTCAGTACATCAGTATAAGCAGATGTATGTCTTGAACATTCCACAAATTGGGTCCTATTGCTTAAGTATGCCTGTAACCATCTAGTCAAATTGTCTGGAACCCCGGCTTGTTTTGCTCTATCAATAAGCAAAGGGTGCAACACGCGGTCGAAAGCCTTTGATAGGTCAAGAAATATGGCGTCAACCTGCTTGCCACCGTCAACGGCCGAAGCAAAGTCATGAATGACGGATAAAAGTTGCGTGGCAGTTGACACCCTTTTTCGAAAGCCATTTTGATAGGCGACGAAAAAGCCTTTAGATTCGAGGTGATAAGATATGCTATTACGTGTTCTAGTATCTGAAAGCAAGAACACAGTAAAGAGATTGGGTCTATAATTAGCAGCATTAAATTTATTGCCCGATTTGAATATCGGAATTACTCTAGCTGTTAGCCAGGCGGTTGGTAAAGAATATTGCTGAAGAGATGTATTAAATACAACAAAAACATAATGAGATATTATTTCAGAATATATTTTAAGAAATGCGTTAGGTATGCCGTCGGTGCCTTGTGACGACTTTGTATCATTCTTCGAGTGCCTATGAATTGTCGTGCCATCTAGAAGCGGTCAATAGAAGCTTTTCGCCATTGCCGTTATTGCGTTTGATGATGATGATGATGAAAACATTTATTGACATTGGCTTAGATTAAAGGAAGGCTGGTCGGGTCCCTATTCCGGGACGCGTATTTGGTCCGGGACACCGTTGGTAAAAGCCGCTGCCCGTGCTCTTTCGACAAGGGCTCGTTGTTCCTCGAGGTCCTAGCTGGACAGGGCCGCCTCCCAACCTTCCCACGTTGGCTGATTTATTATGTCAATACTGGTATTTTGTTGACAAGCCCATACCATATGGTATAAGTTCGCCTTCTGGCCACAAAATTTGCACTGCGCCGAAAATGATTCGGGCTCAATGGCGTGAAGAGTTGCTGGATTATTAAATGACATAGTTTGTAACCTTCGAAGGTGACACTCTTCTGATTTACTAAGACCATTAGCGGGCTTCGGGAATGCCTGCCTTTTAAGGCGCAAATGTTGTAATATTTCTGAATAAGTTGTTAACGGAGAGGGGAAGCCTAAATCAGCGAGGGAGGACGTAGAAGGATTCCGGGGAAGAAAAGCTAGGGCCGAAGCGTGTGCGCACTCGTTTTCTTCAACTCCCTGGTGACCTGGTACCCATATTATCTCCTTCTGTGCAGCTGAAGTCCTACATTGACTCAGAATTTTGCAGGCTAGCGGCGTGATTCTGCCACGCATATAGTTTCTATAAGCTGCCTGGGAATCTGTAACTATGTATTTCGATGCGGAGTGCGTTGCGGCTAGGGCTATCACCACTTCCTCCATAGCCTGAGAAATTACATTTTTATCTTCTTTTTTTTTTTTTGTTAATCACGTATATGACTGTTACCTTTAAGATTTTTTGCTACTGCTAGTCTTCAATTACTGTTATTTTCCACTGCGGTTGTGCATTTATCAACAATCTCAAATTTTGAAATTTACAGTTGCATGGACGCAAGAGCTATTGCGGTGGCCCGCCCGATGTGCGGAGTGCTCAGTGACTTAAGCCTTGCGGGTGGGCCTCAGGCAATCTACTATATATTCTGAAATACTATATATATTATTGCTTAAGCAATACTAAGCGAGGTTTCAGCCCATGGCGTAAACCCGGCTGGTAGCCACATTTGGCTTTTGAAGAAGAAGAAAAGAAAACGAAGAAAAAAAAGGAAAAGAAGAAGAAAAAGAAAATAGAAAAGAAACAAAGAAAAAAAAAACGAAAGATGAAAAGAAGCAGAAGGAGAAGAAAAGGAAGAAGCAAACGAAGAAGAAGGAAAAGAAGAAGAGAAAGATGAAAAAAAGAAGGAGAAGAAGAGAAAGAAGGAAAAAAGGGAAAAGGAAAAGAAGAAAAAGAAAAAGGAAAAGAAAAGGGAAAAAAAGAAGAAGAAGAAGCTACGTCGGCTTTGCTTACGCAACCTACCGGGTTTAACTAAAGCTAAACCCCATGTAATTTTTTGCTTTTTATTTTTACCTGCCCTGTCCTTTCTCCCTATCGCTCACCTCTTTGACTTCTTCTACCCCTTCCTCGCTATCCCTTTATTTCTGCCGCCCCATTTCAGGCGCTTCAGATATCAGATAGCAGATACCGGAGCTGCCAAACATCTTTCCTTCGTTTTGTATATATAATAAAATAACCACTACACACACACAAATTGCCTTTATTGTGCGACTATTGTGCTGCTCTCGACCTGGGTTTCAGTGAACGAAATCAGTTGTGGTCTTGGCTCCTCGAGCCTGTTGTGCCCGGCCAAAGCCGCCCAGAAATTCAGCCGGACGCCAAACTTCTCCGGCGAACGCCTCCCTCACAAAATCCGGATACTGCTCCGCAGAGCACCGGTCCACTGGAGGCGAGCCGTGCCAAGGGAAGAGAAGCGACGTGTTTGAACATGAGCTGAGCATCCAGACAGCTCGGCGCCGTGGCCCTGGCGGACCTCTTCTCGCCCCGCGGCATATTTGAAGCAAGAGCGCATCAAGCTCTCCCATTGGCCCTGCGAAACTGCTGCCGCCGTCGGATTGGACCATTTGAGCGTCAACGGTTTCTCGGTTTACGGAGACTCAAGTGCTTCCGTTCGAGACTCAGAGAGTGAGTTCGTCACTAGCGTCCATCGGGAGCTGTTCGCCCCCTGAGAGAACGGACGCGGCAGAATCTCCCCGGCCGTCGTTGCACGAGAACAGTCGCGTATGGCTATGTTAGCTTTCGGCCCCAGAGCCGATCTCGTTGTGCAAATGCCTGTAAATAATAGTGTATAAAGCCTTCATCTCACCATCGCTACCACCCAGGGAGCTGACGGTCCTCATTCACGAAACGGGTGACGAGCGCTACGCAACCAACTCCTTGGCACAACCCCGTTGACGATGGGCTACTGTGTGATAACCACACCGGCACAACAAGCCCGATGCAGTGGTAGGCGGATATGAATACGATGATTTCTTCGTCCGCTTCATGCAGTGGGCGCACTTGATGGGGCTGCAACCATCAGCGGTGGGCTGCAACCATCAGCCCACCGCTAGGAGTGGGCTGTCGAGTCAGGGCCGCAGCTTTCTTAACTCAAACCACGATTGAGAGCACCACAATCGTTGTTGTTGTTGTTGTTCTCCTCTAATTTGATGGCACATACCCATACAGGGGGATCGGCCAAGAATTGGGGTGCAGAGATATTAGATTTTGAGATGTATAACTACATCGCAAAAATAAATAGAAATAAATGGTAGGGAATAGAGAAGGAAATGTAAATATGAAAAAACCAAAATAAAAAAGAGTAAATACTAACGCACGCAGTAGGAGAATACTAAAATTTATATGTACAGATTAAAAATTCAAATCATATTAGCAAGGTAGACGTTTTGTTTCTATTAAGAAGTTTTGAATGGCGTTAAAAACAGACCTGTGGCTGTACCCAAGCATGGTGGCACCGAACGATAATAAAATCTGCTCAAATTAAGACCCAGCTGTTGTAACGGCTTCTCTAAATACCGTTTTCTCATCATTGTAAAACGGCGGAAAAATATCAAGAAATGATCTATTGTTTCCGGTTCTCCGCAGAATGCGCAGACGGGAGAAAGCGCCAAACCAGACCTGTGCATATAGAAATTTAAGGGCGGAATACGACAGCGTAGCCTGGTTAGAGAGACCTCAGTCTGCCTTGATATGCATGATTTCCTATTCCAGGAATACTTGAGATGCAGGTAGTCGTCCGATGATAAAATAGATCCAGACTGCGTTCTTAATAAGGAACGCCTCCGAAATCGTGCTGATGTTAGGTACGCTGTTGCCTGGAGGATGGGCAACACAGTGCCATTCAGAGATTCTTTAGCTAGTCTATCAGCAACCTCATTGGCTGTCACATTACTGTGGCCTGATACCCCACTATATGTATGAGGCTAAAATGTGAGGGGAGCAATGAAAGAAAGGTGTTTAATGTTGGCGAATCCATATTCGAAGAAAGCGACAAGCACAAGGAATAAGAGTCTGTAATTACAGCCACTGTTGAGTATGGTGGGTCTAGTTTGCGCAGAGTATAGCACCACCGCCAGCAACTCCGCCTGGAAAATTGGGGTAAAATCCGGAAGACGGACTGAAAAAGCCCACTCTAAAAGCGGACAGTATATTCCAACGCCGGCCTTTTCATGAAATTGAGAAGCATCAGTTGCTATCATTCTGCTAACGGGAAGACTTTGTAAATGATCTTCTAATAATCCATTTAAAATGTAAGGTGATAAGTGTTTTGCATTATTTGGGAAAATGTCATCATAGACAATTCGAACCGAAGATGCACTTACTTTTGTTGGGAGGATGTTAGAAATGACTACGTGCAAAGGTTGTAAAAGATTTTGCACTAGTATTACCGGCGGGGTATGAAACCGAGGCCATCTGACTCCAAAAAAGGAGTCTGGCTCGCAACAAAAAATTGATAGGGAGCGGTGGAATTGTGATTCATATATTTTTAGATATGTCTGGACAGTCAAGAATTGTAATCTAGCTAACAACGGTGGTATTCTGGCTTCAAGGTATAATACATTGTTAGCCACAAATTTGGGGAGCCCAAGGCCTAATCTAAGCACTTCCCGCTCTAAAAGAACAAGCGGACGAATTTTGTAAGCAGGTGAACCAAAAAACAACACAGATCCAAATTCTATAATTGGGCGGACATACATAACATAAATTATTAAAAGAGCGTTTCGCCGCATCCCAGACTTTGAATTGCTTAACCTGCGCAACATACCCACAGCACGAGCCCCTTTCGCTGCAACATGTTCAGTGTGATCCCTCCATGCCAGATGGTCATCGTAAATCAGCTCTAGATGCTTCAAAGACCTGACTTGAGAAATCATTTCCTGCTTAAATGTTAGAGAAAGATTTACCGGATCCTGAATTTGGAAAACAAGAAAAGTACACTTTTTAACGTTTGATGTAAATCTTAAAGGCCCGTTCACACTTGCGACTAGCAGCGGTCGCGCGACCGTTTTGGTCGAAAAGCGACAGTCGCAAATGGTCGCATCGGTCGAAAAGCGACTGCCGCGGGCCGATCGGGCACTGCTCGAATTTGGAGTCGCGCGACTACTAGTCGTAAACCATTTCACCAATCAGCTAGGTCCCGGAGTACTCGATAGAGCACTTTCTCAATGCAATTAAAGAATACCCCTACCTTTTCAACAAACGGCACCCGGAATTCAAAGGCAGGGAGAAGGATATGGCCTGGGAGGAGATTGGAAAGATATTCGGACTATCTGGTAAGTACCATGAACTTTTGAGAAATGGGTTTTCACGCAGGCGCAACATTTTATATTGACACCACGGTGATTGACACAGTCTATTCGTCGTCGGCGTTCTCCTGGAAACACGAGAGCGCGGCATGCGCACGGGCTTGCCTGAAAAAGCTGAAGTGCCTGGCAAGTGGCCACTACCGACGTTCGCTGTCATCGCCAGCAGCTCTCCTACTCCCAACTGTGCCTGACGAACGAGAAGGCGACAGTCGCAAGTGTGAACATCGGTAGTGGCGAGCTTCTCTCCTCTGGTCGCGCGACTGGTAGTCACGCGACCTCTAGTCGCAAGTGTGAATAGACCTTAAGTCACACAACCAATTCTGAAGGGAGCTTAGCTACGATTGCAGGCGCCTGTTGAGGGACTGAATGTCAGGTGCAGCCGTAAAGAACGCGATGTCATCCGTATAGACATACATGCGAACGTCTTGATGAGTGGGAATTGAACTCATTAAAATGTTAAAGAGTACGGGCGAGAGAACTGCCCCTTGAAGAACACCTCTGGTTTGTTGATATCTGCCAGAATGCACACCATTCAATGAACAGTAAAATTGTCTGTTTTGTAGGAATGTAGATAACACCTCTGGTTTGTTGATATCTGCCAGAATGCACACCATTCAATGAACAGTAAAATTGTCTGTTTTGTAGGAATGTAGATATCCACTCAATTAAATATTGTGGAAAACGTAGAGATTTTAATCTGTGCAATAAAATTCGGGGCTCTACACTATCATAAGCCTTCTCTATATCGAGAGTCACCAATGCAGCATGCATTTTTTTTTTTTTTTTGTGCCGCGCAAGAAGAATTCGACTCTCAAGGTCGGTATGCGCATTCCATATTGAACATTTTGCGCGAAATCCGATTTGACAGGGACTGAGATTATGTTTCTGTTCCACAAACTCGGTAACCCGTTGGAGTGCGACCACACTCAATTAATTTTCAAATAATTTTACGAAGTTTGATGTTAAAGATATTGGTCTGATATTGTCCAAAGTATAGCCACCACCATTATGTTTCAGTAAAGGAATCACTTTGGCTAGTGTCCAGTTACCAGGTATCCAAGAATGAATAAGTGAGTAATTTACCAACCCTAACAAGGAATTTGGAGACACCTCAAAGAGGATCTATAACATTTTTGACGTTACTCCATCAGGGCCAGGCGCAGCAGCTGGCAATGTCATTACGATGGAAGAAATCTGAGAAAATATAATTTTAGGGACATCCTTAACCGTATCTACTGGGCCTAAAAACATAGGGGATTTGGGAAGTGTTAACAAAAAACACTTTTCTAAGCCTTTAGCGATGTTTTCTACTGTTTTTAGAGCTTCTTTAGGAGTCGAAACACATGAGGCTAAATTTTCTGAGACAGGAATCGTTTTCCGTGATTTTAAAAACCTGAAAAGTGCACGTCGGTTATTAGATTGTGAAAAGTAATTGAAATGCTCAGTATCATAATTATCTTTCGCTTGTGCGACTGTGCGTTTAAATGAAGCTGCAAAAAAATTATAATCATGCCAATTTTTGGGGCACTGGTTGTAAATGAGCCTCCTCCATGCAGCCTTTCTTCTTCTATAATCAAGCGAACAATCTGCATTCCACCATTTTGTTGATGTATTGCCTTTTGATGCACGCACTAAGAATTCACACTTCTTACGACAGGATGCAATAGCCTGGCATAATGTTTGCGATTTTAACTCTTCCGTAGCCTGACCACTGACTCAAGACAAAATCAAAAATGAGTGAAACTGGTTATAATTAATGTATAATCCCAACTGAGATGTCGGCGCAGTTAAGCGGCATTTAACCTCAAAAACAGTAGGCATATGGTCGCTAGAGGTGCCACCGACAATTGTCGACCAATTGAGTATAGAAACACTAGTGCTGGAAAAAGTTAAATCTATCACAGATTGACTGTGAGCACGTACAAAAGTGGGTAAGCCAGAATTCATGCAGTTAAGGTTATTGTTTGAAAGCCAATCCCACAGACGCTTGCCGCAGGGATCCGTCTTGTAACCCCACGAAACATGGTGCGAATTAAAATCTCCAGCCGAAATGACCGAATGTTGACTATTAACTAGTAAGTGGTCTAGCGATCTGGTGTCCTGAACACCGTGAGGGAAATAAACATTCGCTAATGTAAACGGACTGAACCCTGGAATTTCAAAATCTAAAGCCAATAATTCAGAATCTAAAGTAGAATTTTGAAAAGAAATCTTAGCCCTATGACAAAATTTTGAAGAAACTAGAATTAGTAACCCACCACCTCTTGACTGCCGATCTTGTCGGAATGACCGATAATTTTGTAAATGAAAATGTTTTTCAGTTGTAAGCCAAGTTTCTTGCAAAACAATTATGATTGGATTCTCTTTTAAAGAAAGATAAACTAAATCTGTAGTAGCTGAAAGAAGAGATCTACAGTTTCACTGAACAACTTTTAACGTTCATATGGTTATGTTATCCGGGAAGCAGCCACAGCCTGCCGCAAAATCCCCAAAATCCCCAAAATGTTTTTTTTTTTTGTTTAGAGCCTAGCTGTTGCTTTTTTGATTTTGCTTGTGAGCGAGGTGATGACGGATTTGACAACGGGGATCCACTGCGTTTTAGGATTCGCGTATCTGTCTCTCCCATATCTGCATCATGAGCCTCGTCTGACTTGTCGGAATTTTGCATAGGTGGTGCGGAAAGAGATTCATTTTGCGAGCAAGACATTGCAGCTAAGGAGTGCTGCACTGATAATGAATGCCCAGGGGCCGTAGGAGAAAGCGTAGCAGTTTTCACAGCCTGAGAAATGTGAGCTGCCAGAACGTTGGATATGCACTCTGTGACTGTTGTCACAATCCTATCCACCATTTTGGTTATGGTTGCTTCCACAGCAGTTCTTATGGCTTTAGACATCGAGGAATCTAATGATGCTCCAGAACGGGCTGACACACTTGCCTACCCATGAGCTCTCTCTTTAATTTCTTGAATTGCCTCACGCCTCGAGCAACGTTTTCGGTCAATAATCTCCAGAATTTGCATTTCATGCGCTCTAGAAGGACATTCCAAAGAATTTGCTGAGAGAAGTCCGCCGCAAAGACAACATTTGACATTTTGATCAGAGCATAAATGTGCTTTATGGGCATCGCCGCATTTGCAACACCGCAAAGTGGATTTGCAACCGCCAGCAGTATGGCCATAACGCCAGCAGTTGTTGCACTGCTGAGGCTTTGATAGTAAGGGATCTACTCCGAATATTAAAGGCCACACTTTAATCTCTGATGGACAGACTGTGCCTGCAAAGGTAGCAATTACCGATTCTGTCGGCACACGAACATTACTGACCTCCCGGCTACAGCAATATACCGCAACAACTCCTGCCGCGGAGAGAAGGTCTAGGGTTTCTTCTGGACTTAATAAGGAATCCACACCTCGGACTAGACCTTTTTGTGCAGGCCAGGTGCGAAGGGATAAAACTGCTTGCCTGATGAGATGCAAAAATAGAGCATTTTAGCAGGTCCTTTATGCATGATAGTTCTGGTGAACGGCAAAGAATCCCACCGCGGCCAAATTGGCGCACCTCAGCTATCCCTTCGTAGCAGGAAGTGGTTTCCTGAAGGGCAGCTCGAACAGCTCCTGGGTTGTTCATTTTAATGGTGCCACCATCCTTAGGAACGAGCGCCACAGGGATGTTGCGGACACCGGAGCTCTGAAAAGCTTCCAAGGGCAGATCATCGGTCAGAAGGGAAGCCGACCAAGGGAAGCGCCCTTGGCCGGGGGACTGCGTCGACATTACCCTAAATTGACAACGTCACCGCATGTGTTAGTCAACAGAGCACAAAAGACGCAAAGGGGAAAGACAAAAACAGGACCAGCAACCCAATACATAGCCGATTGTCAAGCGAGCTCAGTCTGGCTCAGTGCAGTTTAACTAGTAGGCCAGTCTCCCGCACGCCCCATTCCCAAACGAATGCGTTAGTCCCGTAATATTCTTCTTTCTTTTTTTTTTTTTATTTCGCGGTCCTTTTTAGCTTGGAAAAACAATACACGTGAGGTTTTTTTTATCGGAAAGAAATAGAATGGGGGTTTCAAAAGGTGCTCTCCAACTTTGCAAATCACATTTATTGTCTATAGGCAATACTTAGTAAATAAGAAAAATTATCTTTATTGCTAATTAGTAAATTGCAAAATAAAAAATTTCCTGTGTTGCGCCAGATTGCTGCATGGCAGCTGTATACAAGTTGTTTCTACGACCTATATCAATTGATTTAATTTTAACCCTTGGCTAAGTTTGGCTTGGACACCCAGCGCGGCGTGCGCTTCGGTCGGAGCCGCGACATGGACTCAGAGGAAGAGCAGTTAAGCAGCCGTGCTCGTTACGATCGTCAGTTGACTGCATCTTACTCGCACAGCACACGGACGCCTCTTCGTTTCGCCTCCATCGAAACGCAGCCGCCGAGGTCGGGTTCGAACCCGGGTGCCCCGCCAGGGTGGCGCAGTGGTAAGACCCCCGACTACTGTGCCCGAGTACCCGGGTTCGAACTCGTGGCTGAGTGGACTTAGGGGAGAGACCACTCAGCCACGAGTTCGATGCTTGAAAACGGTACAAAAGCGCTTCTAGTGAATGCGGTGTTGCTTTAGAAACATGCCGTAGAACGTTATACTGCAGTGTATATCGGTAATTATGAGCATGTTACTTACAGAAGTCGCAGTTACACGAGTAGCGAAGTACGTTTCCGCTACATTTCTTCTGCGCTCTGCGCACATGCAGAGCCATCTTGCGGCAAACACAGAAGAACCCCTCCTCGCAATGTGCGGCGCTGCCCCGACACGTGGCGCGCCACTCGCCCCTGACGTTTCGCCGTGCACCCTCACAGGTTGTAGAATCAAGCGTCTTTCCTTTCTTTAGATCACTATCTTCGCTCACCCGCTTCTCCCCTTCGGGCCGCGCGGGTACCGGTGCGAGGATGCCCCAATACACTTGCGTTTGGTAAGTTTTCTCGACGAGGTGCAATAACGCTATCGCGTTCCACTCTTGAAGGCGAAGCTTAAGCGTCCTCCAAATTTTTTCTTTCTTCTCTATCAAGCAACAACAGAAGAGAAAATAGAGATGAAAGAAAAGGAAGAGGGAGAGAAAGACGCGCATCGCAACAGTCGTCTTACACCACCGAAACGGTAGCGGGCGCAATGACGGTCTACAGCCTACTACAACCGATAAAGATGCGGTCTCAGGCTAGCGCCCACCGCATGCGGCAGTGACCTTCCAGTCCCAGCCCCGTATACGGCCAGGAGCAGCCACCCCCGTCCTATTTCCTTCAAGTTTGAGAACGTGAAGGTGTCATATAGGGAGCTTGCATGAAGCGATGCATACTGGGTAGTTGTCAGCAGCAGACGACGCAGCACGGCACGTCACGGCCCTGCCACACAGCCTCGTCTGCGTGGTCGTGTATGCGCGCAGACGATGCTGGTGCAATTGGACAGGCTGACTGCGGGTGCTTCGCGATCCCAAAAATACGTCTGCGTGGGTGCGAGAAGGCAAAGGATCCCTCTAGCAACGCCGACGCGAATGGCTCACACGTGCCAACATACGCGTGATCGATGCGAATCCGAGCAAGTATCAAACTACTCACCAGAACTAGAAATCATGAATGACGGCGATGTCGACGGGCGACCACAGGACTAGACGCATAGTGTATGTCAGTTGTCCGCGCGTAGCTTGACCGGGTCCACGCCGCACTGCTTTGTATTTTTTCATAGGAAGCCCGATCTTTCGGGCACAACGTCGACGCATACGTTCCTCGGGAATCTGCCGACACCCGCACGAACAGCCGCGTGTTTGCTCGGTGGACCGTCGAAAACGACAAGGAACTCGGTCAATTCAGCCCACCGTCTGCTGTCATCAGCATCGGATTGCCCAGCATGCATCGCTTCATGCAAGGCGCCAAACGCGAAACGAATCCGCCGACTTAGGAACACAGCTTACTGTTTGAGCCCGGGTGTATGGCTACCGGTTCTGGAATGGAAATGCACGGTATCTGTCATTTTCCCGCCGCTGTGATTCAGTGGTTAAGACTCTCGACAGCGGAGTGCCCGGGGTCGAACCCGACAGCCGGAGGCTGCATTTCGATGGGCGCCATTCAGCCTCCATGTAAACGCAGCCGCCGGTGGTCGGGTTCGAACCCGGGTACTCCAGTACTGTAGTCGGGCATCTTGACAGCTGCACCACCGTGGTGGAGCCTACGACAACACCAGAGCCTCGGTACGGCGACGACTCTTTGACCGAGCTAAGCCATGTATTAGTGCCATCGCATATATCACACGGCTGCCGACGCGTTTCGATGAGCGCAACGGCGGCATGTGTTTTAAAAAAACTATCGAAAGAAATTAGTCGGAGCAATGCTTGAATTAGCTATATGTTGACTGGAAGAAAACGAGCCCAACTTATCAGGGTTTGAAAAGGGAGAAATGCTTTACAAAGCAAAGTAGTGAGCTGCATGGTTGAGGGTGGACCTTAAAGGTGAGTTGTATGTATGAGACCTCTGTGAAGGATTTGGTTTGCGGTGAGAGTTATATTTTCTATTTGTTTACCTTATTTTTTTTTTTGCGCCATGAGCACGTCGCCGCGACTAGGATTAAAATTCTAGAGGGCACTTTGGACCCCTAAAGCAGAGTTTCTTACTCGGAACCCTATGCCCTAAAGTGCGATGAGGCGAACGCCATTATAGCGCGGTTGATCGTGGCCCTCCATTACGGCACATCTATCTCCCTCTCTTCTTTCCTCCCACCTTCCTCCCCTCTTTTACGGCGTGGCTCCCCTCCCACACTCCTCTACTCATCTCTTCCATTCCCTTCCCCCTGCACAGCCCCGTTGCGGTTGTCCCTAATTTATTCTAGGAGACAGTTATAGGACTGTACCCCCCAATTTTTTCACATTCCCTAATTTCCACCCCTGCCATAAAAAGCTCAAGTTCTTTTCCGGCGTGGTACATGTGTCCGCGGAGAATTGTGGCAGATACTGTGCCTTCTCTACCCTGTAAATCAATTTCAAATGCCGCTGATATCTGCTGTACTAACCCCTCCTATGCGTATGGGTCTGATTCTGTTTGCTGTGCAGTGCTGCGTTCGAGGAAGCGGCAAATGAAAGGCGCCGCACGGACGCCTGGATCGGACGACCGCCGGGGTCAGCCTCGTCTGTGCATGAATCGTGTGGTGACGTCATGTCCTCTCGTTACGGTACATCACGCGCCCCTTGTCGAATACAACCAGCATTTCATTTAACGCATCATTCACCGGCGTTCTATAACTCGTTTACAGAAAAGGAAAGGCGCAGTATCTGTCACTCGCGGAATTTCGCTATCATCACATCATCACATCACATCACTTTATTACCTTAAAGACCCCCGGTTCGGGGGTATTACATAAGGGGTGGGTACATGTATGAAGATTATATACAAAATAAACATAAGGGGTGGTACATGCATGAAGATTATATACAAAGTAAACATATTATTGGTTGAATATGGCAGTTATACAATCAAAAAATGTGGATGGGGTGATTCCAGCAATGTCGTGTGGAAGGGCCATTCCAGTCTACGGCTGAGAGAGGAAAGACTGACGCCGCAAATGTTGTAGTACGAGATTGTGGACTAGCAACTTGCAGGGGGTGACCAATGCGGGGTGAAATGCGTGCCGTAGAGCTGATGTAGGGCGGAATTCCAAGTGAGCTGGAAAGAAACTTATGGAACAAACACATACTGGCGATTCGACGACGACATTCAAGATTTGTTAGACCGGGCTTAGCTTTTAAAGATGAAATACTGGCATTGTATGAATAGCAGGAATGAATTAATCTAGCGGCTCGATTCTGAAGGGATTCAAGTGAAGTTATCAGATAGATTTGGTTTGGACTCCAGATGGGGGATGCATATTCAAGTTTTGTTCGTATTAGTAATTTGTATGCGAGAAGTCTTACGTCTGGTGGTGCATGGCGCAAGTGCCGTCTTAAGAAACCATTAGCTGACGATAGGATGTTGGTGATATGCGCATTCCAGGTTAGATCTTCGCACAGAGTTACGCCTAGGTATTTATAAGATTTGGTTAGTTCTACTCGGACGCCTGAGATTAAGTAGGGGAAAATAATGGGGTTACGTTTGCGGTGAAACGACACGTGCTTGCATTTAGTTGGATTAAGTTCCATGAGCCATTGGCTGCACCAGTCTTGTACACAGGTTAAGTCGTTTTGAAGAGCTAGTCGATCAGATGTGTTAGTAACCGTGCGGTAGACGACGCAGCCATCGGAAAACATGCGGATTTTAGAAGTAATATGCGTGGGTAAGTCGTTTATGTATATCAAAAATAATAGGGGGCCAAGCACAGACTCTTGTGCGACGCCTGATGTTACTGGAAGAAAATCAGAGGACTGGTTATTAACATAGACAAACTGCGTGCGGTGTGCTAAAAGTTCATTTATCCATTCTAGTACATTATGGTGTAAATTTAACTGCGCAATTTTTAGTATCAAGCGTTTGTGAGGCACTTTGTCGAAAGCTTTAGCGAAGTCTAGAAATATTGAGTCAGTTTGAATGTTAGAATCGAGATTCATATGCAGATCATGAACGAAAATGGCTAATTGCGTTTCACAGGAGATTCCCTTGCGAAAGCCGTGCTGTGAAGGATGAAAAACATTGTTCGAGTCAAGAAATTTCATTATGTGAGAATAAATGATATGTTCCATGATTTTGCATGGTACAATAGTTAAAGAAATGGGGCGGTAGGTAAGGGGGGATTCTTTGTTACCTGATTTGTAGACTGGAATGACCTTTCCCATTTTCCAATCACTGGGCATGTTACCTGCGTCAAGTGATTGCGTGAAAAGTAGTGAAAGGTAAGATGCGCAAACATGCCGAGTATTTTTTAAGAGTTTGGAAGTGATTTCATCAGTGCCCGCTGAGGATGACAACTTGATGTTTTCGATAATGCAAGCGATCCCATGTGCAGAAAATGTGGTTGACGTCATTGGGGATATCGGATAAGCAGCTGCGGCAGATAGTGACACACCAGTTTCTTTAGTGAAAACGGATGAGAACGCAGAGTTAAATATATTTGCACATTCGACGTCGCTGGCCTCCTGCCCTAGTGTATTAGTAAGGGTGATGGCGCGTGTCTGTTGAGGGCTCAGTACTTGCCAGAATTTTCATGGGTTTTTGATTAATATTCTCGGCAGGTCTGTTCCAAAAAAAATGTGCGTTTAGCGCTGCGGATAGATTTCAAATATGCATCCTCGGCTGCATAATACTTGTTCCACACGCATACGTTAGGGTTGCGGTTAGCTGCACGGAATAGGCACTTTTTCCTATTTTCAAGCGTTTTTAAAGATTTAGTAAACCATGGCTTATTTTGGTTAGCACGAAACGTTATGGTGGGAATAAATTCGGTGGCTAGTTCTGTAATTTTAGTTCTGAAAGTCAGCCAGTTTTCTTCAACGGATCGGTCCCGGAAGCCTGTTTCAAAGATAGGAAAAAAATGTCTGAGGTTGGTTATTGATGGCTTCGTAATTACCTCTGTCGTACAAGCGAATCGTCTTATGATAATTTTGGCGCGACTCTGGGACAAAGGTGAAAGTGGCATGCAAGACTTTGTGGTCGCTAATTTCGCGGAGATAGGTAAGGGTTGATAAATTTCATCCTCATGGTAGATAGACAAGGGGAATTATGGAGACTATTTCACGATCCGGGGCAAAAAGTTTTACCGCGATCTGTGTGGTCAGTGGTCACTGTCTTCCCAGAACCTTTGTACAGGGCCATATATACAGTGGAGGCCCTGGCACAGATTATTGAAGAGAGTTAAGAAAATGCAAGTGTCACCAGGAGCTAAGACTTTTTTTCTTTTTTAAATTACATACTGAACTATTACCAGTAAAGACTTTTTTTGAAGGAAGGGGCTTTTTTTTTCTTTTCTTTTTTTTTTTTTTTTTTTTTACGGTGGGGAGCACATTGTTTAATCTGTAAGCAGCCGGAAACAATAGTTTTTTTTTTTTACATAGTTGGGTTGGGTATATTTTTAGGATGTATTACAACGGACCATAAAGAAGGCTTTTCCACTAGACTCACACGGCATTCGATATTTGAGCATAGAGAATGAGGATGGGGTTCCATTTGACGTAATTATGCTTATGGACCTCATCTATATATGGCGCTCCAGAATGGCAGGCTATCACTGTGACAAGGATGCAAGACCTGCTGAATTTATTGTCGCTATGGGAGGTTTAATGCGACGAGGCCAGTTTAACGCTGGCTGATCATGACATTCATTCATGTACATTGCCTTGTGTGTCTTTTCTCATGTTTCAATCGGAGTTTCCTTTCGTGTTATGCCGTGTGC
Organism: Amblyomma maculatum; assembly: GCF_055883805.1. Lineage (NCBI taxonomy): Eukaryota > Metazoa > Arthropoda > Arachnida > Ixodida > Ixodidae > Amblyomma > Amblyomma maculatum. The sequence continues at coordinate 132,953,647 of NC_139349.1, forward strand.
AAAAGCCAGGCAATAAAGAAAAAATATCCGGGGCGTGGCCCAGTTGGTAAAGTGCTGGGCTGAGGATCCAAGGGATGGATGTCCGATTCCCGGTGGAGACAAGGTTTATTAATTTCTTTTTAACTCTCGCTCTCGAAAGCGTGACACCTCTGCTGACAACCTTCTATCGACAACAATGATGCATTACAGGCTTTCGCCTTAAAATTAGTATTAGGGCACCTAAAAAAATCCACTACTACAACATTGTCTGCCTTCGTTGAGAATATCGCGAAATAAAACATCAATGCAGCAGGTGGCATTCGGTGTAGCTATGTCAGCTCTGTGGGTGTACGACACGACATAAAGTATTTACAGGGAAGTGATACACGAAATAGTGTCAAACAATTACATTCGACGCACCTCTATTCACATACGTGCGGTGTTGTTAATTTGACGAACTGAACGCGGAGCGGTTTAAACCGCAGCGAAAAAAAGAAAAACTAGCAGACGACACGTGGCGTCGTCTGCTTCAAATGCGAAACGGCGGCGCAGATCCCAACCGCTTTCAGTCTGAGAAGCGCGGCCTGCGCTGCGGTCGATCTCTGCCCAGTTGCCCATGTATTAGGTCTTCTGTTTAGAACCCTAGCTAATCATGTCCGTAATCATGTCGTGTAGCGTTTGAAGTAACCATGACATCACGTAGCTGACACCGCAACATCGCGACGCTGCTAGCGGCGGAGACTCCATGTGCGAAACTGCGGCGCAGGCTTCTCAACACTGCAAGTGCGTTGCGGTAAAGCTGCCGTGGCGCTCTGGCGATTGCTATTTAATTACAATTATAGCTTTTCTTTACCTTTATTACAAATGAAGCGCTCTTATAAAATAAACATTCTATGTGGAAGAGGGTGTGAGTTTATATTTATTAAAAATAATTAGAAGTGGTTTTTTTGGCTACGAACAGTTTTAACAAAAGTTGGCGAGACAACTGAATACGGCTGTCACGTATTGTGGTGCCGGATAAAAAGCCGTCTGCGCGCGACATTTGAACCGGGGAAGTTTCGCCTATGCTTGATTTCGGAGCTACGAACGATCCCATCGTGGATCACGCGTTGCTCTGGGGAAAGTCCCCAGACCCAGGGCAGAGAGTGCCGGGGCGCGAGGCCCTTCTCCCCGGCCCGGGGCGCACGTGATCGCGAGGACGCGCTTGAGCGGAGCGGTGCGTGGGCCGGGGCCACTGTCGCAGCAGAGGTATGCAAGCACTTCGAGTGATGCCTCCCTTGGGGAGTAGTCCGCTCGGCCGAACACAATGGGGCTCATTCAGGAGGAACTCCCCACGTCCACATTTTTGTTGGTATATTCCGATTCGCCATTAATACGCCTACTCTGCTGGCTTCTAGGGTGTGCCATCTTTGGCCAGCCGTACCGTTTATTCTATAAACGTTGAGCCATACGTCACTGGTGAATGCAGCAGTCACGACGATAGTATACACTGTGATTGATGAAAATGACAAGCCACAGTAAATGCTGTAACAGCTAATGAAATCATGATAGGCGAATCTGCAGCCATTGCAATAATTGATTTTGTAGAGAGCACAATCTATGGACATATTTAGCCAGTCATACGTACATGAGTCACTGGTCAATACAACAGCCACGAAGAGTATACACTGTAATTGATAAAAGTTACAAACGACAGTAAGTGCTGTAACAGCTAGAAATCATGACAGGCTAATCTCCAGCTGAATGCAGTAATTGAAAATTTTAAGTTTTTTTTATAACTCCCGGTTTTTCTACACCACCAAAAGATGTGCTGTGTGCTGAGAATGTTTCGTTTTGTTCTTCACACGTATGCGGTTTTCATTTGGTGATAACTACCTGTACTGCAGGCGGCGCATTCTCCTTATCATTTGGGGTCCCTCCAAAAATATTTTTTTCTTTCTCGATGTCTGGTTATATTTAGCCAGTCATACGTGCATGAGTCACTGGTCAATACAATAGCCACGAAGAGTATACACTGTAATTGATAAAAGTTACAAACGACAGTAAGTGCTGTAACAGCTAGGAATCATGACAGGCTAATCTCCAGCTGAATGCAGTAATTGAAAATTTTAAGTTTTTTTTATAACTCCCGGTTTTTCTACACCACCAAAAGATGTGCTGTGTGCTGAGAATGTTTCGTTTTATTCTTCACACGTATGCGGTTTTCATTTGGTGATAACTACCTGTACTGCAGGCGGCGCATTCTCCTTATCATTTGGGGTCCCTCCAAAAATATTTTTTTCTTTCTCGATGTCTGGTTATTATTTATGCCTTCCTTAATTTTCTTTTTTTTTTATGTACGTACCTCCCACTCAACTCGTAAGACCCTCGGATAAAGCTTGATAAATCGTGTACCCTGCTGTGGTATTCCCTATTAGTATACCATTCATCACATCCGTTATTTTTGCCTTTATTTTTTCGCAGTTGTGTTGTATGGTTACCTCTATTCCGACTCTGTTTTTCGATCACATACACCACGCTATTCGTGTTGGGCGGGTTAACACTGGTTATTAGTGTAATTGTTGCCGTCCTCCTTCAGAAGCTCTACACTATCCCGCAGGCCAGCACCGCCTGTCAGTTGAGCTACCTACTTAGTTCAGCAAAACCTAGTGTTCCGCTCAGAAAGCCGTGTCCGTCTAGCATCTGCAGTACTTGCAAGCTGAACAAACGGCTAAGGATAACGTGGCGCGTGCTTTAGGAGAGCGCATAGTTGTTTCCGCTGTGACCTTGCCACCCTCGAACGAGCTCAAAATGGGGGCACGCGGTCTGTGCAGCCGAAGCCAGCGCAGGGGCTTCCGTTTTCCGCTGCCAGGTGTCGTGGCACGTGGACACGCTTGACCTGTCTTGCTTGTCACCACGCACTCTCGCAGCGCCAGCTCACAGAGGTCGGTCGCAAGGAGTGCACCTTACCGGCAATTCGTTTATTTATTTATGTCCAAATTACATCCAAATATGTATACCTCGGCGAAATAAGAGTTGTGTTTTTGTCATTTTGTTTTGTTTATGTGGATTCTTTAATTAGGTGTTTGTAATCTCGGCAATAAAGGAAAAAAAAACAGTGGTCGGTAATATCAACAAATCTCACGTGGCGGCTAAAAGGCTGCCGAGCACTTCTTTTCTGTTCTTTGTTCTTTTCTGCGGGTACTAAGCAGCACATTATTTTATCGGTAAACGCCAGCAGAACGCTACGTAGTTCGGATTAGCTCGTTTTTCTTTCCCTCTTCTATCGTATCACTTATCCGTACCGGAACGCCGGAACGCCTCCCGCTCCATGAAGCGTCTTTGGCTTTCTCTTTGCCGGGCTGGGCTTCCACTCGACTCCACCTTTTAATTATTGCCGATGTTTTAAACGTGACGGCACCGTGCTTCAACACATCTACTCGCATCAGGATCTCACCATCTCGTGACACAAATGTGTGGATCCCGTCACAAGCGTCTTCTAATTGAGCTGGACGAAGACAAAAACGTGTTAATAGTTTAGTTTGGTTTAGTTTGTGGGGTTTAACGTCCCAAAGTAACTCGGGCTATGAGAGACGCCGTAGTGGAGGACTCCGGAAATTTTGACCACCTGGGCGTGCACTACAACGCACAGCACATGGGCGCCTTGCTTTTCGCCTCCATCGAAAAGTTGCCGCCGAGGCCGGGATTCGATCCCGCGTCCTTGGGAACAGTAGTCGAGCGTCGCAACCACTGCGCCACCCCGGCGGGGTAAAGACGTGTTAAGGACTGTCACGCATTGATATCGTTGATAATAGCCTCACCTCATCTTCATCTGCAGTGAAGGCACTCCTGGCCGACAAAATTTGCGCTTAAGCAAGTGATAAAAATGCGGCACCTAATATGTTCGCGCAAATTTACATAATAGCGCCAGTCAATTAATGCTCGTACAGCAGTAAGCGCGAGCGTTCGGTTTAATGTGCAGCACATTTGATGTCATTGATTCGCCGTCTGTTTTCAGCATTTACGCGCGCCGCACACCGGGCTCCGGCGTTTCGTCGATTCAGCTAGCAGCAGCCTGACGGACGTCCCGATAAGCGAGCGCCTGTTTTACTGTCCAATTTTTTTTCTCTCCCCTTACCCTTCGAAAGTCGTAAGCTGTGCAGCGAAATCTCGCGAGAGGAGCAAATAAATCGCAGCTGGAACAAGCAATCGGGGTTGGAGTAATTTGGAGGTCTCGTTTGTTTCCTGCGTCGCACCCAGCGAGTAGTGATCGCTCGCGAGCCAATTTAGTTGAGCGAGGATCTAAATGGATTCCCTACGCCATGCGAGGCGCCCCGGTCGGTTCTCGCGCTGAAAGAGGAACAGAACTCGAGCAAATAACACCACAAACAATGAAGCAGGGAGCAGAAGAACAAAGGTCGTTTGCGTGATGGCACGCAAATTTCTTCATCCTTTATTGCGGTGAAATAAGCTTGCCTTCGCCTCTCCGCCCCAGATTCGTGCACCGTGTGCCCCGCAATTTAAGCAGGCGTGTTTAAGGCGAGCTTGGTATCTACTATTCTTGCGGACCTGCTGGTTCTACTCCCGCTTCCTCTAGTGTGATGTGAGGATATTTAGCGAAATCGAGTCATTTGTTTTTGAGCGTTCTGTAAGGAGGACGGCGTATTTCGGATGGGACCGGACCGCCGATGGCGTAAATTTGTTCGATACTTTTGCTGAGTGAGAGAGCGCGGTCCTAACGGCGTTCTCGAACCAGGTGGAGGCGATTAAGAAGTTTAACAGCTGCGTATAGCTAATCTCTTGAAGCAATTAAAAATTCTGGGAGGTGCTTGAGACTGCTTGGGTGCAGAAAGGTGAAAGCCTTTTTTTATTTCTATATTCTTTCCTTTTTATTTATTTTTTACCATTTCTTTTAATATGTTTTGTTATCTTTATTGAAATGTTTACTATATCTTTAGTACAAGCATTGTATTCATCATGGCGAAAAACTCCTGGTGGTCGAAATTTCCGGAGCCCTGTACTACGGCGTCGCTCATAGCCCGAGTCGCATTGGGACGTTAAACCCCATAAACCGAACCAAACCATCATGGGCTTATTATGTGGCTACTGGATTGTATTTGAACTTCTGCACTGACATACGACCTGTCTGGATTCACTTATGGCTATTGCGCGATTAGGCAATGTTTAGACCAACTAGCCAACTGGCTTGTTATGTGGTTACTGGATTGGATTCCGGACTTCGGGGTTGATTTGCGACCTTTCTGCTATAGTGCCTAGAATATACTGACTAGTGTGCTGAGCGCGGGCGGCGCGGTGGCCCCAGAGTTGATGCCTGCCGGCGGCGGCCGCATAGCGGCGCTGTGGTGCGAGAGGGTTAGGGTGCCTCGATGTAGCGCGCCGCAGAGGGTGCGAGCCGGTTTCTCGCGCACATTGCGCCGCGCTGCTGAGAGTTGGAAAGGGAGCTGCGCGTTGCTTTGGCTCACGTTTAATACTTTGTTTTAGAGCTCTTTCAGGAGCTTAGGATTGATATAACGTTTTAACATGCTAATGTTAATATCGAATTGCTTTGTGCAGACTGCTCGAACTTGAAAGCTCGATCGGTACGTGAGCCACACGCTAACCCGGCAAACGCACATGAGAGCTTTCGCGTTTGGAGGAATTCAAACTCAAAGAATACAAGTCACGAAACACAGATTCGGTTTAATAGAACGAAGGCAGCGTGTTTAATCAAAAGTGACAATGCGAGTGGAAGGCAATGCTGGCATGTTCTTCCCACTTGTCCAGATATCCTAAAAAGTCTTCCAAGAAACGCATGTCTGGGCTACCCGGTTTAAGTGCACGCTTGGTTATCCTGGAGGTCATTACTCGTATCAGGCGATTGATTAGCTTGACGAAGTCTTCTGTTGGTTGCACCCGAGTGTATATAGTCTCCACATGCCGCCGGTGCAAAAAATAAATAAAAAAAAAAAACAGCAGAACACAAACGAGGAACCTTTACTTACAGCGGCTAATTAAGGTACATCGCGGCCTGCGATTGCACAAGGTTTTGCCGAAGTCACCATCTTTTGAATAAAGAAGCTGACGAAGTTTTTTTTTTTTTTTTTCTCAGATACACAATATGCACGAGACGCGGCCGGTTAATCGCGATGAAGCTCGTTGGTAATGCCGCGCTTACGGTGAAACATGCGCCTAATATATAACTGCATCCATATGACATATGTGTAGCGCAAAAGGACAATCGAGGGACACAGAAAAGGTACACAACACAGGTGCTGTCTGTAGCGCCTGACTGTGTACACTCTTTGTGCTACACACTGCCATGGAGCACCGTTACCGACTCGCCCAGGTTTCCATCCTTGTGAATATAACTGCATGCTCTAAAAATGTTTTTCGCCAACAAAAGCAGTTGCCGTTTACCTTCCGTCATTTCTATCGATGCTTCGTTCCCATTGTACAGAATGCGTACTTACGTAGCATCAGATAGCGCAGTAATACGTACTCTCCTTGTTCTAGCGGTAGCCCCGTTTGCCAAAAAAGCAAGTCTTCTCTGTGCACCAGCGCTTTCTCTTTGGCATTTTTCTCTGCAGTCTAGTGAGAGGCACTGGGGAAACAACAATCGGGAACCGCGCTTCACCACTGGCGACACAGTAAAAAAAAGAAGGGATACAGGCGAACACAGAACGCGCGCACAAAACGAGAAAAAAAAAAAAACGATGAAATCGTCGCCGAGCAGGTAGAAGGGCGGAACGACTCGCATGAGCAAACACCTACACCGTAAATAAACTACTGCACCTTCAAGGCAAAAGACGCGCAGAAGCAGGTTTAACACGCACGCACAACACCAACAGATTGCCGTATTCTGAAGAGAGAAAACTGCGTCGTCTGCTCAGGTGGCACCCTCCTAAGGCTCCTCCATTTTTTTCCTCCCGACAAGCAGCGCCCTCTGCCGCTAACAATTGGCTTTCATTGCAAATAGCGCCATCCTCGCCCATAGGGAAGCGCGGGCGCTCGTCACATTAGCCAGTATATTCTAGGCACTATATTTCTGCATTGGCTTTTGGATATTCATTGTCCGACGTTTAGATACTTTAGCGAATTTAGCCAATGCTGGTTTAATTGATTTGTGGCTACTGTTGGTTGGGTTATAGATTTCTCACGTTTGACATAAGCCAAGAAAGGCTTCCGCCTTATAGACGCCATATTATAAGGTTGTCCAAAGCTTGTCAAGCGCTTCCTTTGTGTTTGAAGACCATCACAGTCAAGATTAGATTCAAGGGAGGCGTAGAAAATATTTTAATTCTTTTTTAAAGTTTGTGGAAATGCTCGCTCTCGCAATCCGGACTCACACCATAATTCGAGAACTATACCATAATCAAGTATTTGTGGCGTCATTGCAGATTTCTGACGTAAGAGACGGTGCCGCTGGTTGGCTCGTTTCGGCTCTCCGGTGTTCTTATATAGTTCTAATGCACGGACAGCACGACGGCTCACTGTAGCCAAAATTATGCTTGATGGCAATATTCCTTCATTAAAATTTGCGAAGACTGCCGCCCGACAGCGTGGCAATGATCGGCGGACGGCGTTGTTGTCGGTCGACCGTCGCGGAGTGGCCGCTGGCGCAGCAGTAAGGCAGTGTAGCACTCCTTCGCTCTATACCAGAAAAAGACAAATATTACCGGGACCGTTGATATAATCGTGCAAGTTGCAACAGTAGCATGCCTGCACAAGGGCGGAGCCTTCGGATACGGCGCCTCCCGCAGGCGCTCCAGGCGACGAACTACGCTGCTTTCTGCCTGCCCTCGTCACTAGCCGGTTCCGCCGGATGGCAATTAGGAACGGATCAGCCACTCAACGCTGTAATAAATATTCGTCTTCCGTCACCGCTTTACTATAGGAAGCATGTCTCATAATAAAATAAGCTCGATAAAAAGTGTGTATGGCGACTGTCCTTAATCGGCCTAATTTGCTTTCCAGAAGTATCGATGACTGCTCCGGGCCGCTTGTAGGCAGCACTGCTCGGCGCATCGGGTCATTGAAACCTGCGCTAGTGGTGATTGTACGCGCCTTGTGCGGTGTAGTCAATTGTCGATTTCAGCTCACTGTTGCCAAAACTATACTCGATGACCATTTTCATTCGCTAAAATGAGGGGAATTTTCCCTCAACAATCAAAAGGTTCGCACACATGAAAGCAGCGCTCAAAACGGCGCGCGAAACCGGTGCATCGATGAGTGCGATTTAAACTGTATACTGGCGAGCATTTACGCGCACTCCTTCATAGTCAAAGCCTCTCCCGCTTTTTAATTTTTCCCAGCCGCTCGCATAGCGTAGGAATTTGGGCGAAATTGTTGCGAAGCGAGCGGAGGATATCGGCACTGCTATACGAGCAACAAGTTGTCGGAGAACAAGTTGGCGACAGCTCTTCGCAGGCGACAACGGCATATATTTCCGAATAATTCGCGCTGGTGCGACGTAACAGGACCACCAAAACGACGGAAACCTGTTTACGGATGCAGTTCACCAACTGTTCCCGCAGTGTGACTCCGCCATGACAGCATATATAACGGAGTCACACTGCAAACAGAGCAGACAGCATCCCTACTCGTTGACGTCTCGAGTTTTTGGTCTACGTGGTCAATGTTATGTCTTCTGTTTTTTGACGTGAGGTAAAAACCTGGTAACTACGAAGCGAAACCGAAACTGCTGCATACTAATAATACGAAATAAATGATGTAATGGGCGATTTTGTGCTTCTAACATCATGCCCGATATGCTTATATAATCGCTATGCACTACTGTCAACACAAAAATACAGAATAAAAAATTTGTTGTCCCTACCCCTTTAAAGGTCAACTCCGGGGGTTTTTTCACATTCGAATATTGCAGTGAAACTTTTACCACAGGTTCTTCTCTCCGTCCTGACGCATTCTACAAAATTTGGGTGCCGTACGATAATCCGTTCACGCGCAATACGGCTTTAAAATATGCCGTTTTCATGGCTTAAGTTGAGAGTATTTCTGCGGGCAACACTGAGTTTTGGACGTCACAAACAGTATACAGGCGTTAATGTCTACTTCCCGCGTGATTATGAAATTGTGAGGTTTATATTGAACTACCTCAGACATTTTATGCAGTGCGTCAGGATTTCCATACTTTATTTTCACCATCCAACGCACGTACGAGTGTTTTTCTAATACTGAGTGTGACGTCACCATTTCGTCAACTGGGACGTCGTTTCTGGCCGTGAAATCAGTCTCGGTTTCGATTTGCTGTTTTTAATTTTTAAAAATACTTCTAATTGGAATTTTGGAAAACGGTGTTTTGTGTTGTAGTCAGGACGTACCGAGGAATGTAATTCAATTAAAAACACAAAATGATGAAAAAACCACCGGAGTTGCCCTTTAAGAAAGCTAACCTACTTTCAAATCGGCGAGTTGTCAGAGTTCCACAGAGCATTACATAATAAGGTCTGTTCGCGGTTAGCTAAGAGTAAAAAACCAATGAAGGCGCTTTTTTTCAGCTCTGGTTGAACAATCACTTGCTTCGGTAAAGCTAAAACACGGTAGTGACCCATAGCCTACAACAACTTGAATTCGTTTTTTTTTTTTTTGTTTTTTTTTTCATCAAAGCGTTCTTGCGCTCTCTTTTGTGGGTTGAAAAATTTCGCGATTACGATAGCCGTAATTAAGCGCGGTCGAATTATACTGCCAGTGGGTAATAACGTATTTCGATTATCTGCCATCATACTCGATTCGACCGGCGAACGGAAAGCACCTAGGTCACGTGCTCTTGTCGGTAAAGTCTCCTTTTCTGTCTGGTTTGCCCCGAGGTCCTGTGATGCGGGCGGGCTGAGGCTTGGATGCTTCCATGCTCGATATGAAGGAGGAATATTACGTCCGTTGTTTTTTTTTTTTTCTGACAATCCTGAAAGACAAAAGAATAGAGAGTAATCAATTTTTGGTAGCTTGCTTCTTTGATAAAGAATGTGTGCGTGTGCGTGAGGAGGGGGGGGGGGGGGGGGGGGCAAAAGGAGTCTCCTAAGTACGCGCAAATGTCAAGTGTAAAAATCTTTTACGGGTTGAATAAACGTCAGCAGGAGCCTAGCGTGCTGTCCTGTCGGTGCCTTATTGTCGCTTCCTGTCGCTTTTCTTTTTCCACGCTAGTTGCAATGTTGCAGTCATTAACGTAACCTCAATACCTTCTGATGCACATAAAATGCGAAGGTGAAGACCCCGAAAGGTTCTGTGGCTATCGCATCCTTCGGCTGTGCGCCCGATACACCGTGATGTACTGGCAGCCCTGCGGCACAATTTAAAAATAAACCCACAAGTTGATGAAGAAAACGATCGAATAAGAAATGTGTAAGTTCCGCCTTTAATATTGGTGTTACCGTTTGTGGGTCATTGTCATTGCTACTGTTTAAACGACAAAATCTGTACAATTGAATGAGCAACCCTGGCGTTTATTGAATTTCAGGCAGGTTTTGGGAACAGCGAACTACTGCCTGCGTAATCCGCAGAGCATACGCTTGGGAACTTGCAGCGCAGAGCCAACGGATCTGCGGGCGCTATGCAGAACCGATCTCTCTGCATACAAAACCTATAGATAGATAGATGGATTTATTTAAAGAAAGGTAGAGAGGTTGGCCGGAATGATTAAAATCTGGCCTACTACTCTGCTCTGGGGAAGGGGAGAAGAAAGAAGATTATGATGGGTGACGATGCGCGAGAAGGCATATGAAATATATATATATATATATATATATATATATATATATATATATATATATATATATATATATATATATATATATATATATATATATACAGGCACGGCAGCCTTCTTTACAAGCGCGATTCAAATCCAGTGGCGCACAAAAAACGGCAAAGAGCCCGCACTGCTTGTGTACTTACTATTGCCTTATGTATAGTCCATATTCATTTTATGGCAGTTATTGTGACGCTCCACCAAGCACTGCCTGCTAGAACAAAACTGTTCAACCCATTCCTGTATGAGCCTGGAAATCGGGCTTAAAGTATTGTCAAATAAATATACAAATAAATAAAAGAAGCTATACAGAAATTTTAATGCTGCGAGAATGCGAAACTATACGAAACCGAATACATACACAAGTATGTTCCACTGCCACAGTGTCTCAACAGTATTCCGTCCTAAGCATACTAACGCGTTAGCGTAGAGGCGCGACCAGGAAAAAATTAACAGCAAAACGTTTTAGCCATATTGGCAACAAAAATAAAACAATAGGCCTACAATTACTTGCTTATTGCGATCAGCATAAACATATGTTCCCTAATCTCACTATAACATCCATAACTACAAAATAAACAATTCGGATCACATTTTTTCTCTTTAAAACAAACAAACACATTTGCAAAGCATGCGGGTATCGAGTACTGTATGGCAGGAAACGAGAATGCCAATTTCCCGCTTCTGTTGGAAGCAGGTACAGAGAAAGCTTAGCGCTGGGAAAGGTAGGGGCTCCTTGGCTCATTCAGGATTATGCCCACTATAATAGGTAATTTTGCTCCTAGGTGCCCCTCGTTCCCAGAACTGACGGGAGCGATAGTGGGAGCATAATTGCATATTATATTGTGCTGGGACGAGAGGTGTGCAGGGGGAAAATAACCTATTATAATGCGTATGATCCTTATTGGTCTAGTGCTCCCCTGCCTTTACCAGGGCTGCAAACATCTTGTCAGAAATATGGTAAAGGAGATAAGAAAGGATTGCGGTCTTGGTTGCACAAAGTGCGAAGTTACTCATAGGGCCCTCCCTTTGATTTCAGTTTTACTGTAGCCAAAACTGTACTCGATGGCCATAATTTTTCTTTCTCTTCACAGTCACCAGATTCGCACACACTAAAGCGATGCTCAAAACGGTGCCCGAAAGCAGTGCCCATCAGTATGATGCCCCAGTACGATACCCGCGAGCACTTAGGTTGAAATACTCTTTCCGTAGTGTGACACCGCCTTCGCTCGCGCAAGCCTGAAGGGTTTCACGCAGGGCACGGGCAGACGACTTTCGCAGCTACTGTAAGCGTGTCCGTGACGTTGCGGCCGTCGTGGCTGCAACGAATGGCAGCCTGATACCAGTGACGTACGTCAGTGGAATTAAGAATATTTCCAATGTTCACCGCTAAGCGCCATCCTACCTACCCGCAAATTAAAAAAAAAAAAAAAAAAAAAAAAAGACGCGGTTCCTAAAATTAACCATAAATCGTTCTCTTTGTTCCAAGGAGTTATATTTTGGTGATTGCTCAAAAGCAGTCGTTCTACACATTGAACACATTTATCGATGGCCTTCCGCCATCCTTTTCTGTGGCCCTTCAAAGCCTCCCTCTCCAAAAATCCGGCGTAATTGTGAGCAAAACATCGGGGGCTCTGACATTGGCAGGCGACATAATCATGCACTATGATGGGTCGTCTTGTTTTATGACATCTTGAGACCGCAGGACATGGCTGCTTTGGCAAGCGAAACTACCGAGTCAGATTTCGCCTTTGAGATGGGAGGAAGAGACCAGCCTTCCAGGACCCACGGATACCGAGGTAGACACGGTACCCCTATGCCACGCAGGCACGTTCGTACGGCTCGGTTGAAGCGGGGATTTATATCTACGACAAATAATATTTCATATAATGCGGTAGCTTACAACTCTGTGCTAAAGAGCATGGTTGGAGCGATAGAGGTACAAATTAAAAAATTAAGCCCAATATTGACACTGTGTTGACAATATGTCCGCTTCAACCAACGATTCGCCAATGTCGAGCCGATGGTTCACGCAGCTGGATAGGGGTCGGGCGAGTAGCAAAATGCCAGTACACGAACGAGGATCCACAAAACCAGCCAGCAAACGAAATTCATTAAAGCCGTCGCATCGTATACACATCAAGGCAGAGTTCTAAATGCCGCCCCGCTATCTTGTTTTGAGGCGATGTGCGTAAGACACAAAGGCAGGCGCTGGTCTTAAAATGCTGTTTATTGAAAACAGCAAGGAATATATGTATTCTCAAAGTGCTGAAAATTGTTTCTTGTTCAAATAAGTACTAACAAAATGATTTCTTTCAAATTAGTCTAAGTTTACGCCTTAAAAGTGCCGACATTGAAAATGTATATTTTCGTGTGTTAAGCGTGCCAAAGGTAAGACGTTATTCGATGCGACAAATAGTGATGCGCCGCAAGAGGTGTTCACGAGAGCCGACATTGATTCAGCCTCTAATTAAGCCCGTTGTAGTTGCATTCTTGGCTTGGCTTCTTGCCTAAGCTGGTAGTGCCAAGCCAAGATGAGCCAATGGAGAGGAGTATAGGAGAAGAAGAAAAACTATGAAAAGACGAAAGTGGGATAACAAAAACGAGATCGAACAATAATTACAAGCAGGAGGAGGAAAGGCAATAAAGCTGTCGTTGAGAGGAAGAGAAGAGAAGAGAAGAAGTCACTGGATAAGCATAGCTGCGCTCACCGAATGTTTCAGCCCAGTCTAAACCTAGTTTAGTCGACTTACTAATTCATTCTCTCTCTTAACAGGTCATTTTGTGTTGAATTCCGGATTATGTGCATATACCAGAGCTGTAGTTGCTACACCGTGCTTTGCGGAAGGTAAATTAAGGATCGTGTAGACGTTGCCAATGAACGAACAAAGAAAAACATAAATTGTAACGTTTTCGTATCGCTTTACCATCGATCGAATCAGAAACTGAAAATTAATGAGCAGCCCTGTCGCACATTGGTTCTGGTCGCAGCACCGCTTTCACGCTCTTCACACTCGTGACCAGTGTCGACAGGATGTTGAGAGTAGATTGGTCTTTATTATAGTAGAGCGGAACGCCCTCCGGCAAAGTGTCCTACTCTTGTCCTCTTGGTATAGCTGCCTCAAGCATGTCGAGCTAGCGGGATATATCCCCCAGCAATACCACGAAGCTGCGGGGATCGTCCACCTGTTCGCCATTCACGCTGCCCTTTCTCGGGGCCTATATTTACACAGCCGCCTACACTCGCTGTAAGGCAACACAGTAGCTTGAGATCGGAGTGCCGTTGTTTCATATCCGGACTCTGGGTCCGTCTTCTAGCCTCCGGCACCTGAACGGAGAGGGTCTGGATCTGGACCGTCCTGGACACCGGTCACGAACCGTAGGCGCCTGTTTGCGCAGCTCCCTTTTTCTCTCTGTATACGGGCTCAGCTTCTGCTAGACACTGATGAGCGCCTTATATCGCTGCTGGTGTGAGTTGGTGTGTTTGTTCAAGGTCCTCCTCGAAGCGCAAGTAACTTGCTGCGCTGGGTCTAAGATTGGATGTCGGAACCCGGGATCTGTGTTGTAACACTTTTGCCCTCCCCGCTTTCTTAGCGTATCCTCGGCTGCATGTCTTTTTCTTCGCCATATCTGAGTTGCGTGATGCAATGCGGGTGACTATATAGCACTTTTTCTCATCCTTGCATCTTTTCCACGAGAACAGTGCATTTTGCGAAGAGCGAAAATCACCCTGAACCATGGCCTTAACGAAGGAAGGCAGCTCCACTTCTTGCAGTCAGTAGGACTTGGTGTGTTTGCCGAAGGCGTTCGCTCGCAAAAAGGCGAGCGTACCTTATCTGCTGAGATATCCTCAAGGGCTTTCCCCGAATAGCAACACGCTGGAAAAGTAAGCTACACGACCGAACACTACATTTTTAGCATACATTGTTTTCTTTTAGTGCAATGAACAACTTGCTGTGTAAAGTATTTGATCTCACAACGGCAAGGAAAGCTGCACAAAATTTTTACAGAAATTTTTTCGATCAATGCACGCACTCGTTTTTATTAGTGCTATATGCTGGAAACCATGATAAGCAAGCGATTACGAGTCGGCAGAACTGATGCGCCAAAAACGACCGGAAATCTTACCAGCTACCAGACAGTAAGCAGATATCTTCAGTATAGATACAAAGTTGTATAGAGTAGCGTTCAGTATAGTTTCCGCACTCAAGGCTGCTACGCAAGGGCACAGATATGTCTCGTGAACGAAAGTTTTAGTGGACTGTATAGTTGCTCCTTCATCCAAGAAATTCTTCGCTACCTAGCCACCTAGCCACAAAAGCTAAAAGCATGAGATCGGCGATGCGAATGGAGTGTTGATTTTTACTAAAAGGCACACTAGGAAGAGCGTATGTAACCAAACATGCCGAGTACTTCTGAAAGAAAAAAGGACAATGTGCACCTCAGGAAATTTGCGACATTTTCCCCAGATGTGGCGACGTAATGAGTGATGCAAACAATGGCAGTATTTCGTCGCTAGACAGCACTTCAGTTGGTTTTATGCGATTTTCAGAGGCAAATTAAAATTGCACATACATGTCATTCGATATCTAAGTGCTCAGCCCACTTGGCAAGATCACTTCTACCATGATCTCCCGTAGGACACGTTTTGGCAAGTGTCCGCTGCGTTAAAGGGCCCCTGAAATGTTACTTGCTGAAGTATGATAATGCAAGAAATCCACAGAACATTCGAATATTCGAATATTATGAATATTCGAGTCAAACTGAAAACTTCATTTGGAGCCTATAATCTGCAAATATTGTAGCGAGAGCTACACTGGCCACAGTCTCGCCATTTCGCCGTGCCTGTCCGTTTTGTCCGAAAAGCGAAGGAGAAAAAGAAGAAGGAAAAGAGAACGAAGAAAAAGAAGGAAAAGAAAAAGAAAGAGAAGGAGAAGAAGAAAAGGAAGAAGTAAAAGAA
Source organism: Amblyomma maculatum (assembly GCF_055883805.1). Lineage (NCBI taxonomy): Eukaryota > Metazoa > Arthropoda > Arachnida > Ixodida > Ixodidae > Amblyomma > Amblyomma maculatum. The sequence continues at coordinate 132,969,330 of NC_139349.1, forward strand.
AAAGGAAAAGAAGAAGAAGACAGATAACTCGGTAGTCGTTAGAAGCGAACGACAACAGCGAGTTGCTAAGACAAGGTTCGTTCCAACGTTGTGACGGCGGTGTGCCCCGGAGCTCGACATAGATACAACGTCATGCCATTAGAAGTCTTCTACACCCGACTGAGAAAAGATCAACGACTAGAGGAAAGGGCTGCTCATACGTGAAGTGATTCCCCTATGGCATAAATAAACCTGAAACCATAGAGTAAACTATGTGCAGAAGCCATGTCTTTACTTTCAAGCCTAACCTAGGCGTAGCCAGCTAATTTTTTTTTTTTTTAAGTGCTCCTGGTGACCTCTCACAACCGATTTGAGCGACACATCCCTGAGCGCATCGCACGCAAACGTCCCATATGACGTCATTGGGGCTTGGTAGGCGCGCCTGCTGATCGGACGCTCCCAAGATATACGCGGGCATGTTGACGGAGCGTGGTGTGACGCCGTCGCGACTTCTTTTCTTCCTGCGCGGCGACATGCGCTGAGTTGAGGGCGGAGAGGAGGAACATCGTTTACGATCACCGATGTTCAGTGCTAATTTAGTTTAAAAGGTTTTGCGCTGCAGAGACGATTGATGGGACACCTATTTCCATTGCGCGTTTTCTAGTTTTAGTAAATAACTTTTCATGGACTATCAAGAGAACCTGGCAATGACAGCATTGTGAGCGTGAAACCACGATCATGGTTCCAACAGGTGGTAGTTGGCAGGGGACATGGCCAGACATGATTGGTCGGCGGGTTCTGTGACGTCACGAGAAAAGTCCTAACTTGAATGGAGGTACCAACAAGGTACATCCTTGAATATAGTCACCGAACTTAGGACCTTTGAACTTTGAACCTTCTATCTCGCGAGTCATACACGCTGTTCTTAGCGCCAGTAGGCATGCTCGTACGGCTGGGTTAAAGCGGGACGTCATATATCTATGTCGAATGGTTTTGCATATAATGTGCTGGCTGACGACTGTAAGCAATGCGATGCATTAGATCGCATAGGCATGGATTAAGGAATAAGTGTTTAATCGAGAATAAGAGGTCATGTACGCTAACAAATATCATCTCTAATGAAGCCGCAGATGGGAGAAATTGAAGCAGTAATGATATGCACTTAATAAAGGCGTGACTAGTATGTTTCTCACATTCTTTTCTCGCAGCCCTATAAAGCTTTAGGTGCGCGGACCATATTCGTCCTGCAACTCTTTATATACCATTGTATTCTTTAAAGAACTGACGAAGTGACAACAGAAAACATCTTATATTAACGAATGGGGCGAAAATTTCTGCAACAAAGGGGCAGCGGCAGCGAATGTAATTATATTATTCGCTTTTAGGACCAAAGCGAATGACCTACCCGTCGTGGTTGAGTGGATAGACGTGCGCATTCTATAACATCTAGGTAGCGGGTTCGATAACTACGCCGCGGCGGCAGTTTCATGGAGACATAATGCAAGCAATAGCCCACTTTTACAGTTTGGCTTATAAGGCGTTTTGCGAACACGACTAAGTCATCCAACAAAGAAATCACCCAAGTAAATTCAGCTCATTTCGTAATCTATATTTGTATAAATATTTCCAGAGCGTTTCTTCATGTTATTATAAGAAACCACATCTCTACGGAGGTGCGGTAACTAACCCTGAAGTAATTTTACCTTGCAGATGCATTTGGGACACAAAGACATGCGACTTAATTCAGGGCTCATTCAGAGCACCGTTTATGAACTTGTGGAAGCGCTATTCTAGAAGTAATGCCTGCGAGGCATTACTTATTACATATTTTCTGCGAGGCACGTAGCTGAAGGTCGCAAGTATATCTGTGTCCAAAAAACAGTCCCTTGACGATCCAACCCATATACCTGAACACGGTCTCTATTCTCGCTCTTCAAAACATCCGCTGTTTTCACAAGACTTCGGGCTTTCCGAGCGAAATTCGTGTACTGCAGTGAAACCTGGCTGAAAACAAATGCGCATGTAGCGTAAAGGTCCGCTAGAGGCGAGATATGCGGGCCGCCAACCGTCCATGCGGGGTGCAAGGCGTCCTCTTCTATAGTTAACCGCTTGCATTTGTCGCCTGCATTAACTGCTCAGGCCAGCGGCCTGTTTTCAGCAAGTCGAGCGTCGAATGGGACAGGGGAGAAGATTGCGTTCGCACGAGGGCCATATAAAAAGAAAACGAAGTGTAGCCCATCTGTCACTCATATTTTCGGACCATGTCATGCACCTGGTCTCCGAGCTAATGTGACCAAATGTTTAAAAGAGTGGAGCCATACGAAGACTGTTGGGGGTCGCGTAGCCTAGCCAGCATATTGTATTGCTGTCCAAATTGAATAAATAGGAAGTGCTTATTAGATAGTCTTTTTGCTTCGGAGAGAAGGTGTCAATTCAGACGGTTTTAGATCGTCTTGGAATACAACCGACAGAAATATTTGCGCTCTGCCACAGCCTCAAGTATACGCTTCTTTAACGACTTTCAACGAAAACTCCCAGAATAAAAATACTTTCTGCGTGCAGGCTGTGCTATTTCAGCGTCGAGAGACGCGCCTTATAATAACATACCTTGTTTTTTGTTATCTGAAGTATCCTTATCAATAAACCAAGCCACGTAAACTCTAAAGAGCAAGCATTCAGCTCTTCTCTGTACTTGTGTATAGCTAGCTCTTGTACATCGCCCAATACGTAACACCAACACAGGTACTTACGTAGTAGAAGACTGGACACTTCACTCAGTACGTGCCACAAGGCCGTCTTTTGTCTACTCACAAACATTTCAATTCAAAAACTTCAGCGCAATGGCGACGTTCCCACCTTATAGCCGAACTAATACGTACAGCAACACAGCCGAGGTATAAAAATTGCGCGCCTGTCGCAAACGATAGCCTCAAAGAAGCAGATTCCCCTCATCCTAACACGAACTATTCAGGGCCTTCGTCTACCACGCAGCGTCATCCGAACATGCAGAGAAGAAAAATAATAAACCTATCATACCACACTCTGTTCAAAACGAGCAAATATAAATTTTCTTTGTGAAGACTTCCGGCGGGAGGTTAAAGCTGTCCGTGAAACACTAGAACGTAATTTGCTCACCGATATCACGTGCGAGAAGAATTTCATGATAGCGAAGAAACACGTATAGGACGAATGATGTTATCGGAGAGCTAAAGAAGGACAGTAGTGTCATTAGCACACGAAAGTTTTGAACTCCGATAAGAAAACAGTGCACACGATGTCGTTATAAACGTCTTACGTTTTGCTGAGCAGTACGCGGGGAAAATAAACTTTTAGATTAAAAATTTGAACGCAAAAACCCAACGGGTATGTCGGCATATGCGAACTCAATTTGCTAGACGGCGTAGCCGTTGCTTTTGAAGGTGCTGAGGGTTCCATCGCACTCCGTGTATAGGACACGCCAGTTGTATTGTTGGCCTGTTTTACCGAAAAAAAAAAAAAGGTTTCCTTGCTCGGAAAAGTTACAAATGTGGATTAAGAACGTGTATGTGAACGAACAGGTGTGAAGCGTCTTTTGGGATTGGCTGCGGCAAAAAAAAAAAAAAAAGAAAAGAAAAGCTTGGGGCGAGAGGTATATTTAGTATAAAAAGGAAAAACTTTTCACACAAAAGAGAAATAAGTTCACTCTCATCTTCTCATCTACCGATTTCATCAAAAACAAGATATTGGTTTGGTTTGTATGGTTTAACGTCCTAAAGCGACTCAGGCTGTGAGCGACGCCGTAGTGGACTCTGAAAAATTCGACCCCCTGCACTAGCGTGCACTGACATCGCACAGCACTCGGGCGCCTGGCTTTTCGCCTCCACCGAAAAGCGGCGCCGCCGAGGCCGGAATTCGATCCCACATCCTTGGGAATAGTATAGTCTAGCGACCTAACCACTACGCCACCCTGGCGGGGGAAAAAAGAAGATATTGAAAAATAACAGTAAAAGCGATCTGAAGCCAGCCAAGACTAAGCAAAAAGACAAGGGGGAAGAACGTGGAAAGTGATTTGGAGAGTTGCTGGATCTAAAAACAGTTATGTTGAACCTACATGAGAGTGTCGCCGGTTGATAAGCAATGGCACTGCCTATGGTGGAGTATTCAGATACCGCGCGCAACAGCAGCTAATAAGAAAACCAAGTGACATCAACGCTTACCTTTGTGGTGACAACTAGAAACAAGCGTGCATTGCTCTTTAGTCACACTTACACTAGGTTCGCAGTTGACTCCAGCATGTAGTACACGTCATCAGCTTGTGCCTGCAGTAATTTCTGATCATTTTCCTTATGTGTACAGCACTAAATATCGCAGCACTGCTGATAATGTTCGCACAAAATTATCTCAGTCAAACATCATTTTTTATACCCGATCTTTTTCGTGAATCTGACAGCGAGTATACCGTTACGGAACACATGCGAATGCACGGCCTAAAATATGGAAGATGCACATATGCATATTTCATGAGCGGGTTCCTTAATAATGCCTGGTGAAACATAAATCTTTCCCTATTCTTTCGCAATGGCTCCGTATACTAGCGACCTTCTGACGCAGCAGTATTTGTACGACTGCGAATTCACTTAGTTATTAGTGTCTGAACTGCATACATTTTAAAATCTGGCAGGAATAAGAGCAACGATTTCAAGATTTTTTTAGCAAACAGACAATTACATTCAGTGCAGTAATGTTTCCAGAAGCGTGATTTGACTACGAACAGGATGTGTTTATACCTTCTAGCTGCAAACCTTATCTTGTTAACCGTGTAAACAGACGCGGGGAGGTGTAGTCGTGCTGATTTACAAATATTTCGAATTGCTTCCTGGGTCATTTTGTTACTCCGAACTACGAGGTGGTTGTAGAAAAATCGCACAAATTTTATTATGCGCTTGCTATCGCCTACCTAGGCTCAATTTATACAGCGAATGCCGAAAGTCGTCAAAAAATAGGGAGGGCGAAGTGAAGCACTTCGGCCAAAGAAAATGTTTGAATCGTGCAGTCACTCATGGAGGAAAATAAGGGATTAGTGGAAGGATATATACGCTCAACGTAAATGTTTAAATTCCACTCGCTCGCGCTGCGGATTGTATGTAGTCTTCATTAACTTCCATCCGTGAGTAGTGGATCCAAACGCGCCGCTATCGTAATGGTCTCGCAAGGTACGTTAGGCGATCCCAAACTTTTACGGCATGTTATCACTGAGGTCCAAGGTACCGATTTTGCCCATCTTTGCCTGGAGCCTGGCCTCAGAGCTCTGAGCTCGAACCGAAAGCGAAACGAAACGTGACGCGCTAGAAGCTTAGCCCACATAATTCGCATTTGGTCAGCTTAGCTAAATTGACAGCAAATGTTTTTAGTTTGGCTAGGTTTGGTTCATGGGGTTTAACGTCCCAGACCAACTCTGGCTCTGAGAGACGCCATTGCCGAAGGCTCCGAAACTCCGAAATAACTCCTCCCGGAGTTATTTAACGTGCACTGACATCACACAGCACACAGGAACCTTCATTTTCGACTTCATTGAGAAGCGACCGCCGCGGCCGGTATTCTGTCCCGCAACCTTGAGCACAGGAATCGAGCGCCTTAATAATTGCACAGCCGCTGTGGAGCATAACTCTTTTTCACCTTTAATGGTTCCCTCTTAGAGTGTGTCAGTTCTCAAAAATCATACATTGTATCTAATAGGCGGTGATTTCAATATTACTTTGAAATTGCACCAACCCGATGTTCCAATCTCTGTTAGATATTCATTCCTACCACGATATGATAGTCATCACAGATAACATTCACAGCACGTTGAAGAACACTTATTCATTTTTTATTATCAACATTGAAATGGGTTGTGTTGTATATGGCGTTATAAATTACTGCTTGAATGGCCTTACTTTCAATACACCATGGTTTTGAAATTAATTAAGAAGCACGCTGCGCCGCATTTCTTCTGCAGCCAAGCCAATCCTCGTGCATTATCTAGGTTCCGCGAGTGCAGTGCGGAGGTGAACTGGAAAGATATTCAGCGTTAATTTTATCCTGAGGACGACATTGGGAACAAATTTGCATATTTGTATATTTTATGCTTTTGGCATAAAGCTCTTGCTAGGTCAAATAAAATCCCAAAATCGTGACCAACATCTGAATTGCTATGTGCCAGCTTTACGACATAAATTGTCCAAAGGAAATGCCCAGAAACCTGAAAGAGGCATAATAATCGTCGCGAAAAAACTTCGCAGTGAAAACAAAAAAAAAAGAAAGAAAGAAAGAAATTGTTATCACCGGAGGCGTAGCCAGGAAGAGTGTTCTGGTGGCAGAACACCGAATTTTTTTATCGCTACATATGGCCTCAGTCGTCCTTACCGAAATAATAATAATAATAATAATAATAATAATAATAATAATAATAATAATACTACTACTACTACTACTACTACTACTACTACTACTACTACTACTACTACTACTACTACTACTACTACTACTACTACTACTACTACTACTACTACTACTACTACTACTACTACTACTACTACTACTACTACTACTACTACTACTACTACTACTACTACTACTACTACTACTACTACTACTACTACTACTACTACTACTACTACTACTACTACTACTACTACTACTACTACTACTACTACTACTACTACTACTACTACTACTACTACTACTACTACTACTACTACTACTACTACTACTACTACTACTACTACTACTACTACTACTACTACTACTACTACTACTACTACTACTACTACTACTACTACTACTACTACTACTACTACTACTACTACTACTACTACTACTACTACTACTACTACTACTACTACTACTACTACTACTACTACTACTACTACTACTACTACTACTACTACTACTACTACTACTACTACTACTACTACTACTACTACTACTACTACTACTACTACTACTACTACTACTACTACTACTACTACTACTACTACTACTACTACTACTACTACTACTACTACTACTACTACTACTACTACTACTACTACTACTACTACTACTACTACTACTACTACTACTACTACTACTACTACTACTACTACTACTACTACTACTACTACTACTACTACTACTACTACTACTACTACTACTACTACTACTACTACTACTACTACTACTACTACTACTACTACTACTACTACTACTACTACTACTACTACTACTACTACTACTACTACTACTACTACTACTACTACTACTACTACTACTACTACTACTACTACTACTACTACTACTACTACTACTACTACTACTACTACTACTACTACTACTACTACTACTACTACTACTACTACTACTACTACTACTACTACTACTACTACTACTACTACTACTACTACTACTACTACTACTACTACTACTACTACTACTACTACTACTACTACTACTACTACTACTACTACTACTACTACTACTACTACTACTACTACTACTACTACTCCTCCTCCTCCTCCTCCTCCTCCTCCTCCTCCTCCTCCTCCTCCTCCTCCTCCTCCTCCTCCACCACGGGCAGAGTGGAAGATCTTCGGCCGTATTTAGGCCATGTGTGGAAGGGAAAGGTAGCCGCGAAAGGAAAAACTGTGTTCAAGAAGGGAAAGAGCGCACGGGCTGCTATACGCAGGAAACTGGTATCATGCGGGCAATCACGACGTCACGTAATGTAAATGAACGCAGCGCAGCGCCTCTGTCCGTTACCTTTCTTGTGTCGTGAAACATGCGCCAAGAACAACAGTACAAATACACAGACGCACACGCATACAAAGCGTATGTTTCTATGCAGTCGTCGTCGTTCTCTTAGCACTGTTCTCGTCACAAAAACGCAGAACCTAACTCTATATGTGCACTCAATCATTTCCATTTTGTAGCATTCTATTTTTACTGTGTAGTCCCACCGCAATGTATGCAAATAAAATTCAGGTAGCAACGTTTCCTAATGTGAAGGTAGATTGAGTCACGCATCGTCCGGAGCTTATTCACCGGGGCGATGATGCGCTCGTTGCCGCTCCCGATCCCGGCGCATCGCCGTGCAGTGCCCAGCGGAAGCCACCGATTGTGCGCGCTTGCGTGGGCGTATTGGCGTTGGCTCGACGACAGGGCTTGGCTGCGTAGGACGACCTTTGAACTCGCCACCTGCTTGCTAAAACGCTGACACGTCACTGCCCTCTAGCCCAAAGTGTTTCATTCACCGTGCTAGAGGGCCACATATTGTGCATGCTCTAAGTTGCAACGAACACTGCGAGTTTTTTACATCCGTCATTGCCCTAGATTAGTAATTTTTATAGTCTGAAGAAAGTGCTCAATAAACTGCGTTTCACGCAAGCACTAGTGAAATATCGCCTGTTTAAAAAAACCTCCCTTTTTTATTGTATATGTGCACGCGTTTCAATGTCCCGAAGCTCTCTGACCTTGGGCCATGCATAGCAGCCAAATGCCAAAGCCACTGATCGAAATCTAGTCGTCGGGTTCAGAAAGGATAGAAAATGGATTAGACAGAGGATTTCCGCGGGTAAAAGCGAATCAATAGGCTTTTGAGCAAGTCGTATCTGGAGAGTTTCAGAATATTTTGACCACATATATGATTTTATTAATAAAGGGAAGGATTGGCATTTCGCTCACACCAAAATGTGGCCGTTTTTAAACCGGCAACGTCATGCGCAGCACAAAAAAAAAAAAAAAAAAAGCAAGAAAAGAGAAGAAAGCAGTAGGGTAACAAAACCACAACGATATGTTAAACAAATGTTAAAAATCTTGCCTCGGTGCCAAATATTACATTGATGGTACTACGTCAGAATGTATTCTGTTCGTGCAGTGCATATCTGCACCTGGCTGTAATTCGTATCCGCTCCAGACTTATATATGCCGGCTGCGCACTCAGCTGTATTTGTTTTCTAACACATCTAATATATGGATCTATGGGAGGCAACACAATCGCTGTAAATGAATATGCATGGCGACATGAAAAGAAATGTGCACTTTGTACTGGTGTAAAACATCAGAAGGAAAATTTTGTTCGCTGTTGTTGCACTGCACGCATCACTGTATCCAGCCATCAGAAGTGTAGGCGGCACGGTGACCCTGTGTCTGCGTCGTTCAGTTGGTGTCGAGGTTCAATGTCGGAAATCTAGGCTGCAATATATGCCCAACGCTTCGTTGCACTTTAAATTACACCAGAGGATTGAAATTTACCCCGATATTTCCACCGCAGCCTGCTTCAACGCAAACTCTTTCGTTCAGCTGGTAAATGCCCGTCAGTCGTCCGATTACTCTATTTTAATATAGTCATCAAAAGTGAAAAATAATCTGACACAATTCCGCCTTTCAGTTCGTGCTTGTATGGGTCTCTAATTGGGCATTGACGTGTCCTACATCATTCAATTCCAAATGCATTTGTTGAGCACTTGACAGACCCGAAGTAACGTCCTGACAACAGCCTTAAAACCCCCTATGCAGATGGGCTAGTTTGTAATGACGTCGTAGAGCGGTAGCACACAGCTTAACACTAGCGCGGTGAGTTTGTGAAGCCTTAGAAGTGATTCGTGCACACGAAGCTGCACAACGCGTCGAACGCTCTTGCCCGATTCGGCGGACCCATCGTTGTGGCTGAGCGCTTCAACGCTGCTACTGAGCCGGAGAAACCCGACGGAGACGACAGCGTTCCGAGGGATGCGAAATGCAGAGACGCCCGTGCGCTCTACCTTATCTATTTTTGCTATATTGGCCTCGAGATCGAGCAGAGTCGCCACCTTGCGGCTCAGCGGCGAAACCTGCTCAGTGTGGATGCGTTTTCGCGTCGTGTGCCAGCCCGCAGTGATTTACGCGCGCGCATGCGGCGTGTACAGGAGTGTTTTGTTTGTTTCGTGGTTCCTGTGCGCATGCCTCTTGCAAAAGAAATATGAACAGTCTATTACCCCAACCTCCTTTAAAAAATAAAAATACTTGTCCGTATCGAGTATATGTCATTCTGGATAAGGACATCATCCGTCGCGGTCTTCGGCGCTTGAGATCATTTGACACGCGGTGTCCCAAACGAAGTGGTACTGTTGTTAGCGCCGTGTCAAAGCAAAACGGGTCGCTGCCGTCAATAAACGTTAATGCAAACGATCAGAAATCGCATATTGCCGTTTCTGCTTGGAATACCGCAGATACTAAAACATTTGCCACCGCAGACTGCTCCATAGCAGAATGCAGTTTGAAAAGGCCACTCTATGCCTGCTATACCTTCCGAATGCATGATAGAGTTGTGTGAGTACTTTTTTCTTTTTTTTTTTTTTTTTTTTTTTTTTTGCTTTTAAACCTCTGTCGCGATATCTCAGTGGTAAGGGCGCTCGATGGTTGATTTTGAGAACGGGGGATTCAATCACGACCGTTTTGAAAAGCGTTCCTCTGCTGTAGGCTTTGACTGCACATTAAACAATCTCACGTGGTCGATGTGGTGGTAATAAGGAAAAAAAAAACGACACCAAAACCAGCCTCTGCAATCATCATTCATAGCCGATGGGCTTTCATGCGTTAATTAAATCCCGTGCCAATATGCTTTTTTCTTTTTTTTTTTTTTTTTTTTTTTGCTGTTGAAGGATTCTGCGCATCCGTACCAGTGATAGTGAACACATTTTGCTTTAGAGTAAAGCTCGAATGTTTGGGAAACATCTTCCCTGCATCTAATTGTTACACTAAATATTAAATAATACACCTAGATCAATGTACTTTACTGATAGCCTATTATAATCATTATAATTCCTTTTCGTCTAAGTGCTGTCTTCCGAGTAAACTCATTGTTTCTGACAAGGGGAGTAAAACAGCTTCATGCGGGCCTATTTATCAGAGTTTAGTTCGGGAATAAATATATTTTTTATAGTTGTGACCTCCATTTCTTTCGGAATAGTTTTATATCCGGCACTTGTTTTGTAATTAACCCTGACTTTTTACTTCGCATAGGATTTAATCACTGTTCAATAATTAGTGATAAAGAAACCTTCAGCATTTAAAATTGCTTGCCAGAACATGAGAGTGCCCATGCGCAGTTTATGACGATCTCTTCGAAGCAAGTGATTCGTAGCTTGCACTTTAACTTTACTGAAAATTAATCGCTGATTATCGAAAAATTTTGTAAAGTGTGTAAAAGTTTTCTCACACGATGAAATGTATTGGCATTGCAAAACAAAATAATTACACTACTAATTTACCATTATATACCAACATCACACACATCAGAAATTCCTTATATTTTCCTCGGTTTAAGGAAATTATTTAGAGTTAGTGGCGCATGAAGAATACACTATCACATTCTACAGTGGCCGCAAAAAGCATCCGCGTCATTGTTAGCTCGGCAAATTCAATCCACTCAGCGCTGTACATGTGAACTGTCACCTTTCCTGTGCTGCGAGATTTCCTGTAAAGTGTCGGCGTAATCTCATTTTTGGGGAATACTTGTGCGTGGTTGTCTGGGCCAGAGTTGATGTGCACTCAGTCTAAAACAGCTCGCCATGCATTACGCTGTCAGTGCTACATTTGACCTGCTTAGTCCTCGACTCAAGCACGATATAATGAAACAGGCTTTCTCGATTCATTCTAAAGTACTGCAGGTCAGGGCACGAACCTTGTATCTGCGTCGGCTGGACACTAAATATCCGGCCAACCTCTCTGCTTTTCCTTTCAATAAATCCATCTATCTACCTATCACCTGTCTCACTCGCATGAGACACGCGCACACTGTTTAAAAGTCGACAAGAAAAACAAAGTTGTCATTAGGCAGACCCAAGTATTAGGCGCGTGAGCGCGGTACAGCGCAAGAAACGTGCAAAGTAAATCTAGAAGACTGGTAGTTGCGTCCCTTGTTTTCCTAAAATCCGCGCTTCTTCTTCTGCATTGGCGAAATCCTTAGATTTGCTTCTGCAACATTGCAGAAATACTGCAGAAGACACGTTTTCATCGCCAACAAACCCTCCGTAAACTCGGAAGCAGACCTACGCCGCGTGCGTTTCTGCGAGCGCCGCCGGCTGCCGATCCACACTACCGGAGCGACGGTGGCGCCACCTCTAGGTCGATCTCGCGGCGAGATGACAGAACCAGCGTAGCACAGCTCATTCAAACGCAGGACCAAGCTGCTCGCTCCCTCCCTCCCTCCCTCTCTCTCTCTATCTATCTATCTATCTATCTATCTATCTATCTATCTATCTATCTATCTATCTATCTATCTATCTATCTATCTATCTATCTATCTATCTATCTATCTATCTATCTATCTATCTATCTATCTATCTATCTATCTATCTATCTATCTATCTATCTATCTATCTATCTATCTATCTATCTATCTATCTATCTATCTATCTATCTATCTATCTATCTATCTATCTATCTATCTATCTATCTATCTATCTATCTATCTATCTATCTATCTATCTATCTATCTATCTATCTATCTATCTATCTATATATCTATCTATCTATCTATCTATCTATCTATCTATCTATCTATCTATCTATCTATCTATCTATCTATCTATCTATCTATCTATCTATCTATCTATCTATCTATCTATCTATCTATCTATCTATTTCTTTCTTTGCTTTTGTGCACCCCTCTTCGCGGTCTTGACCTCCTGGATCTGTCAGCTCGCCAGTCGTTAAAAGCAGGCGACCAGTTTCCAAAGGGAAACAAAATCGGGCCACATGCTTAAAACGACGGAAGAAGAAAATAAGAATTTAAAAAGATCAAAGGCGCATAACGTGCCTCAGTCTGTGTGCGGGACGCGTCAGCTGTCTTTATTGCCGCTGCCGTCGCTAATTCCGCTCCATTGGTGCTCGGCGCATCTGGGAGAGGGTGTTAATTGATTCATGCTTTCCTCCTCTGCAGCAGCCATCCGCGACGTCCGAGTCCCCGCCTGCACTGTCCGGACCTGCAGGACCTCATGGGGAATTGCTATGCCCTCGGCTGACTAATGCCATGAGCCCCGGAATAGTATAGTCTTCCTCTGGCCAGTAACGAGGCGCAGAATTGATTCTAGATGCCGGGATAACAGTTAGCGAACGAAGGAAGGGTAACAAGTGGAGTTTCCGAACCATCCGAGCATACATTCCCCAGGGGTTTACTTTGCTTTTCTCCTTTCTGCAGTCGCCGTCCTTTAAATGTGGATTGCGCCCTTTCTTTTCCAAGACTTCAGATAACGAGAGCGCTCGTGACCAAACACACCGCAGGCAGTGTCACCGAGAATGATGATAATCAGATTTGAGAGCACTTAGCTGAACACATGTAGATATATGGTCCAAATGAATAAAAAAAAATGTTTCAGGTGTTTTTATTATTATTATTTTTTCAATAAAAACGAGTGGTGTCCAACTTCGGCCTATATATGCACTCTGGTAGAGGCCGTCTATACAGGGCATGTTTTTATACTGACTTTTATCAGACCTTTTCTATGGCCGTAGGTTGGGTCATTGTCGGTGCCGCATGTGCAATGCAATGCAACGCATCCCTTGAAATATCTGTTCGACTAAGGTATTAGATTTTGTGATGGACTGATGCTGAACAGCCTGTATTCTTGTGTCAGTTCCTCAGATTTCTGTAGTTCAGAATCGAAACTTTTTGAATTGTTATCAATTAATAATAGAGCACCTACTTACCCCTTTCTCAGAATGTTTTGTAAAGACATGAGCTGAATTTTCTGATTTTGGAATATAGTCCTGCCTTTTTTTGCATTTTGCAGACGTCGCACAGTAAAAACCTATATCCAAGCTCGAATCCAACAGGCCAAGAGCAGCTGAAGAAGGAAACCTGCATCCAAGCTCGAACCTGGTGGACCGAAAGCAGATGTTTTGTGACCACAGTGTATCAGCGAATAAAGCCAATCCAGGTGAGCACATGTATCTTTTGGAAGCTTGCATTCTTTGCACTTGAGACTCATCTCCATGGAGAGCATCATTTCTGCAAAACATTTTGTGTAATAACTGACACTGATTCAGGCCTTGCACAGGGCCTAAAGTTGGCATATTAGTATTATGCCCAACACAAACATGAGGTGTGATGTCGGAGCCTTGCAACCATGCAGAGTATCACCATAGCATGGTAGCATTCCCATGCCGAATGTCTCTCGTCTGAGATCATGACTAATGTCTTGCACCTTCAGAGTGCACTCATTCCTTGCGCTGAGTGCCCACATCCATGCACTCTGAATGTTGATAGCTATGCACAAATTTTGCCGCACACACACACGGGTACAGAAGTCCTCACAGTGTGCACGCCTTTGCGCCGTGAGCACGTCGCACGTTCTCCCACCGTGCACACGTCGCACGTCCTCGCATCGCACACCCTCGCATCGCACACCCTTGCGTCGCACATCCTCGCATCGCACAACCTCGCATCGCACATTCTCGCGCTGTGCGGGTCGATAACCACGCACAGATAACCACGCAGAGCCCCGCACATTATTTTCGGTAGGGATGGCCAAGAACGGCAGCGAAGTGCTCGTTTATCGCTTGAAGTGATTGCTCTTGCATCCGGTGCATCACAGCGTCCCTACACTGGCCACCTGCTTAGTCCTAATGTAGAAGTTAAGCGGTATTACATAAATAAGAAAATTAAGTATAGTAGTGCATTTAACGCCGCTAATGCTACATTTCTAGTTAGACTTTTAGATTGAATGGCACGGATAGCAGCCTGGGAGTCGGTGTATATAATATACTGAGGCACAGGTGGGAGAGAAGGGAAACTTTGAATGGCATGAATGATGGAGAGGACCTCAATCGAGATAATATCTGGAGGTAAAAGTCTAACACGTCATCTGTCCACGGAGCTCGAGGTTGCACTTGTTGCGCTGCAGCCCTGCCCCGTCGTCTTCCTCCAATGGATCCCTGGACACTCGGGAATTGACGGCAATGAGCTGGCGAACCAGCTCGCCCGTGAAACTTGTAACCGGGCACCGTTCATCCCCTGGCCAAGATCCTTGGATGGCGGGTCGAGAGTGTCTCTTCGCGCCACCATCAGTGAATATTACAATGCTGCTCGCTTAGACCGCAAACTCTACCCGGACCCTCATCCTAATCTTTCCGTTCGGGAGGCTCATATCCTTCGGCAAATACAGTTGAACACAATCGTAACCCCTGCACGGCTATATCTCTACAAATTCCGTCGCGAGCCATCATGCCCCAACTTCCCTTACCCTTATGCCAACCTTTCACACTGCCTATTTTCATGTCCGGTTGCATTGCAATCGGGATTCTTTCCCACCTCCTCCCATACTATCTGGACCTGGGTGGACTGGCTTGGTTCTGAGGGTGAAGAAGAACAGCGCCTGCTCGTCCAGCTGGCGATCGATGTATTAGGCGCCTAAGTGTTGCGCCTCAATAAAGTCTTTTACTACTACTAGTTAATGCTTCGAGGTCGTAGTTTTAGTTATTTGAGGGAACAGGGAAGAAGCAGCTCGCAGACAGAAAATCTTCTTTCCAAGATGAAGAAGGTCCAGAAAATGAATAATTAAGTTTCATTTCGCTTAAGCAACAAGAAGGCAGGAAAAGTATCTTGCAGCAAAGATTACTATCACTGTTTACTTATTACCTTCTTCGAAGCATTCTTTATTCGCCACACCTATTATTGGCTACATACGAAGGCCAAAATTCGAATTCGATTCCGACCGCGGCGGCCGTGTTCCGATGGACGCAAAGCTCAAGACGTTTGTGTACTCAGCTATGTCAGTGCAGGTCCCAAAATTCCAGCTTGTCGAAATGCAGCCGGAGTCCTCAAAAACGACCTCACTGATTCTCAAGTCCCTTTGGACGTTGAACAAAATATGCACGCTGTGTTGTTGTTTTTTCTCGTTGTTTTATCCTGCTGCATGTTTATTGAATTTGTAATTCAGGATTATAAACTCCGACTGGCAGTTCGTGCGCTCTTTTGTTTCCCGCAAAGCCCGATCTGGAATCATGGCATTGATCACGCGTGCTTTTGATACATTTTTATATATTCGAACTCATCTGCAGACATTCGCCTTTGTAAGACATCCAGATTTCCTCCATTAATGCAAAGTATTACCGACTTACCTTAGTAAACTCTCTCTCTCTCTCCGTATTTTATGCAGAGTCAAAGCGCGTAGCGTAGCCGGTGCAGTTTGATGCGACTTATGCTTGTTTTTACTAATTTACGAAAGCCTCATCTGTAATTGCATTTCATTAACAGAAGAACGTGTCTACAACGTTACTTAGGTGTACACTCAAGCGAAATAATGAAAGTGACCAGCTTAGACCTTCAATTTTTTCGTGCACCAATAAGACGGTCGAGTGAGCGGCTAATTAGCTCACCAAAGTAGACATGATTAGTTATGGCTACGCCCACTGCTAAATGAAAGTTTCTGACAATTGATCGCGATCCATGCAGCTCAGCGCCATACCAATCGCGATAAGTCGTTAAGGTAAGTAGTTTAGAGCACAATAATAAATTTACTTCCTGTAGGTGACCCGGCATGTCTCTCTCTTAAATGACGTCACATGCTCCTGCATACTGCATGTATATTCCGCGACGCACCCCTTAGAAAGGCCAGGGCTGATTTATGTACTGCAGAGAGAAAGTGCCCCTTTTTTTCTTTTAGTTTTTCGCTTCTGCACTAAAACGAAGCCGAGCGCATAGCTATTCGATCGGCTCCTCTTACCCAACGTGTACGCACTAAACTCACCACTTCCCTTTCTTTCTTTCTTTCTCTCTCTCTCTTGTTCTTTATTCATTCCGCCTATTTGCGGTCGGGGCACGCAGTCGAGAAGGATTTAACGAGATGCATTTTGGTAAAGAGCAAAATCGTGGATTACCGTTTTTAGAGACACAAATCAGTAAACCGAGTCTCAAGCAGCGGGCGGTACAAGCGGTTCTCCTGTAAGGTTCAACGACTTCCGAATGGCCCCCGTTATGAGCCATCGGCGTTCCTTATCTGGGTTAGCACGAAATGTTCAGCGCCCCCATCATCTCCGTGGCTCCCGTTTATTTTTACGAAGCTACCCCGATGCCTTGCGGAGGCGCTTTTCAGTGCAGGCACATAGACCCTTAACTCATAAGTTATCGGAGGGCAATGAAACGGTCGTTAAAGAACCGCTCACGAAAGAACCGTTGTAGAAGTAAAGCAAATACATTGAAAAGCGTTGACATAGAGTAAAACATCCCTAGCTTCCTTGGGCATGGTAAGATACTGCTCTTCAAATATTGAAAGTAATGGTCCAATTTCAGCAAACGCGGCGTCCGTCCTTCGCTAGCGTCGAGTGGTTAAGACTTTCATAGGAAACCAATTGGCAAGACTTAAATATCGCGAAAACGTTAGTAGCAAAAGACTACAAGGTTTACGAGATCTGCGAATATAATGACTTTCATAGTGGGATCTTGCGATATTAGAAAAAAAAATGTTCATAAATAGCTTCCCTTTAAAAATCCACTTGACCACGATTCCTGTTAATGGACTAGACGGTGGTGCTGCATATTTATAATTAAAATACACTACTGGTTTTCCGCGCACATACGTATGCACAGTCCCGATTTCTGTAGCAGGGAATGCGACAGTGCGTGACTTTGAGCTTAGCAGTGTACGTACCATGTAATTCAGTGCATGTATTTGTATGCGACAAAGCCATGACCCTTATTAAGACTGAAACTTTGGTAAGCTGGAAAGAATTCGAAATCGTATTTTCTAGCACTTATTGAGAAACAAGGTACAGAATAGGGACTGTCCTGTTCATGTGTGTTCTTTCTGTTCTTTGTGTCTTAATATGCGTTAGGAGATATAATTTTTAAAGCCATGACCCATGAGTAATATATGAACACGTGCACCCTGCGCGCCTTGGTATATATTGTATAGATAGAGTTCCCCTAACATCGTTATGCCTGCGGCGGCATGTGGTTTCCTGCGCGCGTTTTGTTCGCGAATGCTGGCCGCAGGGACCGCTAAACTTTGTAGGAACGTAAAGCTGTTGCAGATGGTGTACGTTTTGTTTGTTCCGAATATTAAGCGAATTAATATTAATAACAATTAGAACAGCTTTACTTGCCACCGAAGTGGAGCATCGTGAGGCCAACCACTTTAACATCACAAAGATAATTAGGGTGGGCGAAATTCAGGTCGGTGAATAATGGTGCATGTCGAAACGTCCAGGACAAAGTAACTTTCTCGAAAGGGTGAATTAAACGGACTTATTGGTATTTTACTGGGAGCTACCATTGCGCATGTTATGCTGCGTAATACAGATTTTCAGTTTTTTTTTTTTGTTTTTTTTTTTTTTGCAGAAATTGTTTGGGAGAGAGGTGTCCATCAATGCGACCTGATCTTGGGCTGTGTGCTTGGCGCATGGCTTGGCGCATGATACTAATTGTCAAACGTGTCATGTTCGCGTGTATTGTAGGGATCAGTGTGCGCGCTGCAAATTCTTAATGGACGCTTCGGCACGGCAGAGCAGAAAAAAGAACCAAGTAAAACAAGCGACACAAAGTGCAATTTCCACACACGCCCCCGGTGCTGCGTGTTTCTCTTCTCTGCCCTGCATAGCGCCGCAGAAGGACGATATTAGAATGGATTAACAGGCCTACAACGCAACCACGTGCTACACATGCCTGCCTAGCAGGGATGGAACATATTCATTTAATATTTTTTGCAGCAAAAATAGAGACGTTCAAAGGTTAGCTTGCTGCTGAGTGTTTTGATTGATTGATTGATTGATTGATTGATTGATTGATTGATTGATTGATTGATTGATTGATTGATTGATTGATTGATTGATGTTTTCCAACTTCTCCGATATATCTGGTGATTATTGACAAGACAATCCCATACTGAGTCCTGGTGATCAGCGCCTGCACTTATGCTTCGATTGGAAAGCAAACTGTTCCCGCCTGGCTTTCTCCGAATGTGTCTAACTCACCCTGCACCACTGAAAAAGACTAAATGACGAAAGCGGAATTAAAGCTCCGCTCCCGAGTCATGTACCGTGCATATCTTTACTGTCTCATATATTCGCCTGTGTTCGCATTCTAGATCCATTAAGAGTAGCGAACTCTGCGTGGTTTCAGTTTGTCTAGCAAACAAAGAAGGCGCGATGCACTCGAGGAAACCATGGCCGCGCTAATACCGAGAGCTAGGTCGTGACCACCGTTTTGCGGAAGCGGAAGTGCCGGAGGAGAACTATCGAGCCACCGCCGTTCCGCCGGAAGTAGTCCTGATGCGGCCTTAGCACCCTGTATGAAGACGCAGTTCAAGGCGCGGAAGACACGCATAAAGCCGAGATGGGAGGGAAGCCGGTTTCGCGACAAGCTGTAAGACGCGGCCCTTGTGTCGAGTTAAGTGCAGCACTGGGGGAATCTCAAATGTATAACGGCATGCATATAAAAGCCTTAAAGTAAAGCTTATTTGCACATAACAAACCCGTCGTTCTCCTGCAAGGCAAAAGGTCGAATTTAAGAGCGGGATTGGGAAGATCCGACTTCAACACTCTGCCGTTCATGCTGCAAAACTAGCACGAAAGAAACGGACAGAGAGAAAACAGCACCTTTATCTGTTTGTTTCTTGATTTGTTCATATCGCGCTGTCTCTGTAACATGCAGAGCTTATCCAGCTAACTCGATTGCTTAAGTTGTTGTTTTGATCTGCCTGGATTCTATGAATCGGATAACCGTCACGCACGCGGCCGGCAGCAGCAACACCTGCTAGAAGCTCTCGAGCGCACTGTCCAAAATTGAAAGATGTCCACCGGGCAGTAAAAAGAAGGATGGAAGTTTAGGAGCCTCCTTTTACGGAAGTGGGGACTAGGAATACCTTAGAAGAAAAAAAAAAAAAAAAACCCTCGCAAGTTTTCTATTAAGGCTCTATATAAGGTTCGCAAGAGCAATAAAATCATTGCATAATAAAAGAAATGTGTGCAAATAACCTTGTCCCATTTGTTTAGGTTGGTATACTGCTTGGAAACAGTGAACTGTTAGTAAAGTAAAGTCGTCAGCAAACCTACAGCACTGAGCTAGCGATGGAGCTCGGAAAAACTGCATTGAGATTTCATTTGGTAACAGCTATCTGGGATCGAGAGAATATAGCGGCGGTGCTCCATTTTATCCCCATGCATGTGCCACTGTCGCTGTCCCTGTCGCTGTCGTTAAATGACATTTCGATGCAGCTTTCCTGAGGTAATTCACCGGCTGAGTATTGTATCCACTTTTGCTGACGAGTGTACATATACTTGAAGTGCTTGCGCGAGGACTTTATGCAGTCTTTTTTAGTGCGAATAGGCTTATACGATCGTTAGAGCCAAGGAACAAAAAAATGCGTGTGGATCGGTGATTGCCATATAGCAACTGCGGCGCCTAAGCCTGACTCTAGCCTAACTTATCCATGCTACAGCTTGGAATAGCAAGGACTTACGCAATTTCTAAAAAGAAAAGGCGCAATATTTGTCTCCCTTCAGGTAGACACTTGCACCGCACCGTGAGGAGGAACGTAGGAGGTAAAAAAGAAAATTAACCGGAGTCTTTCAATGGTAATCTACCAAGCAATACCATGTCAGACTATGCCAAACAGTGCTTTCACAAGTAAGCCGTTTATACAGAGTTAAGCCATGGCCAATTTTTCGCTTGTTTTCAAAGCGAGCATGTGGGCACGTTTGTTCTACTACGGCGTTAAATACACCGCGACACCCTCGTCGCCTAAAATGCAGCGGTGGTCCCTGCAGATTTCTCATCACTGCTTGCAACTGGCACCAGGGCCCAGCGGGGCCTGCCGAGATCCCCGGTTATCGCCTCCCTCGTTTCGCCTTTAGTGCCTCTGCGTTGCGGCCGATGCCTTTGCCGCGCTGACGGGTTTACACCGACAGCCGGAACAGTCTTGTCGGCTTCCCTACGTCGTCGCCGCTTCTTGGCCGTAAACAGCATCGCCCCGCGATTGCATGGGTGCGTGCTTGCTGCGCGAGAGATGCCGCGCTGCTGCCATGAGATAATGGCAGGATGATTGCCGAATGAGCGCCTCCCCCCCCCCTCCTCCTGCCTTTCTCACCCCCACACTTTTCGCGCACAACTCCGACGCGTCTACACAACAAGTAACTTCGACTTCGAGTAGCTGCACTCAAACTAGTGGGGCGTGTTGTTCACGAATGAGTGGCAAGACATGCGCACCGGTAATGTCTGCATTGCTCTGCATTCTTGCGAGCACGATCGCAGTATTCCTGCATTGCCTTCCTTCATTCAAGTTGATCCGTAACGTCCTCGATGTCGTTAACCGAAGTCGTTAATTTATGCTGACACTCAACTGATTTCCTTCCTTGTCCTAGGGTTTGGGGTAAAATACGTGTAAAGTCATACAGTCAAGCCGACGGTAGCAGGTGCGGGGGACTGGCAGATCGCCTTCCTTTTTCAACTGCACTTTCTTTGGAAACTCTAGTGCTCGATCCTCAATTCACAGCTTGGCTATTTATTTATTTCAATCTTTAAAATATTTTCTTCCTTTCGCGCTCTTCATTTCCCATACAAAGCATGCCATAAGAATAAAGTTTGGTTTGGTTGGAGTGAAGTGGCGTTCAATATTGCAAAAGTTAGAGAAATACTAGCACAAAGAAAAAATTATTATAACCTAACGTTTCGGGCAGAAATACGTCCTTTCATTAGGGGCGACTGATGTGTGAGCCAGGAAAAGCGGACAGCGGCCTTTGCTTTCCCTCTACCAACAGGTGGCGGAGTCCATTTTTTTATGCGGGGGGTATCATTCCCGATTTGCTATTCACTGTCGCCGCTGTGAGCCGGATAAAACGTAGCTATTTGACACCTTTTGAACGGACTGGGGTCCGCGGCCAGGACGCTCACCTCCTCGAAGTCGGCTATGTTGTCGAACCGTTCGCAGTACTCGAGGTTGCTTTCCGAGTGCATTAACCAGATGTCATTCTTAAAGTGCCTGATTTACAGATCGCGATTTTTTGTTTCTCCAATATATAAGACCAGTCACTCGAAGCACGGCATTTTGTAAATGACAGCAGATTATTTTTCTATAAGAAGGCGGTATTTGGAGCAAGGTAGAAACCGGCCGATCGTTGACACTAGTTTGTTAGACACGCAGGTGTCGTGTTTTCGTTGAATGCGTGCCAGCGCTTCATTGGAGCCTCACATGTGGAAGCGCAACTGTTTTCGAGTAGACCAGTCTCCTTTGTACTCCGAGCCTGACGGCGAGAAACATTGGATAAAGCCGCATGTGTACCTATTTTTCTTCACATCGGCGTACCTGGTAGCCACTTCCCTTTTTTTCTCTCCGCTTCGGAGGAGCAGATGAACTTTTTTTTTTCCCCTTAAGAGAGGAGACGATGGAGGCCTTGTGCTTAATGGGGAGATTAGAATAAAAATCGTAATCACCGCGCTAATCACAAGGCCTCCCGTCATCTGCTTATATAATAAATAAAAGGAGGAGGGGGTGAGGGGTAATGGCGGATATGCAAGCAAGTTCCTGTGACAAAAGGACCGATATCAGGCAAAACTTTTCTCGGCTGCTACACTCAACCATGCAAGCCACGATGTAGCTGGCCATTGCCATTTTGTTTTCACGCTCTTTTGCAGAAGTGCGTGTTATTCTGTTTGTATGTTTTAGCTGTTTCTTTTGCAACCGGCGTACACTGCGAGTTATGTCAGCGTCTGTGAAGATTCGTTGTGACAGCTGCACTGCACATGGCCCGATGGCGGTGCACGCCGTTCGCTCCTTGCTCGCTTGGAAGATTGTCCGACGATTTTGCCCGGGCCTTTGAGGTAGATAAACAGAAGAGGCGGCATCCATGTCGGCCATTGCTGTTCAGATCACCTCGTAATGAGGCATGACGACAAGGATAGGGTGCAGCCGGTCTTGACAGGAAGTAGAAACGGTAGCGAGAGAAACGTCACGTAGGTTTGAGGCCAAGTCCTCTGATTACGATGAATAAAATATCGCTGCTCCACAGAGCCATCAGGGATCAACACCCGATCCAAATCTGTGAATGGAACAGACAACTCTCGCTCCCCTTCTGCCATCGGAAAATGATTGCTCCGAACAGAGCTGAAAATTTTGGTTCAGATCTGCCATTGGAACATAAATAATGGCTCTCGAAGTCCTTCCGTTCCACACCGGCGATCGATCCTTCCTACTCCTTTCCTCCTCGGCAGTTCGTCGTCACGACCTCGGCGTGAAGGGGCCGCGTGCGTTCACGAGCGTCCGTGCGCGCCTGACCGCACGACGACTGCCGCGACATAATGCGGGAGGCGAACAAAGGCTAAGAGTACGACACTCACCGACAGCGCGCGACACGTTGCCTACCGTCGACCGCGGCACTGATTTATCGACGCTTTTCCGATCGAGACGTGACTTGCCTGCGCTCTTCTCTGCGGCAACGAACGGCGCACGTGTATACTTTCTCAGCGGTATACTTGTGGAGGAATTGTTCTCTTTCCGTATTGTTTCCAGAGTTTTTCTTCGTGGCTCTCCTTGCAGGACGTGCCGTCATGCACGTTCAGCCCGGTATGGCGTGTCCAATGGATGTTGTCGGATTTGCCACGCCCGCGCATTGTTTCAGATCTCTCCGCTTGTCTTGGGGTCCCGCTCGTCACGGTGTCTTCCTGGCCGATGGGTCCACCTATTTGTGTAGCCAGAAGCGTGGGGCAGGCTGCTCCCAATGTTTCGAGCTCCTTTGGTGATGAAAACGCGGAAACGCTGAGAGTTGTTTTCGTGTCGGGAAAAAACAAAATGTTTGCGTGTTCTGAATTCTGCTCTAAAACACACTCCGACTGCAAAGGAATTTAAAACAAGCGAGTGGATCTGATTACGGCGCCAACGCTATGCAACTTGGATGAAACGTATAGATACGAGTGTTTTTACAGCTACTTTGTAAAATGCAGTCGACCAAGCCTCAAATGTTGAGCACAAAACGATTTCAGTACGCAGAATTGATTACCGCTGTCCTGCTTAAAATTTCTCTAATGGTACGGGCAACGGTAGTGATAATGCGACAGGGCCACAAATTTCAGATTTTCTGACGATATGAATAGCGTGGTTTTGATGCCTAAAATATATCCAAAACGTTTTAAAATAAACACTACTCCACAACCAGTATTTCAATTTTTCGTACCGCCAGTACGAAAAACTTCACAATTTCACAATTAGAATATTTCACAATTAGATCTCTATAGGTTGCAAGGAGCGGCTTCTGAAATAAAATATTTCAGTTATTAGTCTGATTGTGGTTTAATTTGTAAAGTTTACAAATTAAATCATAGTCAGACTGATAACTGAAATATTTCATTTCAGAAGCTGCTGCTTGCAACCTATAAAGATCTAATTGTGAAATATTCTACGGTCTGAATATAAATTTTACACATATTTTGATGATATAAAGTTATAAAGATATATGCACAACAAATTCATTCGAATATGCGGAGTTAATTCAGGTAAACACAGGATGAGTGGTTAGTCGCCATGAAAGGCTGAACGTATAAATATAGCTCGCCTGCCAGTGTGGATGTAAGCGAGAAACTTTTTTTATTTCGCTAATTTATCATGAGCACGCATGCCCGTGCGCGCACACACACTGACGTCCTCGTCCATCATGACTGCAAATTCTATGTTTTCATGAGATCAACGGAAAAGTTTTCTGGCCAGGCGTTGCCAGGGTATATTTAAGGTTCTTGGATTCAGCCAAATCAAGATTTGACCCGATGGTTGCACCTAATACACACTTAGTAAAATTCCGGTTGAAACAGATTTCTAAGCTAAAATGAACTTTCTGGAAAGCACGTTTTGCCGGTGAATATTTCGGCAAGCACGACCCAAATGCTGTGTCTATAGCCTTCACTCACGAACGATGTTGCGGTTAAACGCTCGTGATATGAAATCACTTTTAGAGCTCGTTCTCCATACAGAAGTGAAAGATCAGACCGCAGTCACTGACGTCCTCCCAATGATGAATAAATTACTGCTGGCTGAACTTTGTTTTGTTATTGTTCGGACAATAAGAAGACTGGATTAACAGAGACCCAAAAGTGATGCACAAGCCGGAGACAAAGTTCCCCATAAGATCGCCGTTCATTTATGACAATGAACCAAATATCTGATTTCGGGAATAATTTGTAAGTCCAAGCAATCATTTTTATATGGCGCTCGAAAGTACGGAACAAAAATGGGCATGTAATATCAATGAAACTATAGAACGCTTCTAGTTCGTTGTTTTTATTTTATTTATTTATTTATTTTATTCAGTGATTGTGTGGGCAATACATGATACTGCCCGTGGGGCAGGACAAAAGGAGGTAATTAGTCTCCTGACGAGGTCCTGGCCCCACTGGGCGCAACAGCAGCGGGTACAAGTACAGGCAATGCACATGCAACTACATACAACAATCTTCACCGTATATGAAACAAAAACACATGAAACAAAAACACCGAGTTAAAAACTATCACCGCAGTACAAAATACGCATTCAGACACGTGCCAATAACAAAACATAAGGAAATGTAACAACAGTTATGAAACTCTGGAACAATGTAAAGGAATAGCACAATACATTTCGATTTCGCATCTACTTTAGTCATGTATTTGGGTTTCTATTGAAGTGAAAAGAGGTTTTATTCTCCGTTTGAAAGTTGGCAGACTTCTACTTGTTCTTGCGATATCAAGTATGTCTGGGTAATTATTACATAGCTTCATGATTTGATGATCAATTGTCTGTTTAGCATAGTTAGTCCGAGGTTTATCTACAACAATGAAAGTCCTCCGCAGATTGTGACCAGTATCCCTATTTAGATAATGACTAGAAAATCTATTATAATTGCTCGACACTTCAGAAAATACGTACACAGATAATTTCTGCTTGTGTATATCGTGGAAAGGTAGGATATTATGTGTTGCCATGAACGTTACGGTGTCTAAACTTTCCTTATATAATGCTCTAATGGCCCTCCGCTGCAGTGCAAATAGTCTGTCATTATCAGTCTTAATTCCGGTACCCCATACTAAACAACAGTAATTAAAGAGAGAGTGTATTAGTGAGAATTAGAGCTGCTTTTTGAGCCTGACAGGGATAAGATTTCGAAGGCGGCTTAACATTCCAATACATCTCGCTACTTTCATTCTTACATTTCCCACATGGTGGGACCATGTTAGGTTTGACTGGAAAGTAACACCTAAGAATGTATGACAATCTACACGCTCAAGCAAAGCATCATTATAGTACAGGTTCACATTGTTGAGAATGGGCTTGTTTTTTGCAGAAAATATCATATATTTTGTTTTGCTAGTATTTATTTGAAGCTTGTTTGTATGTACCCATAAACCAAGGTCATTCAGCCATGCGTTCGACGTGGTCTCAAGTTCCTCAAGGCTCTGCCCAGAAAAAAAGACACTTGTGTCGTCAGCGTACAGCAACACCTCACCCGCAGTTAAAATGTTAATTATATCATTTATATACAGTATGAATAACAACGGGCCCAGTATAGAGCCCTGAGGAACGCCGTATTTAATGTTTTCTTTTCCTGACGTAATGCCATGTATGGAAATAAACTGAGCCCTCGAGTGTAAATAACTCCGTATAAGACTTTGTGCTGTGCCTCTAAAACCATATGCCTCAAGCTTACTGAACAAGATATGGTGTTGTATAGAATCAAACGCCTTACGAAAGTCTAGGTAGATTCCAACTGTAAATAACTTGGCTTCGATGTTACGGATGATTTTATCTTTAATATGCAGCAGGGCCATTTCGGTCGATTTCCCCTTCTGAAATCCGTACTGCTGTTCAACTATCACTTTCCTTGACGATAAAAAAGTGCTAAATCGTTTATATAGGATTCGCTCTGCAACTTTGGAGAACAGTGACAACACTGAGATTGGCCTGTAATTGTTTGACTGATTGTATTTACCACCTTTGTGTATTAGAGTAACGCGAGCAATTTTCAGTCGTTGTGGGAAGATACCAAGGGCTAGCATTTGATTGAAAATATGAGATAGGGGCTTTGCTATGTCATCTGCAACTGCCTTAATCGGTAGGGCTTTAATATCATCTTCACCAGCAGCCGATTTGTTGTCAAGGGAATTCAAAATAGAAATAACTTCATCCTCAGATGTAGGAACAAGAAATAGACTGTCCTTTACGACATTATTAATATAACTTAAAGGGTTGCACTCTGGTTGGTTACCTGGCACGATCATTGAAGCTCCGACATTTATGAAATAATTGTTAAACAGACTGGCTAACGATTCGCGGGAGTGTGTTCTTCCATTAATTTCCAGTTCTAATGGTAAGTCAGCCGTCGGGGCGTTGGTCAACTCACGAAAAACTTTCCATGTTCTGCTACTACTTTGGGTAGAGTTCTCAAACTTACGTTGAAAAAATGCAAATTTGGCTTTTTTTAAATCTGAATTTAACCTATTCCTGAAGCGTTTGAATTCATGCAATAGTTCGACTTCACGCGTTTTTAGAAAAAGGCTGAACATTTTTTCCTTCTGTTTGATGAGCTTATAAAGATCCTTAGTTATCCATGGTTTCCGGGCTTTTTTGTGCTGAAGTATCGTTGATAACGGAAAGGCAACATTATAGCAATGCTGTAGTGTAGAAATGAATGCATCATATGACTTAGAGGGATCGCTTTCAGCGTACACGTTTGTCCTTTTTGAAGTAGCCACCAAAGACGTGAATAAACTAATACTATGGTTTTTAATGTGTCTTTTAGTGTGTTTTATACTTTGAGAATTGCTTTCTATGGGAAGTGCTGCAAATATGGATAAATGATCACTTATATCCGAACACAAGACACCGGATAAAGTTGTCTCCTTAGGAATGTTTGTGAAACAAAGATCAATCAGCGTGCTTGAATGCATTGTTACCCTAGTGGCTTCGGTGATTAAATTTTCACAACCATTTGCAAGCATGACTTCTAGAAGTTGGTATTTTGGTTGCTCAGCTGAAAAAAGGTCAACATTGAAATCACCAATGACAACAACGTTCCATTTTTTGGCGTTCACTAAAACCAATATTCTCTCAACAAAGCTAAGAAAGTTTTGAAGAATGCCATGGGGAGGCCGGTAGAGTGCAAGAACTAGTACATTGTGACACACAATCGCAACTGTTTCAAAATCATTGGTCACGCATGTGAAATCTGGCAAGCATTCAAACTGATGATGCTTCCGTACATAAATAGATACGCCCCCACCGCGCCTTTCCGCGCGATAAACAGAAACGTGCCTATAATCACAAAAACTGACTACTTCTGAGCTATCGCAAAACCAGGTTTCTGAAAAAACCAAAAAGTCAAACGCGCAATCGAAAACCGATAGATATGCTTCGATTTCCACATGTTTGTTTCGGAGACTTCTTGCGTTCATATGAAAGAGAGAAACGTGCTTATTGCGCAAACAATTTTCACTGTTCAGTAATCTTTTAAAAGTTTCAGTAGTGTACGTGGCCATAACTTAAATTCGGATGTCACAGTGAGCTTGAACTGAGCGCTAGACAATCTTTTCGAGGTCTTCTTCGTTGGAGATCCTGATAGCAGTTGCACCAGTGCATTTGCGCACAAAGACTCGCCCTTCTGAAGTCCGAACATACTGATATCCATTTTCTTTCGCTTTACGTTTTGCAAGCCAGCGCAGCTGTTTGTTGGTTGCCGTCAGGTTGTCAAAGAATATGACGCCAAGTTTCTTAGTCTGTAGTTCCTTTCTTTTCTCGAACCATTTGGCCCTAAGAGTTCGCGACGCAAATCTGACAATTACCACATTTGGCTTGCCGTCTTTTTCGGGCAGTCTGTGTAACCCTTCAA
Source organism: Amblyomma maculatum (assembly GCF_055883805.1). Taxonomy (NCBI): domain Eukaryota; kingdom Metazoa; phylum Arthropoda; class Arachnida; order Ixodida; family Ixodidae; genus Amblyomma; species Amblyomma maculatum. The sequence continues at coordinate 132,998,128 of NC_139349.1, forward strand.
TGTCGTCTTCAGTCAGTTCTGCGATCTCAAGATGCTGAGCTAATTTATTCACTTCTAGCAGGAGGTCCTCATCGTCTTGTCCTTTCAGACCGTGAATTTCAATGTTTTGTCTCCGGCTGTACTGCTCTAGATCATTTATCTGTTGTTTTAGTCCGGACACAGTTTTCAGTACTGGTGAACTTTCCATGGCGTCTACCCGTCGACGCAAGTCGATTATTTCCTGGTCTTGCCTATTTTGTGTGTTTCTGAGGTCGTCATAGGTATTGGACAGGAACTGAACGGATTCCTGCAAGAGTTTCCTGCAAGCTCATCAACTTATCCAATTTTGCTTCGAGTAGCGGAATTTGGGACAGCTTTCTATTTATTTCTGCCAGCTCTGCCTGTATTTTTCCAGTCATATCTTGTATTTCATGCTCGCTAGCGGAAGGCTTGCAAGACAAACATTTCTGCTTTTTTTTTAGTTGTTTCTTTCATCGGTCGAAAAGACCGTTCAGATATGCCACTGCATTTACCAAGGTGAAACTGCAAGTCACATTCAGCACATGTCATTATCAAATCATCTTCATCAAACTCTTGATGACAAGAGGAGCACTTATCTTTATCAAATGGCATAGTACACTTCAAGCCAGGGGCGGCCTTATCAAGAAAGAGAAATCTTAACAAGCAAAGACGGTAAGAGCAGCAGCAGTAGCAGTGGTGCAGTTGGGCTAATAGTACATAAAATAAGGCGAAGTGTTTTTTCACAAACCTGCAAGGAATGCGGGATGCGTTTTAGGCACCGGAGAACTGGACCATGCCACCGCTACCGCTGCCGCCCAAGAAGTGAAGATATCGGGGTCCGGATTGTTGCTTTTGTAGACGGGTGCTGGACGATGATTTGTTGGCGCGGCCTCTGATGCGATGGTGACGCCAGTGGTGATCACGATGGTCAGCGTTTTCGTTCCGTTATTCTTGCACGGCGATGATATCTGCAAGGAATGCGGGATGCGTTTTAGGCACCGGAGAACTGGACCATGCCACCGCTACCGCTGCCGCCCAAGAAGTGAAGATATCGGGGTCCGGATTGTTGCTTTTGTAGACGGGTGCTGGACGACGATTTGTTGGCGCGGCCTCTGATGCGATGGTGACGCCAGTGGTGATCACGATGGTCAGCGTTTTCGTTCCGTTATTCTTGCACGGCGATGATACCTGCAAGGAATGCGGGATGCGTTTTAGGCACCGGAGAACTGTACCATGCCACCGCTACCGCTGCCGCCCAAGAAGTCACAGATTCGCCCCGCCGGGGTGGCCAGTGGTTACGGCGCTCGACTACTGTTCCCAAGAACGCGGGATCGAATCCCGGCCTCAGCGGCTGCTTTTCGATGAAGGCAAAAAGCAAGGCGCCCGTGTGCTGTGCGATGTCAGTGCACGTTAAAGAACCCCGGTGATCGAAATTTCTGGAGTCCTCCACTACGGCGTCTCTCGTAGCCGGAGTCGCTTTGGGACGTTAAACCCCACAAATCAATCATTTTTGCTGCAGAAATGGAGAAACTCGAAAGTATCAGAATTATGGAACACATTTTTTTTAACGCTTCCCCTTTTAACACCACATTTGAAAAAGAAACAGGTGTACCGTCTTTACCAGAAGTAACCAGGCTGAGTGTTCTGCTTCTCAGTCAAGTAGCAGATAATTCGTACCACTTCTGAAGCTCTAAATCTGTGCAAAGTAAAGGCAATTAACCTTTAGTGCTTACTTCTTAACAAGCTCTGATCCTCTGGGAATCCATGTTGGCTTTAGAGTGCAAGCAAGAAGCAAAACGTGCAGCCTGGTTATTTTTGGCAGACAGTACATTGATATTACCACATTTCACAGTGCGCGGCTGATAGCGTGGATCAGCGTGTTTTTCAGTTAGGCACGGCTGACAACATTCGTGCTAGTGTCGTTGATGTTGCTCCTTTGTGATACTCTCCTGGTTTGCTAAGATTTGTCTGGGTTCTTGTATATCCTCGACTTCATTTCACAACTTCAGATATATGGTAGCTTACATTTTGAGATCGCTGGCCGTAAAAACTTCCCCCATTGCTCTCCTATCATGAAGGAGCGGAAGAACAGTGTTGAAGCGTAGGCTTTAACCACGTAAAAACAGAGGAGACATTTCTCTAGGTACGCAAGCAGAGTACGAGTAAGAAAAAATGCTTTAAAAAAAAAAGACGTATACTTTCGCGTCAACAAAAGGGGCCATCAGAGGCCGCAACAAAGACTCTAAATCTGAAGAAAGCATGTGACTGGAAAAAGCATCTTTCACGCCACCGCTTCTGCTGGCCTCAGTCGTCGCTGAAAACTAGGCAGGAGCAAAGGCTACACAGGACATCGACGGCCGCTGTTTGGGAGAAGACATCGCCACATCTCAGGGCTGCTCAGCCTCCGTGCTCGGAATAGCGAACGGGGCCACGCGATTCCCTCGATGGCCGCCTCGGGGCCAAAATTGCCCCGAGGGAGAATAGAGAAGGTTCAGGGCTCCAATGCCTCCACCCCCTTCGTCATGTTCGCGCACGTCCGTGGCTTTCGTTTATTCCCCCGAAAAGGCTTTTCCCCTCGGCCATTCTGTCCTTCACCCTCGTTGTCGAGTGTACGGTGTGCAGTATCGGCACTTCTAGTATAACAAGGAATTTGAAGCTGTATGGGGAGGGTAAAGCCGGTGGGGGGAGGGGGGGGGGGGGGTTCATGCCGTTTCAGATCTGTTCTGTTCAATACTGGCATTATGCGTGCCTCGTTGATTTTGTCGCTGTCGTTGTTTTACAGGGACTGAGAAGTAAAATCGCGCGAAATTTTGATAGCGACATACAAGGCGATGATCGAAGAGCGAGATACGTTTTCGTCGATGTAATATGTTTGAGAGGTGGTTCCAGAACATAAAGCAGTGGAAGACCAGTGATGGTGAAGAGTTATCTTTCCTACCATTTCCATATCAGTCACCAACTCGCCCAGCAACACACTTAGATGCTTCTCGCACTTCGCGTTTGTCTGCGTCTCAAATGGAGGTAAATAAAGCCACGGACTTGTCCCGGATTTTACAAGCTTTAATATCAGTCTGAACAAAACGACAGGCATTCAAGGAAGCTTTGGAATGAAATGAGTTGACACGAAGGTGTGTCGCAAAGCATGGGACTTTTGCTGTCTTCGATAATCCCGATCCTGAACTAGATTTCATTTCTACAAATTTGGGAACAGAGACTCGAATTCGTTGAAAAGCGAGATGTTGGATCGTAGAGGCCATTTCAGTCCTCGGAAATTACCTTTGTACTGCATGGAAGCGCGCTTAAATTTTGTCATGTATAGAAAATGTATGCAGAAAACGCGATCAAACAACGAAAAGATAATGGCGACAGCGGAAACAAAAATGCTGCAAGATGAAAAAGAAAAAAAAGGATTATTTCATGGTCGAAAGTTTGGTGTGAAATAAAGATAGCATAGCATATACATCCGCAGCAGAACTAGGACATCCTTGGCGCTCTTTGGCCTGAGACGCCCTTGCGCCATTAAAATCCATCATCATCATAATCATCATCATCATCATCATCACAACTAGGACATTCAAATTCCGATACTTGTGAACACAGATCGCTCTTAGGACCCTGCGCACTTGCCCTCACTACCCGCCGTGGTGGTGCAATGGTTAGGGCGCTCGGCTGATGTGCCCAAATATGCAGGACCGAATCCCGACCGCGGCGGCCGCTTTTCCATGGAGGTGGAAAGCAAGGCGCCCGTATGCTGTGCGATGTCAGTGCACGTTAAAGAACCCCAGGTGGTCGAAATTTCTAGAGCTCTCCACGGCGTCTCTCATATCCCGAGTCACTTCGGGAAGTTAAAACTCAAAAAGCAAACCAAACTAATTACTTTAGAGCTTTAACTGGGCGTAATAAAGACATATTTAGGCTGTAAGGAACAGCATGTGAGTGACAAGACAGACTGCAAGATATGCAAATAAAAGTTTTGGGTGTAGCGTTAAGAAACAAGAAAAAAGCCAAGTGAGCCAGATCCGGGAACAAACGTAACATTCTACTCGAGATCGACAAGAACGAATGGGTCCGGGCAGGACATATGTAATGTGCATTTCAGGAGAATGCAAGCGTAACAGGAAGTGGTAGAAAGTCACGCGAGAAAAAGCGAACAGAACGGAGCCCGTGAGATGGGTCGGGCATATGCTCCTGATTCATGAATACACAAGGGTACTTTCGAACGAAGTGAGGGCAGAATACAAACAATACAAATGCATCCCCAAATATGAAGCACGCTAGTGCGAATTAATTTCCTTGAATGCATCGTTTCAACACGCACGCCTCTCTCCTTTTATAGCGGTTGCGTCACAGTTATTGCAAGTCATGAAAAACGTCTGGTCGCAATTTCGAGGAAGTGTTCGACGAGCCCGAGGAGGGCTGACAGTTTAGCGGTTTTGTGGTAGAATATGCGAAAGCATTCTCGTAAACGTTTCACATTGCCGTGGAATTTCTAAACTGTTGTGTAACTACAACGTGAGTTGCAGATTATGGCACGATTTTTTTCTTCTTTTCTTGTTCCTAGATAGTTTAGCCCATTATAGCGACGACCGCTTGAGTGACATCACACTGCCACCTTTTCTCGAGTTCTCGCTGCGCTCGCTGCGATGCAAGTGAGCGTACTGCGTTAAAAAAACCTCATGCCATGGAGCGTGAATTGACGTAAGGTTCCCATTAGCGCACCCCAATTTCAACAGTATCTTCCAGATGACCGAAGCGACTGCTTCCTGACATTTTTCGCGACAGGCGTCGTAATTGTGAATGAAGGTGCAATTTTCTCGACCATGCCAGTAGTATCAGTTGCCATTGTTGGCCTGCACCTTTCAATTGAAACGCTTCGCGAACAGCGAGAACGCTTTGAGCGTTTAGCGGTAACAAAAAGGGTGGCGATCGTGAAAGTAATGCAAGAAGCAATCTCGCATTCATTAGCGCAAATTCATTATCAGTGAACATGATGTAAAACTCTCTCCTGCTTGGGCAGCCCTGCTGCCTGCAGTATTGTGAAACGAGTCAGCAATAGAACGACCGTGTGAACAAAAACTTGGCTTTCGCCTGCTGAGGCGCAGCCCCCAAGAAAGGAATGGCAGGAAAGAAACACGGCAGCAAGTGGAACGCATGGCACCAAGATGAGCCCCGCTTAACATGTAGCACGTATACTTAAAGACACCCAATTTTAGTTGTACGTTTCCTTCTTTTAATGACGCGTAAAAACGTGGCTGTACATAAAGCACTGCGCAGTCGTCCATTGCAACTAATGATGAATAATTTATCATTGAGTTTTGGCGATGACGTCAAAGTGGCGTATATGGCACTTGAGGCATGAAGAAGTTGTAATAGAAACTTCACTGTCGTTTCGACTCAGTACACTATTAAAACAAGCCTGGCTGAAAAGCTGGAATTATTTGTAGCGAAATTATATCGCCGTTTTTTTTTTATTTTAATTCCTCACGTGACCTATATTTTCGACGTCAGGCGACGGAATTCAATTATAAATTATTTAGTGCTCGTAGGCAAGTACCACGGGGGGGATCCGTGAATGCCAATGCATTACGCATCATTACAAATAAAATACGAAACCAAACACTGCTTGTATATACTCTTCTAAACCGTTCCAGCTGAAATACAATGGCAACTCATACTTCCCGTATGGTGGACAAAAATGTAGTTTAATTCCCAGTTAGAAGAACAGTCGTAAAAAATGGCAGGCAGCGGTCGCTTTGGTCACTCGTCTGTCGCCGCATGCCTTGCTTAACAACCGTGGGTTAAACTGTTATCCGCTCGCGCGCTGTGTTTTGGATATTGCCGTCTTCATTACTTTACATCCGTGCTGTAGTCAGACCAAATGTTAGAGCACACTTGCGCATTCAAGTCCAAACTAGGACACGCGGCCGGCTTGAAGTCCACGCATGACGCTAATAGACATTTCTCAGTTCAACAGAGGTCAAATAATTTAAACGCATACAAAGAAATAATCTCTCGACCAAAAGCTTAAATTAGCATTGCTGTGATTGAATTCATTAAGTCAACATAAGCCTCCCATGAAATCGCAGCCCATTGATTTCCCCTCCGTATCAATCCCATTCATCCCTCGTGAATTTTGCGCGGTCAAAAGAACTTCCGTCAAGTCTCAAAGTTCGGAACTAGGGTTCGTTTTCGTGTGTACGCCGACACTTTATATAGCTCGTTTTGAAGGATGTGCCGGACTGGCCCCCTTAGGTCAGACTTGCCGGCAGTCCAGCTGTATACACTGCTTCATCTGAGTACACGGCAATGCTTTTAGTGCGGACCGCCGCGGTCAATCATGACAGTGTCTCTGTCAGCGTTTTCGTTCGAGCACTGCCCAAAAGGCGAACCTCCGCGACACACTCTACTTACGCCATTACCGTAGTGACAGTTGACCAAAGCTAACTCGTACTTCGTACTTGTTCGCACTGCTATGGACAGCTTTCACTGTTTTTGACATTCATTTCAATAGCGTCTCACCCTTCCCTCTCTGATATGTAACCCGCTACCATAGCCTCCTTTATAGTATAAAGAAGGCTATGCCACTACATAGCGGGCAAATAGTGTAATTGTTTGTCTTCTTCTGATAGGACGCATGAAGACAACGGCAGCCGCAGCCTTCATCTTGTCGGTGTTAGTCAGTAAATTTGCATTTATAAATTGGAGAGGGGAATAAGGTGTGAGGAAGATGTGCAATGGAACGCTCTAACCACCGAGCCATCGCGGCGGGTTTGGAGACTGGCAAGGACGGCAGTTGTTTTGACTAAAGCGCTCTCAAGATTGCCGTCTTCATGCCATCGCTGAAATGCGACCTAGACCGGTGTGTGCAGAGCGAAGGCTTGCGTTCCTCTCGGTTTGTTTGCGGTCGAAGCTACTCGTGTGTCCGTCAGCTGCTGCGCGGCGCTGACAGGTGTAGGTGACGGATCCCGACGCGGGTGCCAGGAGAGGCCCATTCTTTGGCCGTGATCCATGTGTTTTTCGCATTCCCCGAGTGGGAGAGGTCCCGCCCGGAGCGTGCTGCGGAGGCATTCCACACCTCTCGACGGTAGCGTAAATTACGCTCCATGGGGCGCGTGGTGTGCGTGCTTCGGTACGGGACTCTCTCGCTTGTTTACGCTGAAAGATCGACGAGCGTTGTTCGCGAAGGAGATTCTCGTGCAGTGCACAGCCTTGAAGTCCTTATTTATTTCATTTGCATTCTATTGCTCACTTCCCTTCGTCCTTTTATGGCCGAAGCACCAACTTATTCATTTCCCTTTTTGTACGTGCGAAACCAGCTTGTATAACAAAAATTCATTCCATAACTTCCATGCAAATTTCAATTGGTGCGGCCTTAGGTTACAAACTTTGGCGTTTAATGCACCGAAGCGACAATTGGATTGTGAGAGACCCCTCCGCATCAGTGTAATGCACCTGGGGTTCTTAAACACGCCGAACGTCGCACAGTGCGCGAGTGTTCTTTCATCTCGTCTCCATAGAAATACGGTCTCCGCGACAGACTTCCAGCTCACGAACGTAGCTTCCGCAACCCAAGCCTTACCAAGTCGCAGCGACGTAACGCTGACCGTAGCAATGCTCTGAGGATAATATTGCAAGCGAACTAGAACGTCAACTCATTATTTAATAAGTTTTTTGTTTTCTATATTATGATGCCTGTCTTTCTTTGTTCGCTTCTGGCTGTTCATTTCTATTTGTTTTTGTTTTTTGTTCTGCTAATAGTATCAACATATGCTTGTCATTTCGTATCTTGAACAATTTTCGATCGTGCCCCTTCATCTAGGGTCATACATGATCGGCAGTATTTGAAATAAATTACAAATAAAAAATATGTCCAGCGGTGTCATCCCCGCCACGTTATTCGCACGCGAAAACCGTTTTCACAGCGTTTTATTCGTGCCTGAATTTGCCTCAAGCCTTTGAATCGTCTCGTGCGCCATCAGAGTGCGGCAGTGTTGTAAAACTCGACACTTGCAGTGTCATTTATATTCAGTTCACCTCCTCCTCCTCTATCAGCCCGTTACTGTCACACTGTTAAATTCCTGAAAGCAAGTGGCCTTTGCTGGATACGGCCAGCGCGAGCACTACAGGAAACTCTTTTTATTTATTTATTTTATTTCCTCAATACTGCAGATTTGGGTCCAGGCAGGGAGGGCAGAAAAACACATTCTCTCAATACAAGAGCAGCTGCATAGCAAAACAAAGAGAACAATAAAATTGTCTAATGTGGTACATATATAATCTAAAACAGCTCACAAAGTGCATTGTCAAAATCAACAGCTGATATCACTCGTACAGGTAGGGCATTCTATTCGTCAGTCGTTCTCGGAAAAAAAAAATTAAAAGCGTTAGTACGCGCGACTGAGCATGGTGCTAAAGTGCGATTATGATGACGAGTTCTACGCATTTCTGAAAACCGCACACAAGGTGCTGGAGAGATGCCTATGTTTTCCATGAATTAATTGGTGAAGGAACGATAGGCAGGCTTTACGTCTGACATGGAGAGGTTTAATATTGTTTGCTGCCATTAACGAAGATGGCGAATCAGTTATGATGTACCTATTAAATACAAAACCTACTGCATGTCTCTGTATTTTTTCTAATTCTTTTATGTCTTTTTTTGAATAGGGCCGGTCTCAAACCATGGCGGCATATTCGAGTTTTGGCCTTATGGGCGTATTGTAATAGCTTGCAGCTGCTAGATGTGCCCCTAGGTTTATGACGAAGAAAATCAAGTTTACGCAAAGCTGATGATTTAACGGGGTCTATATGAACTTTCCATTTTAGTTGCGAGTTTAATACAATGCCAAGATACTTATACCTTGGCACTTCTTTAACTGAAACGCCATAAATACAATAATTGAAAGAAAACGGATTTTTCTACCTTGTTATTCTTGTTATCTTTTAAGCCAAACAGCTGAAAAATATTTTCGTGATGATTTTTTTTCTAGCGGAACACAGGCCAACATCTATTTGAGGTTTAGCACATCGCTAAGGGGGTCGAACTCGTCGATGTTATCAAGCATGCATCGGTACCACGTACGTCTGCCATAAGTACCGCGGCGGGTCGCTTTAGCTTCGAGGCGACGCATAATTCTGTAATCAATAGGGCCGCCAGCCCTGCCGGTGCATAACGTCGAAAATGTGCCAGCCGCCGCCGCTGCCGGACCCCGGCCGCGTATTGATCAGCTCCGCAGTTCGCTCCGATAAGCGGGCAACGTGGCCTCGGCAAAGCACGTGAAGAGAAAAAGAGAGCTCGAGGTAACGTGTTCGAATGAAGCTTAAAAATAAAGTAACGCGCCAACCACGCTGTATGCCGAAGGGTCTCACCTTCCGCTCTGTTTGACGCGCTGAGTGTACTTTCGTTTATTTTAGCTGGCACTGCTGGAGGAAGTTTAAAAAAATGGTAGAAGCCCTATGCCTCGGGCTTTGCGCGCAAGCCTTTCATGAGGAGAAGGTGGATTGGGGGTATCGATATCTAATAGGCTGAGTTCCTTCTATCGGGTTCCTTTTTCCTGCTCTCACTGCGGCTGATCGACAGATGCTCGACATTCATATGCTGCAGTCATTTGAGGCGTTTCCCTAAGATGCACATTGTGGCATACTTTAACACATTCTTCTCAGCGTCTGAGATGCTGAATGTGCGGCTGATTTCCGGAATTCAACTTGCGCGTGCTCGAGATCAGTCCTTCGTTCCTTCCAGCTGAACTTCTTTCCCCAACGCGTCTGAGTGAGCAACAAAATCTACCTTTGGTGCGGAAGTTGTTTCGTTTACTTACACTATTTCCACTCCTGTCAACGTTCAAGCAATCTCGCTATCAAAGGGATCTGGTAATAGCATTCTGCGCAGCCCAAGGAGACTCCACCTAGTCATAAAACAAGTGACTCGCCTGTAAACTCTCCGGTGTCAGCCGGCCAGGATAATCGAAGGGCGTCGCTCAACACAAGGTGCCGATCAAGCTCTTAACGACTGCGGCTTATAAAATGTGCCACTTGATGTTGACAAAGCAGTGACGCGGGATACTTCGATTGCATTGCTGACTATTGAGTGATGCAAATTGCATAATGTGTCCATGTATACTGAGAAGATACATAAGCTTGTAACGACGAGAGCTGCAATTTATTTGAGGCCCTTTTTTCTTTTAATGCGATCCTCCATATTTTCTAAGTGTCACATGGAAACGTTCAGCTCGGTCACTTTTTCTACACTTTACCTTATGTATCGATGTCACCTACTGTATCATAGAAGAAATTCGACCCGCGAACTTCGAATTACCGAGCAAGCAACGAAAGTTGTCACACAGTGACTCAAGCTTTTGCATAGAAATAAATATCCTGGAAAAACGCACTACGAAGAGCACATAAATGGCTATCATTATATCTTACGGAAGCCAAACGGAGAGAGTATTGATCCGGAACAGATACTTAATGAACACTTCCGACCGACTGAAGCCCAGTATATTATTTTCAAGCTGCTCCGGGGATGTCACTTCCTCAATATAAATTATGTAAACGAAATCACGTGGGACGATTTATACGTGGTGACCGCTAAGTAAACACCGTATTCCTGTTCTCTTGATCAGATACTATCCGCTCAGAAACAACACTGGTTATCGAAAACAAAAATGATTGCTTATACAACTGCTTCACCGACGTGCAGTCATTCCGTTTTGTGAACTATATGGCTTGAGTGAGACAGCATAAAACACACGCATACATGGCCGCATACGCCGGCGAGTGGAATCTGCGATCGGCGCGTCCATTTATTTTCCGCTCGTGGCACATGCAAACAGTCCGTAGACAACCGTATTTTGAATGTCTCTCCCCATACTGCCCTCCCCCTCTAAGGGGAGGCGTCGCTAAGTTCGTCTTTGTCTCTCGTCCACAAAACTCATCGGGTAGGGATCATCGGAGGCAGCGCATAAAAAGATGCACGCCGCGGTCCCTCTCCGACGACTCGCGGACTGAGACGCAAGCCCGGCATCCGACACGGCGTGGCCTTCCGTCCACTGTATCTTCGCTGCACGAGTGGTGACATCCACCCGCCAATACGCGATCATCGAAAAGGTGCGTTGTTAAAAGTGCTCGTTCAACAACGCTAAAGCAGTCGTTTTATATGAGCCTATGATGACTTGCTCAATCAGACACGCCAGTTCGATTCTTGTTCTGACGCAAAGAGCAGCATTCCAGGTTTGGCGTGCCATGCACACTGGTGCCTGCTCTCTCGCTTAATTGTTGTCGACTGTGCAGCCGGCGCTTTCATTCAGGTGACATTCGAATCAAAGAGACATTTAACACTGCTTACAGGTAGGAATGCGAAAGCCTTATAGCGTGCGAGTGAAATATTTTCTAGTGAGGTTTTCGACATGCATTAGTGTTCTTTCAGCTGGTATTTTATTCGGTGTTCGTGTTCGTATGTTGGATGTAACCTGCTGTGCTTCACGCGGCATCTGGCAGTCGTAATCGCCAAAACCCCGGATTCAAGACATACAATTGGATGCACAGTCTTTGTCAAAAGTGTAGAGTCCAGGGGGTCTGCTTGTTAACTCCCTCGTGCGGCTTGTAATGCACTCCTGGTGCTTCGAATCTCTTGATTTTTTTGTCCTACCTCTCCAATAGGAAGAACCTCCACTAATGTTAATTAAATCCGTGCCACTACATGGCTCAAATGCAGATCCCCTGGGCTATACACTTTTGATGAAGGCTGTACATACGTTATCGGTTCCATCTTTATCTCGTAAAACTCGTCTCCGTCCTGACCAGTAAGTGTATGCTAAATGAGAAGCGGAATGATATGACATCGTTCGAAAGCTGCGCAAAAAACGTCCTTGTAATGATTTTGATTTTGAGAACTGGGATACCTGGCACCACATGAAGGTGCGTTATTGATGCCGTGCGAGTAATTCGCGCGCTTCTCTCTTCTCCACCCAACTTTCCTTCCCTCTCCTATCCGCACGCTGTCATTGGTGGTGCTAACCCTCGCCAGTCACAAGCCCGTGCTCACCTATCTTTCTCATTAAATCACACAGACATGCACGGTCGAGGGACAGAGGCCATGTCGTCAACCGGAGGCCATAGACAAGCGCTGTGGCGAGGCCATCTTTATGGGTGCCATTGAGTGTTGCACACTGGTGGATTTTCACGTAATGAGAGTAGTGAGGTTTCTGCCTTGATAAATACTCGGTCTGGTGGCCCAACCCCAGCCTCGGGTAAAAATAACAAAAACCTTTAACGACCATGCACATGTAACCATTTGCACAAGGATACGCTTCCGTGGCATGCAATGTGCCGCTGCACGCTGCATGGAGATATATGTGGAAAGGAAATTGTGCGATTCAGTTTGCCGCCATGCATATTGGCGCAAGCCGCAGTTGTAGAGCTATAATGCTCGCAGTTTCATCTATAGCTTACTCTGGGTCGCACCGTGTCATGCAGAGTTTATGGTTTTAATGCTGCCGATAGTGTGTTGGCCATGCATGGAGCAGGAAGCATGCATACCTTTTTTTTTTTTTTTTGCCGTGTCTCTGAATCCACCAACTGTAGCATAGTGCAGTATAATATGGCAATAATGAAGACGTCACTGCTGCATGTCGAAGTCCAAATAAGTGTTGAGCCTATATCGAATGATTATAAGTTTCACTGAAATGTTAAATAGGCGACCTTGCAAAAAATAAAAGATTTTTGTTAGAGCAAATTGCATGGACGACGAACGGTGGGGGTGCACCATTTTGCACTTCTGCGCACTTATAATGACTTTTTTTTTTTCTGAATTAGTAATTTTAGTCATGTCACCTCGTCAATTATTTCGAGGTAGTAATGAGCTGCAGAGCACGGTGCTCTCGGCTATTTGTTTATTGAGAGGGCGTTTAAACTTAAAGGGCCTTAAAAATTTTCGAACTTTGAAGTTGAAGTAAACAGTCAGTGTTACGCATGGCTTCCCGTTTCTCGCGCCTGCTGATCTAATATAACGGGTCAAATATTCTGTCTGTGAACCGCCTCAGTTTTATAAGGCGCACCTGCTACTGAAAAAATCCGAGCCACTCCTGTGCAGGCTAGCGTAACTCTAAAACCGATTACTGTACATCTTCCCAAGTGGCACACGCGAGACCAATTACTCAGAGTGTTTTCGGACACAGCGCTGGAATAGCTAATGCAAGCGTGCGTGCTTGCAGTGCGCCACGTGGCCCGAGCTGCAAGGTGACCGATCCGGCATAGTTCCGGAAGAGAAGAGGGAGTCGGCGCCAAAACATGAGTACGCTAGGTCAGCGGGTCGCAAGGCGGCACGTGGAAAGGAGGGGAAGAGAGGGGAGAGGGGGTGGGTCGGCAAAGGCCGTCGATTAAAATCCTGCCGAGGCCGCCTCGTTTATTAATTGCCACTTGACTCGCCATGTGGCGTGGGCTTCCAGGCGAAAGCTGCTATATGGGCACGAAACGCAGCAGTTACGCCACAGGCCTGCGCGTGACAGGGCAGGCTCGTTCTGCGCCTTGTCAGGAGTTAATTCTGGACCGAACGGAAGCGAAGCAGTCGCGTGTATTTACATTTCTAGTCAGCTCACAGCGCAATTCTCACCTTCAGTTTGGACGTGTGATGTGAGAGAAAAGCTTAGATGGATGTGTGGAGTGGCCAGAAGGGATCGAGAACAGAATGACAATTTAAGAGGGGAATGGTTAAAGCCACAAGCATGCGGAGCTAAGGTACAGTCTTTGTCAATAGTATACGGCCCAAGAGGCTCGCTTCTAAGCACTGTAACGCGGCTGCTGGCAGCAATACTGGGATATGAATGTAAGCTAGAGGAGGACTAGATTTGTCATCTACGATATCTCGAACGTTGCTTTACGAGCCTCGCTACTGCGCTTAGAACAAAAATCCTTGGGCCGTATACACTTTTGACAAAGACTGTGCATAAGTCCCGGTACAGTGGTTTTTACATGTCATGACGAAAGACGTATTGGATATGCCAGAATAAAGACGTTCGAGATGAACACCAAAAAGGAGAGGTGTCGGAGAGACCAGACCGAAAAGTACAGATAATAGTGGAGACGAATCTTCAGAAGTTGTCGGTGGAGATCTCTCAAGGTCACGAAAACGAGGTGCACTGGGAGATCCCCCTTCTCTCCTAGTGAAGTAAGCTGAAGGTGCAAGAATCGCAGTACAGCTGTGGGAATAATCGCTCCCACATCTGAATGAAGCTGTTTCATCAGGCTTGGAGAGCCGGCAGCCGCGTCTTAACCTTGTTAACGACGTTTAAGGACTGGAGTCGGCCATGCGGGCGGCAAAGAGAGACACTAGACGCGTGGGGGCGCTTCGTATGCTAGGTGGCCATAACCGGGCATTTTAGTTTCATTAATTGTTCCCATCTCCTTCTGCGGCCTCGAGCCATCCATGCGACAAAGATGCTTGAATTGAACTGAACTGACAAACAGTGTGAGCGAATCCGGAAAACTGGGTGGTACTTCAGCCATAGACACTGAAATCGTCCTCAGTTGTATTCAGATGTGACAGAGACCGGTTAGTTTTCTCTGAAGGTTTGCAATTGCTTGGATGAAGCTTATTCAGGGCCTCAATTAAGTTTGATATTGTACACCGAACGTTGATGACTGAACTGAGTTTAACAATGCACACATTCCCGACGTTGAACTTGAAAAGAAAGAAAAGAAAAACGTTCTAACAAAGCAACATAAGGGAAGTCATAAAATTAAATATTACTTTTTTCAGCCTCAAAAAAGAATCTTCTTAGTTATCTCTTCAATATGTGCGCGGTGAAATCAACACTGTTTACTTTAAAAAAGGGGGTACTTGGTAGTTATTACCTGCTGCATGCCGTAGTCTGCTCGCATGCGTGGTGTGCGCATTGTTTCTTTACGTAGGCAGTGCCAGCTTGGTGCCCTAGATCTGACATTCTCATATACCTTGTTATTCTGATTTATTATATAACTTTATAACGGTATATTGCAATAGCTTCAGCGATATATCGTGTTTTTAGAAAGGGGGGGTTAGATTCATAAATCTTGAGGTCTATACAACTCGTAAACCTTGAGGTTTCAGAAATTAACGCGTTTCAGGCTTGAAAGCGCTACAAGAGGTCGTGATTAGTCATTGGTAAATCATCATAGGCTCCATCACTCTCTGTCGGCTGGCGAACATGAAAACCCCGTCAAGACGACTCGCGCATTGGAGCCTCTATATGACAACTTGTTTGAATACCCGTGCGAGTTCAGGTAGTTGTGACCTCATGGAACAGCTTAGCCACACAGAACGACGGCTCAAGCAAGACCGGACAAGATTCTTGGACGGAAAAAAAAAAAGAAAAAAAAAAGAAAAGGAACAAGCCTTTTCCAGACCCAGAACGATATGTGACCATTAAGTTTCTGGAAATTAATTGATCTGGCGGCTGTCGTAGTTTCTCTCGGCACTGAATACTGGTGTTGCAAAGGCACGTTTCGCTGTCTGTTTCACTACCGATTTTTTATTTTTATTTTTTTGTCTTTAATGTCTCAAGGCAGAGGCGCTGAACTCTTTAAAGTTTGACGAGAGTTCTCACAAAACGAGATTGTGCTGAGCACTGTAGTAACTAGCACTCCAAGTAGTAGATGTATTTAGCAATCCTCAGTAAAGTTATGAAGCTTGTGAATTTTCAGGCAGTGGTTGTTTTAGCCGCTTCGATATGCATGATACTGTGTCGATGGACGCAAATATCGAAACGCAAACTGTATGTCAAGAAGGACATTGTGATGATGTTGATCGTGTGTGCGAGAGCACGGGTTGCTCGAGAAGAAGTGAAGTGCGGCCGCGTGCGAGGCGAGCCAGCGCGCGTGAGTTTGTTCGGGAAAGAGGACGGGACGGACGTTCCTGAGCGTCGCTGGCGGTTGAATTCATCATTCTGGGCCTGGCGTTGAAGGCCGGCTCGCCAGCACCGGCCGGGCACTTGGTCCGTGGTCTGGTGCCGCACAGAGCTTCGCCATCCATCCTGTGGACAACTCCCGGAGGCAGCGCGACTACACCATCGCGACTGACCGCCGCACTTAATCCGCCGCAGTACCCGGGCGTGACCCACCGCAGTATCTAGATGTATCAGCAGCGCGAACACAATCAGAGGAAAAGAAGAATAAGAAGGACAGAGCGCTGAACTTGCAACTTTATTAGAGGAAACTGAAACCCGCACTTATATGCACACCGAGAAAACACCCACCAGGGGGAATTATCACGGCGACGTGACCGTCAGGGCGCACGAGTGAACTGATAAAAAACACACGTGTCCGGGACATCAAAAGATTACACGAGGAGCATGTCCCGGACACGTGTGTTTTTTATCAGTTCACTCGTGCGCCCTGACGGTCACGTCGCCGTGATAATTCCCCCTGGTGGGTGTTTTCTCGGTGTGCATATAAGTGCGGGTTTCAGTTTCCTCTAATAAAGTTGCAAGTTCAGCGCTCTGTCCTTCTTATTCTTCTTTTCCTCTGATTGTGTTCGCGCTGCTGATACATATGGATCGTTACCAACTAGCCCGAAAGATCGTGTTATTCGCAGTATCTAGTACCGAGCACTAGGACGCCGGGCGTGGCCTGCCGCGCTAACGGGTACTCGGACACCTGAGCGTGAACAGGGCCCGCATCATTCCTCTGCCGCCGGTCTCTGTCACCTCAACCGGACTTCGAGCATCGTCGGATTCGCCTGCGCCGGCGTCGAGTCCACTACGGGATCAAGTCATAGTAGAACGGTTTTTCGGACCTGTCACGTTAGCCCTTAAACTGTATTCGTGTGAAAGTGATTTCGTGTGGTCAAGAAAAGCGTGCGTGTGTCCGTGAACCTTATCTGGTACCTGCATAGAGCTCCTGAACGGACCTGGGCCTATAATTTATAACACAGACATATTGTTTCGATGGTTTTTCGGCACACCCACGCTGCTGACATGGATTAGTGGTGTTCGTCAATCAGTGTGAAATCACTGCCTTTTTAATGCCATCCCCAGATTTTAAAATCTCAAATGAAATGAAGCCCTGATGGATGATTGAGGTTCACGTGGTGGAACGAACTGCGGATTAGCTTTAACCACACTATGTAATCGCAGTTACTTTGGTCGGCACAGTGAAGTCACCATACGCATTGGCGCCCAAGTAAAAGAAAAAAATTCTTTCACACAACCATGCGTGTTTTCACAGTTCAAATCTCAAATCTACAATTATATCAAGTTTTGTGATGCCCCGCCACCAGGCCGTGAATAAAAACTCCTGAGGAACCTGGTCGCTACTTGAAAGTGCCAGAGCACAGCCAGCATTCCAACGCACACGCAGCTTGATCCTCGATATAGGGATTCGCGCACTTCGTCTTTCTTAGAGTGACCCTGCAACGGTTCCCGTCCCAACATGCATTAAGTTAGAATGTTGCGTGACAGCAGAACATTCTCTGACGGAGCTGTAATTCACCGCAATTTACATATTTTAGTAGTGTAGAAGTACCATGACACTCTAAGTTATACGCTCTAAATATTTTGCTTCTCTTTTTGTTACGCTCACTTCTGGTCCAGACTTCCTTCTCCGACCTGAGCCTGATTACTACGATTGGAAACTGTCACGCACTCCAGTTTTTCTGGGTTTCTATAGAAACGCTGAATGAAAACCAAATAAAGCACCAACTCGAAAAAGAGATGGATCATAAGTCATTTACCGAGGAAACGTCCAACTGTATACACGCTAGCGAATTTGAAACATTCGGTCCCTGATTCTTCAGCATCTACGCTTCGGGCGTTAACTATTTGGTCACCGCACGCGGCCCTGTGACCCAGATTCTCCCGATCACGGAAGACAATCAAGTGTCATATCATCGCGGTGCCGTCGGCGCTTCATGACGCGAGCGCATTTAGTGAACTGCTGGCGCAAAACGCGCGCGAGCCAAAAATGAGTTAACTTCATTAGCACGTAGACGGGCTTTACGAAACGGTAATTCATTCATCACTCGGCCGCTGAGCGCGTCGAAAAGGGGCAGTCCCCATCGCAGCGCATTGGAGTCCTCTCAATTTGGCGCGAAGTGCCTTAAACGAACTCGTCCGATCTGCTGGCCCTCGGGTCCGAGCTTGAAAGAAGCCGCAACTTCGGGACGAGCTAGGGACACGAAGTGGGGCGTGGTTCGACAGAGCCCCGTAATGTGTTTTCTATTGCCTCTAACACCGCCTCCGCGCGCGCACAAGCGCCTCCGCTGATGAGTCACCGCGGGGATGGCTAAGGGGAGGAGAGGGTGCAGGGACCGGCATTCGCTACAGCAGCAGCATCTGCAACGCGCTCGTGATGTCCTCGCATGAATACATAATGGCGAACGCGGTTTCCGAATCTGCGGCGGCAAGCGCGCGATGCCACCCGCCGATATGTTTAGTGGGAGGTGAGCGAAATGAACTGGCGGCTCGGCCGAGAAGGAGAAGGCGGGAGGGACAACCTCGTTAATCTTTCACGCTCGAGTCGGTAATCGCGGCGCAGAGAACAGAATCGCTCGAGCCACGCCCTGTGTGTACGCTGGCACGATGAAGCGCCGATTTACGTCAGCGTTCCAGCAACGGGTCGACCCCTTATTTTCAGCCGAAAGCCTGCCTCAGTTGTCGGCACGCTGCCATCCGCGATTTCTATAAACCGTATGGTGACGGTACTCTTTGTTGCGATGAACGAGGGCGCTCTGTTTTGTACATTCACTTGCACGCGACTCGTCGATATCTTTATGGCAGTGCTTGACCCTAGATACGACGCTGGCCCGCGCGCGTGTCCTATCTGCAGCGGCAACCACCAAAGCTAAGTTTCTGACATGGGACTGTGGCAAGTGGGTATACGACACTAGCTCGAGTGCTCGCTAAAGATACTCTTATGGAGTGAGATGTAGGTTGTAAGTGGTGTTCAAGGAGTATCTGACGAAAGCGAAACATAAGGACGGAAAAAGTGCTCAGTAACAGTTGAAATATCTTATTTGGTTACACGTCCATCCAGCAACACTTTGCTTTGGCGTATGCTTGCATGAGCAGCAATAAAGGCAAATTAGCAAAACGCACTCAAAACTTCTGTTTACACAACATCAATAACAATCACTTCCCCACTTCCCGAGTGGGCAATTAAATTGACGCCGTAAGGTATACGCGTTGGTGATATATATATATATATATATATATATATATATATATATATATATATATATATGTGTGTGTGTGTGTGTGTGTGTGTGTGTGTGTGTGTGTGTGTGTGTGTGTGTGTGTGTGTGTGTGTGTGTGTGCGTGCGTGCGTGCGTGCGTGCGTGCGTGCGTGCGTGCGTGCGTGCGTGTGTGTGTGTGTGTGTGTGTGTGTGTGTGTGTGTGTGTGTGTGTGTGTGTGTGTGTGTGTGTGTGTGTGTGTGTGTGTGTGTGTGTGTGTGTGTGTGTGTGTGTGTGTGTGTGTGTGTGTGTGTGTGTGTGTGTGTGTGTGTGTGTGTGTGTGTGTGTGTGTGTGAAGGAAAGAATCCAACAGTCGGCGAGGCCAAGGAAAGCGTTGGGGATTATAACGAGCACCCTCATTTTCCCTTAATTGATCTGCTTATATATATATATATATATATATATATATATATATATATATATATATATATATATATATATATATATATATATATATTGTGAGCCTTCCGTGGATGTTCTTTAATTTGTACGTGCCATGATCTTCCTCTTTCATTTGTACATACCATCATCATCGTCCCGCGGCGCCGGCTCCGGCACGCGCCTGGGTTTTGTCATCGGATTAAAAACGCTAGACAAGGCATCGCTGGCCTTGCCGTCACGACCTTGCCGTCTCAACCTAGCCTTCTTTCACAAGTGGTGGAGGTCGAATTCGATCCCCTTGCTACCTCTCGCTGGAGCTACGTTCCGGTCGCCGTTTGGCAACTACCACCATAATCATGTCCACCGAAAGCAATCCCGACCCGGCCGGACCCTCTACCTCAGCTGCACCGACGGCTCCGACTCTGCCCACACGTCAACGCGACCCACCGCTGTTCGCTGGTCGTCGTGACGAAGGCGTGGATGACTGGCTCGACACATATGAACGCTGCAGTGCCTATAACCGGTGGGACGATGCTTTAAAATTCCTCAACGTTTCGTTCTATCTAATTGAGGTCGCCAGAAACTGGTTCATTAATCGCGAACCCCACACTACTAACTGGACCACTTTCAAACAGCAATTCCGACAATACTTCGCCGACCCGGCAGTTCGGACTGAGATCGCGAGAAACAAGCTCGCTTCCCGCCTTCAAGGTCCCGATGAATCATATGCGTCTTACATAGAGGCTGTTCTTGCACTTTGTCGGTGCATTAGTCCCACCATGAAGGAACCTGAACGTGTGCACCACGTCTTAAAAGGGATCAATGCTATGGCATATCACACCTTAGTTGCCCAGAATCCTTCAAGTGTTGATTCAATTATTACGACCTGTCAACGCCTCGACCAGCTGCAGTCCTCTCTATTACAACCCGGCTTCGCAACTGGTCCGACCTCTGCTGACCTTGATCTGCGGGCAATGATTCGAGCAATCATCCGCGAGGAGCTTCAAGCCCTCAATCCTTTCTGTCGACATGGGTGCGATCATTCTTCCGCACCTCCTAATGACGCCGTTCTCCGCAACATGATTAAAGAAGAGTTAGCTACCATCAGCCGCCCTATGACATCCGAACCTTCTGCAATCCGCCCAGCGTCGACCTACGCGCACGTCGCTGCATCCCCCCCTTCTTTGGTTCCCCCGCCCCGACCGGCACCAGCATACAATCACGTCAATGCAATGGCGATGGCTCAACCTACACAACCCAATTACACACCTTGGCGTCCCCCCTGACCAGTCTGCTATTACTGTGGTATTAGAGGTCATATATCCCGCTTCTGTCGTCGCCGCCTTCAGAACGAGCGCCGTGGTTACGACACCTTCGAATGCGACATGCCTTCAACCTCATATTATCAACGCCGGTCTATTCCAAGCCCACCTCGACGATCCTCCCCACCTCCAGTATCTTCCTCTGAGCCTTGTGGGAACCATGTATCCCGACGCCGGTCCACATCCCCATACCACCGCTCAGTTTCCTCTCTCCGCCCCGCAACCGCTCTCCCTGTCCGCCATCCGGAAAACTAAGTGTTGCAGTTTCCGGAGGTCAAACTGCCCTCTACGAACTTAATAAAAGTCCTCCTGATCGCCCGTATAACGTGATTGCTGTTATCGCTGAAGGTTTACCGGTTGAAGCTCTGATTGAAACAGGGGCTGCAATTTCTGTCATTCACGCTGATTTGTGCTACCGTTTGCGAAAAGTGACAACCCCATATGATGGGCCTGAACTCCGTGGAGCCAATGACGTCCCTTTGCGCCCTTCAGCGAAGTGCACCGTACGAGTTGTTATCGACGGCATCCGCCATCATGTGCAGTTTGCTGTGCTCTCACCTTGTGCGCATCTCATGATTTTCGGATGGGATTTTTTGTCAACCGCTTCAGCGTTAATTTCTTGTGGTGACCGTGTTATCCATATGACAGACAGCGATTTTTCATCTGACTTTTCTGAACGACATCATCCCCTCGTTGCCGCCGCTGATACTGTTTTGCCTCCTCAGTGCGAAAAACTGCTTACTGTTGTTTCTGACCACATCACTGACGGGGACGTACTCATAGCACCATCATATAGTCATCTTGCACGCGGCATCGCCTTCCCGTCAAGTCTTGTCCGGTTCCACAACGGCTCAGCGACAGTAGTGGCCACTAACACTTCACGTGAATCCCTCGTGCTCCCAAAAGGAACTTCTCTGAATTGTATGGTGGATGTTCAACCTTTTTCCCTGATGGTGCTTACCGCCCCTCCGTCTCAGCAACGTGTTTCGTCAGACGTCTCTCTTTCTGTTCTCGCAAAGACTATAAATCCTAAACTCACGCCGAACCAACGCCAAGAACTGCTGACATTGCTTCGACACCACCAAGCCATTTTTGATGCCACTTCCACACCACTGGGACGGACTAGTGTTGCGCACCATCGCACCATTACTGAAGGTAACTCTATCGTTCGCCGACGGCCTTATCGGGTTTCCCTCTCTGAACGAAAAGTAATTGAAGAAAATGTAAATGACATGCTCCGTCGCAATATAATTCGTCCTTCAACAAGACCATGGTCCTCCCCAGTAGTGCTAGTTAAAAAAAAAGGACGGCTCGGTACGCTTTTGTGTTGATTACTGCGCACTCAACAAAATTACCCGCAAAGATGTATATCCGATGCCGCGAATCGATGACGCCCTTAACTCCCTCCAAGGCTCCGAATATTTCTCGACCTTGGACCTTCGCTCAGGTTATTGGCAAATACCTATGCACGAGGACGACAAAGAAAAAACCGCTTTCGCAACACCCGATGGCCTTTACGAATTTAATGTTATGCCTTTCGGACTTTGTAACGCACCAGCGACATTTGAAAGAATGATCGACACTGTACTTCGTGGCGTAAAATGGAGAACCTGTTTGTGTTACTTGGACGACATTGTTATCTTTTCGGCAACCTTTAATGACCATCTCACGCGCCTGAATGAAGTCCTCACCTGTCTCGCTTCGGCAGACCTTCAGCTCAACACCAAGAAGTGCCACTTTACACAGAAGGAAATTAGAATATTGGGACATCTGGTCAGCCATGACGGCATTCGCCCAGATCCTGAAAAAATAATCGCGGTCTTGAACTTTGCTCGTCCACAACGGACTACAGATTTGCGCAGTTTCCTCGGCCTCGCATCCTATTTCCGGCGTTTTATAAGGCATTTTGCCACTATTGCTGCACCACTTCATGAGCTACTTAAAGCACGCAGCCCTTTCGTGTGGACTGAGCAGTGCGAAACTGCTTTTAATGACCTCAAGCACGCCCTCACATCAGATCCATGTTCTTGGCCACTTCAGTAACCGCGCTCAAACTATCCTGCACACCGATACCAGTGGTCACGGTCTTGGCGCTGTACTTCTGCAGCGTGATGCAACATCGCGTGAGAAGGTGATTGCCTTTGCCAGTCGGACTCTCACTCCAGCTGAGAAAAACTACACCATTACCGAGCAGGAGTGTCTTGCTGTCGTCTGGGCTGTCCAAAAATTTCGCCCTTACCTATACGGTCGGCACTTCACAGTTGTGACCGACCACCATGCTCTTTGCTGGTTGTCCTCACTCAAAAATTTTACAGGCCGACTTGCCCGCTGGATTCTACGCCTGCAAGAATACCATTTCGACGTCACTTATAAATCTGGTCGCCAACACCAAGACGCCGACGCTCTCTCTCGCTGTCCCCTTTCGGAATCCACTTGCTGCTTTTCTTCCCAATTCATTTCCACCTCCGACCAGAGCCGACCATCTCTTTGCCAGACGTATATCACAACCGTTTGTTTTGACGACTCTGAGAACAAGCACGCTCTCCGCTTACAGCAATTAGCCGATGCCTACTGCCGTCCTATCATCGACCGCCTTATCGGCGCTTCGGACCCGCCCAATGCTAGGCTTCGCCGACAGCTTCGCAATTTCAAGCTCGAAGATGGCATCCTACTCCGCTACGTGTATTGCCCTGATGGAACTCGCTGGATCCCAGTCGCGCCGCGTGTGCTTCGCCCACGTATACTGGCGGCTCTCCACGATGACGATACTGCAGGTCACCTTGGTTTTGACAAAACCTACGACCGCGTGAGAAAAAGATTCTTTTGGCCTGGCTTATCTTCCACCGTTGCCAAATACGTCGCATCCTGCCCTCTGTGCCAACGTCGCAAACGGCTGACTTCTTCGCCCGCTGGCCTTCTACAACCTCTTCCTTGTCCCGCCACGCCATTCGACGTAGTCGGCATCGACTTATATGGTCCCCTACCTCTCTCCTATGCGGGTAACCATTGGATTATAACAGCTGTCGACCACCTCACACGCTACGCTGAGACAGCACCTGTACCGACTGGTTCCGCTGAAGAAGTAGCAAATTTCTTTTTTGCGATCGATTGTATTGCGTCATGGCGCTCCTCGGGTGCTCCTAAGTGACCGCGGTACAGCCTTCTTATCGAAAGTCGTTGCCGAAGTTCTTCACGCCTCATCCACCCTTCATAAGACAACCTCAAGCTACCATCCCCAGACTAACGGTCTGACTGAGCGATTTCATCGCACCTTGTCGGACATGATATCAATGTACATCACACCAGATCATCGAAATTGGGATACTATTCTACCATTCGTCACATTCGCCTATAATACAGCAGTACAGCGAACTACCGGTTACTCTCCATTTTTCCTTGTTTATGGCCGTCCTCCCACTACAATACTCGACGCTTCCTTCTTCTCTACGCCCGACTACTCCACATCAGTACCTATCCATTTTTTATCTCGTGTGGCCAGGTGCCGTCATCTTGCCCGCCTCAACACGGCAGCGTGCCAGGAAGTCCGCAAGTCTCGCTATGATTCTACACATCGAGTGGTCTCTTTTCGTCCTGGTGACGAAGTACTGCTTTATACACCATTGCGCACCCCTGGCCTTAGTGACAAATTCCACCACCGCTACGTAGGTCCCTATGAGGTCATAAGCCAAACTTCCCCAGTGAACTACAAAGTGACGCCTGTTGATCCCCCAGCTGATCGACGCCACCGTGGAACTGAAATTGTTCATGTGTCTCGCCTGAAACCGTTTGTGCGCCGCGATGCATCGGTTAGGTAGAAGCGGCCAGGCTGGCCGCTTCCGACCCCCCGGGCAGATTGTGTGAGCCTTCCGTGGATGTTCTTTAATTTGTATATGCCATGATCTTCCTCTTTCATTTGTACATACCATCATCATCGTCCGGCGGCGCCGGCTCCGGCACGCGCCTGGGTTTTGTCATCGGATTAAAACGCTAGACAAGGCATCGCTGTCCTTGCCGTCACGACCTTGCAGTCTCAACCTAGCCTTCTTTCACAATATATATATATATATATATATATATATATATATATATATATATATATATATATATATACACACACACACATAGGGAATTGGTTCGCTCCTATGTATGGGGCTTCAAACCCTTGCTATTGTGTTTTCTCGTGTTCTAGGCGCCGAAGGTCTTCCGTTACTGCTCTGCCCTGAGAGATCATACGCATTTTCAGTGAAACGCTGCGTTTCGGTACTCGAAGAAAAGTGCGCTTTTAAGTTGACTTAATTATGGTTTAGCTACCGCTTCGAGTTTTCTGTATAAACACAACTAGTTCTAATATAGTCGAAGACAATGGCTACATCCGCGTTAGCGATGTTTTCACATAAGCAGCGCGGAAACGAGAAGAGGAAGGATCTGCCTGCTCTTCCGGCCTCGTCAATCCAGTTCCGCCACCGCTTTCTTTTCTTTTTTTTTTATTTGCACATTCAGGTGGAAACGGCTAAAGAGTAGCATTTTTATCGTAGCCTGACAATCGTAAACTCCGCGACATGTCTTCAGTTTCGGTAATTATTTAATCTTCCTTCTGCGCCTCCAGGGCCGGCAGCTAGACTTACTGAGTGATGCCACTGCCACTAGTTGGCGCTAGAAGCACCCGTATACTGGGACTCGATCCAGCAGATACCACCTTTGGAAATGCTGGTTGTCAGCTCGACTCCTTACCGATGGCTGACGGTCCCACATTTGAGCGACAGTTTGGGGAAGCACAATATTTAAAGGGCCACTGTCCAGGGAAGGCCCTTTTAAGAAAAGGAGCCCAGTGTTTCGATCAGGTACCGGAGATAGTCTGTGCAAAATTCTACAGCGACACGCGCGCCGCAAAGCATCGAAAATACAATTCAAAGCTCCCTCATGCTCTCCTTTGAGAAGCCAGCTTCACCGCTTCCTGCGCTGGCCCGACGGGCCCCGATAATGACGTACGTACCGGGAACGACGTCCATTGGTCCGTCTCGCTGACTGACGGGAGAAGGATGGGTGTCTACCGCTCGCAGCGCGCTTTTCCCTCGCCACGGCCAGACTGAATCCAGCGGCGCGCGCTCCCTCGACCGTTTTTTTTTTTTTCGCGCTCACGGAGAGCCACGCCCCACCTCCCGCCAAACGCGGAAGAGGAAGGGGAATTTGTATCGCGGAGGCTAGACGACCTCGGGCAGGAGAGTGAAAAACCTTTGAGAGGGAACGGAAGGAGAGAGGCAGGATAGAATCGGGTGATTGCGGTGGCTGTAACTGCGTTATTAGTTACTCTTTTCAAAAACATTTTGCGGCCTTGCGTTCCAGGGGCGAAGTCTCACAGTCACCGGGGAAGAAAATATTTTCGACCGGAGGGTGGACAGTGGGCCTTTAACCTTTTTACCGAATGTGACCGCAGCGCAATGTCGGGAAATGTCTCACAAGGCTCCTTATGCTTCATGCTGTCGGATAATAATTTTAGATTGTGTATATATTTATCAGTGCATGGGGTTTTCATAAATTTTTTTCCGCTCCATCAGCCTCTTTCGAGCCTCGTTTCTTCGTCTGTAGCACTGTTGCCATAAGAAGAAAGGTTAAAACCAAGTGACGAAGAATGCGTTTCATTTCTTTCTTCCTTTTTTAAGGGGGGGGGGGGGGGGGGGGCAAGGGCATCAGGGGAAGGTTGGTCAGATCCTCAGTCCGGTATTCCGAAACAAAAAACTCGCTCCTCCTTACAATACAAGCTTATGCAAAGTAAAAAAAAAAATGTAATAAGCAAAGCAATCACGAGAGAACACCGAGGCATAAAAACGTAAAGGTCCAACCATGGGGAAGGATCCAGAGGAGCAATTAATGCAAAGACAAAAAGGTGGCATTGCAGAGTGTCTTGGCGGCTTGCACCGAAGCAGCCTCCTTTTTCTGTACCTATATTTCTTTCATTCCTTTATCTTTCCTTCCTGGCTTCCTATTCCTTCTCCCTTCGCTCTTTTTCTTACCCGTTTATATTATTTATTTATTTGTTTATTTTTATTTATATATATATTTTTTTTTTGGGGGGGGGGGAGAGGGGGGGGGCATGATTCTCCCTTCTCTCTTTCCGTGTTTCTTCTTCCTTCCTGCCTGCGCTTTCTGCTCCGCGGTGCTCTCTCCGTATGTTGGCGCCCAATGCGCGGCTGGCTCTGCCCGTAAGCGTCGCGCAACACTGGGAACCGAGCTATCACTTATTCACAGTGGCACGCCCACAGCGAGAAGCCAATCTGTTTCCTTGTTAGCCCGTATACGCTGCATTCATTGCCCTGTCTACGCAGCACTTCGCGCAATTGGCATAGAACTCAGCGGTTCGGGCGATAACCACAGATCGACAGCAGCGTATCGAAGCATAAACGAACACGGAGTCGACATCTGTGTCTCGTGCCACCTACATGCAAACACCACCTGACTCGCTAGCTCTTTCACTCAAAGTCCTTTTCCCTTTTTGGTATTCATAGGAACTAACGCCGTAAATGCACGAGTGAAGAAGTGCGCAAAGAGTACGACTTCGATTAGAACTATCAGAGTCTGGTGATTTGCCTGCGTCACTGTTAAACGATCAAAAAAGCATCTGGCGAAAGGTGGTGATGCTAATTCGAGTAGGAGCAGCTTTTATTGTATAGTCAAGCTTCGCTTCCTCTGATAGACCTTTTCAATCTTGTCCAGGCTTGCTGGCTTGGAGGCACGCGATTTTATTTTGTGTTGTTTTGTTGTTCGCACTTTGAGATGGGTAATATTTGCCGCCGGACTGTTTGTTCTCGTAATTCGTTTTTCGATCAAAATTTTGACCAGCGTGTGAACCGAGCAAACGTGACCTGCCTGCGTACAGAAACAAGCTGATTGCCGAAACAAGAGATTGCTAGGGTTTAGTGATTTATTTTTTTTTCTTTCCTTAATGCATGACCCTGACCACTTTGATTATCCAATATCATACGGGTGCCTTTAGTGCACAGGTACACAAATATTTGCATGCCGGCTTTGATTATCCAGCGTAATTGTGGGCTTTCCAAAGTAGGAATTGTCGCAAACCATCTCTTGCTAAGGTTAAGTGCGTTGTGTGTTATTGCCTGAAAAGCGCTGAGTAATGCTGTTAGCATACTTACTCTAGTGTAGCGACCACGAACGGGCACCCAGGAAAGTATTTAGCTTCCACCCTCCCCATTTGTAGCTGAGTGCAGTGTCATGACAATATTTCAGGAGCGCGAAGCAACCTCTGTCTAAAGTTGGCCCGTCTTCCTTGGGGAGAACGATGACTTGTAAACTATCTTGCAGATCTGCCATCTTGAAGGCAGCCAGAAGGAACCACTTTTATACGCTGAGCACATGTTCCGGATGGCATGCGCGTTAATTTCAATTTCAATTTTATTTCCCAGAATGTTCTGGTCGGCTGCCTGGGCTAAAAGCTGTGAGTAAACAACTTGAAGAGGCACAGGCTGCCGTTACAAGGCAGGCCAGCATACAATAAAATAATATACAAACATATCAAGAAGCAAATACTTTTTAATGTCTTAAACACAGCAAACCGGATCACTGATGTAAGTAATGCAATGCAAACATAGGTATATCACAACAGCATTTAAATATCAGTTCAGCAAACAAAACAGACTAGCAGGATATATTCATAGAATCACTGAAAAAAAAAAAAAAGAAAATGACCGCAGATAGTGCATACTTAAACGAGGCTTTAAATCCGAAATTATAACAGAGGTCATGACTGAAAATAAGAGTGAACTTTATACCTTTGCAAAATACCATTAGGTTACATAATTATAAAACACTGACGTAGTACAGCTTTAGTCTCATTCTTTTTCATAGATTGTATCAGTCATTGCCTCATGACAACGATGTTATCGGACCACCCTACCGCTATTCCTGCAATACCCACCCGAACGCTATCTCCCACGCACGCGCAGTGTCAAATACCAAAACTCATTTTTCGTTCGCACTGGGCCAATGATTGGAATCACCTGCCTGACCATATTGCCACCATCAGTGACCTGCCACGCTTCAAGCCTTCAATCGAAGCCCAATCTTTCAAGCCTTCCCTCATAAATATCTTTTGCCATGTTTGGCCACCCCTCATTTAATGTCCCGGCTAAGGATCTTTGAGGTATAATAAATAAATAAATAAATAAATAAATAAATAAATAAATAAATAAATAAATAAATAAATAAATAAATAAATAAATAAATAAATAAATAAATAAATAAATAAATAAATAAATAAATAAATAAATAAATAAATAAATAGATATGACAACAGAACTATATACTCTAACTATAATCATATAGATCGCCGTTAACACCACCGAGAAACGCGCTGCAGTGGGGAAGAAATCAATTCTGTCTTACATGCATCACGCCGAAGTCTGAGTAGATACCGTGCGAACGCGGCATAGCAAGTGGCTCCTCTGCCCTACGCAGTGCTGTTATAATAACGCCACAGTGATACGAAATAATTTGCCCCTTTTCGTTCGATTACAATCTTCTCTGCTGTTAACTACGTGAAAATAAACTCGGACGAGAACAGAAAAGGGAACGCCAGCAGCGCTGACTTTCAAACAGAAATTTATTGTCAACACCAATACATTTCCCGCCCCTCCCCAAAAGAAAAGGATAAAGAAGTAACTGAAAGACTGCTTAAAAACCGCTATACAAATATTTGACCAGACGTTATAACATATGCATGGAACTCTTGTTCACACGCTTGTCTCAGGCCTTCAATAAATCTAACCTTTCCCAATATATCTCTTGACCTTTCATAAATATACCAGAATGTCAAGTCCCATTTTCGCGTTGTGTTCTTTAAAATCGGCTTTTTGACGCTTCGAGCGAAGGTAATGTGGGCGGCTGCAGTATGTTGTTTGCATATGTTGGCGTTTCGAGAATAGGTTTCCTGTTGACAATCATGTTGCCGCTGTTGTTACTTTTTGTTTTTGCACTTATCCATATCTTGACGATGTTATCTTTTATATATAACGAACTGCCTTCCGTACTTGCGTATTCTGTTGTCATGTACGTATGCTGATGATTTTCCGTACTTTTTTCGCCTTCTTTCGTCAAGAGGTTTTGAATGTTTGTTTGTTTGTTTGTTTGTTTGTTTGTTTGTTTGTTTGTTTGCTTTAGAGAGAGAATTGAAATGAAACACGGGTTGGTTTCGCCTCAGTTTTCCGGGCACTGCGTGTGTCTGTGGTTACCACGTTCGTTCACTGCAGTCCTATAGATCTCAGACGCCATTTTGTGAGCAGCAGTGACCGGCTTTCTTCCTCTGCGGGGCAGAGCACGGCAATACAAAGCAATTTTTTTCCTCTTGCGAATACTACTTCTTGGCCTGCAGACGAGAGGAAAAGCCAAGCACCCGCCGACACTCTAACAGCAAAAGACGAAACGTCAGTCTGAACGAGGTGCTCGCGGGGTCACATTTCGAGCTCTCTGCCCAAAAGGCACTCTGGATAGAGATGAGAGGCTTGTTGCTATTTGCCGAATGTTGACGGGCAACATTTGCTGTTATCTGGTTACTGCTCTTATTCCCTTTCTTTTCCTCAGTCCTCTTTTTTTTTCTTTTTTTTTTAATGGAAAGGAAGCGGTTGAAGGGGGTGCTTCTTTCTGGCTCTTCCACACCACTAGCGAAAGCCTGGCTATCAAGAAACGTTTTTACACGTTTAGCTCCTGTCTTTCGCAATTTTTACTTGCGTTACGGGTGGCAATGCCAGCCTCTGGGCAGACTGCAGTACGGCACTTCCAACGAGGAAAATTAACGCAGATGATCGTTAACTCTGGCTGCATCTGCACGCGCGTCTAAATTCTTAAAAGCATGCTAGCCATTATACTACAGCAGCATTTTCTCAGTCGAAGTAAAATAGACTTCGCTTGGGTCACCGTCATAAGTTTGTCTATTTGCCTCTCCATATCTTATTCCTTAGAGTCGTTGCACCACAGTCTCTATGACGTAGAAAATAATTCATGCAATATTTGCTTAAGGCACGGTTAGGTCTTCTGAAGCACCGAAACTGGTTTCAGGTACCGGCACCTATTGCAAATATAAAACACTCTACCAGCATTTTACACCCATGAGAGTCCTAGCGTGGGACTGAGTTGTCGCGCCATAATTTCCAGTCCTTTTTTTTTTTCTTTTTGCTATGTTGAATATATTTTTTGCGCTCTTCTGCCGCTAACTATCCAAATGTTTGACTTACATGAACATCATTAATTTACACGCCGGAACAGAAGGGAGCTAGCCGCTTCTTTACCACCCTAAATTCCATGGCGGTTATGCATACAAGACGTTTACTTTTTTTTTTTTTTCTTGGTTCTCCTTCGTGATCTGAGTTCCTATCACATCATGCGCATTACAGCTAATAATGAACACAGCAGTAGTCCTTCGGGGAATTCTATACTACTGTGGGCGTGTTATCATTTCTGCAGAAAAAACAAACGCAGTTATATTAAAGCTTATGTTTTGAATTTGACAGTGCTACAAGTTTTATCGTTTACATATATCCGATGTGCACATTTACAACATCAGAACTGCACTATGAGTGCTGTTAGCTTAACGAATTCCGGCAGCTAGTATGAAAATAAATACTGTACGTCATATTCCGCCATCCCCTGGCACTGGCATATATAGGGCAGGGCGCAGCCCGAAATATTGCATTCCACCAAGGCCATTAAAACGGAAAACCAAATTTAACCCCTCGCGCAGGTTTCAAAACCGTCGCCGTGGGAAATCTACGCTTCCGTCGTAAATTAAATATATACTTGTACATATATTTATGTGCTGAACTTAAGAACGACACAGGAGACAAACTATATATAATGCTCCGAATCCGCGCAAGCGGGCCAGACCTCATCCTGGCTTTCGCCAGAGCTCGCTGACACTGGACGGAGAAATGATCCTCGGAGTGGGCATTTAATCGGTGTCGGCCAGAAATACTTCTTCACCTCTGGGGAGGCCCGCTTTAAGAGGGGTCGCTGAGTTTTAGCACTGGAGAGGAGGGCAGGTTACTTTCGCCACAAACTCCACGGCGTTGATCCGAGGCGAGGGCTGCGTTGTTGAGTGCTGTTGGGAAAGAGCGACTACCTCGTATAAGTTCCCTGGATCCATTTGCCTGATTCGCCGAGAATCGCAAAATTTTTCTGAAAATTTTCTTCCCCCAAAGTAAGCTTTTGTTCGAGTTCTCACAGCGAAGCTGCGCTTTCGTTTTTTTGCTTTTTTTTCTAGTTATCTCTCCTTTTATGTTTGCTTCTGGTGAATTTTGTATCTTCCATGAAGTTGATCCAGGCGAGGCTGCAATAAAATCGCGACCTATACAAAGCCCAGACGTCCTCTATGTCGCTATGAGTTTTTTTTTTTTTTTTTTTTTTTTTTTTTTTTTTTTTCAATTTCCGTATTGAAAAACGACCAGAGCTCAGAGCCCGAGACCCGTCAGCAATGCTGTTTATTGCAGAATTGGTTCCATACGTATACAGTCTTCATTTCAAATTTATACCTGCTTTCCCATCTCCTTTTTTGCTTTCCCATCTCCTCTTCTCTTACCCCCGCCGCAGGCAGCGAACCCTTTCCTTATTCTGCTCAATCTGCCCACCTTTCTTCCTGCACACGCGCAGACGCAAAAGAATAGAGAAATCAGTTTCCAGACCACATACACGTCAGCTCGTCACATTCTCCGAGTCCTCGGCGCTGGAAACCGGCCGTGCACCAATGCACGCGTGTGTATTTTTTACATATCGCGCCTCACGAGGCGGCGCACTCTCCGGGATGATGATGCTCCTTGGACGAGTGAACGTTGAGGCACCGTTCTCTCGCCTTCCCCTCGTGGTGGTTCGAGCTACGGGGGCGCTGGCTGCCACCGCCTGGCTACAGCAGCTTTCGCTCAGCTCCTTGCCGGCGCTGCTTCCTCCTCCTCCTCCTCGTCTTTTCACCACTCGGCGGAGAGAAGAGCCGGGCGATCGATAAAGGCGCGAGGGCCTCGGCCTCCTGCCTCTTCTTCGGGCAAGCCCCATCCTGAGCTGCTGCCGCTGAAAGGAGCCGAGGAGCCCCCACTTCGGTCTTGGATCGCACAATGGCAGAATACGGAAGGGGGCTGGGGCGGCAAAGAAACTCCACCGCCAGCGTCTCCTCCCTTCTCCTTTCATTTTTGCCATTATAAAAATGGTTCACTCAAGTCCGTTCTTTCTTTCTTTCTTTCTTTCTTTCTTTCTTTCCTTCTTTCTTTCTTTCTTTCTTTCTTTCTTTCTTTCTTTCTTTCTTTCTTTCTTTCTTTCTTTCTTTCTTTGTTGCTTGCTTGCTTGCTTGCTTTCTTCATTCCTTCTTTATTCTCACATACAATATTTGCTTCTTCGCACGTTTTGTCCATTGTGCAATTCTACACTTTTTTGATAACTTTTATTTGCTGCTCAGTCTCTTATTGGTTTAACCGCACGCAATCGGTTTCTCTTTCGCTCCTTGCTTCGGCAATGTGTTCTTGCGTCCACGTTTCTTGTATATATACAGTGTATTTCATAAACACTGAGGGTGAAACCCCTCGGAGCTCCGTTCTCCTCCTGCCGTTAGTGCTCCTATGTTTATTTTATTTTTAACCTCGAGGTCTTTTCCGTTCCCTCGCTTGCTACCGCAGCCTTCGAAGTGCGGACGCCCTAGCTCTGTTTATTTGTGCTTCCGGTGTCCGCATTCCTGCGCTCCCGACTCCCACGAGTACAGCTGTGCAGCTTATCAAGAGCCGCTTGCCCCTCCTTCGCTCAGCTTGCTTTCAGTCCGACATATACGAGGTGAGACGAACGGAAAGTCAACAGGTAGAGTTTGTTGGTGCTGGCGTTGTACTTCGGCCTCGATATACTCTTCCTTCATCGCGCCTTCTTTTTTCTTTTCGGAACCTTCACGTCTTTCCATAGCTGTCAGCTCAAGGCCGGCGCATACCGCTCCGAATTCTCGACTGAAATCAATCTCTACCGCGTGCGTTCGATTTCAGTGTCTTCAGAGCCCATCTGGGGCGCTGCATTGCTCTTCATTTAGCTCCCAAGTGCATCCTCGTGCTTTCAGTACCGAGATTTTCACTTCCGTTTCGAGGTCAGATCTGCGGGCAAATAGCCGCAGCATATTCTGCTTGCATCACTTTAGTTACTGGTGTTTTGAAGCTGCGGTTGTTTGTTCAAACACTTTCCAGTGGTGTCTTCATTATATGATTGCGTTGCATGTGGTTGTATTGTCATACCTAAAGTCGTGATTTCGAAAAGGATAACTCGCGTAATGCAAGTAGACCTAACAGTAACATTAAATTCTATATCCCCACTCTGGGAAACGCAGCACACACAGCTTTGTGTTTTCACTGCGGCCTATACAGTTATCGATGAGACGCCCAGCACCCCGGGGCTGTATCACATAAACAGTGTTCTTCACAAAGGCGAATTACAATAAGCCTCCTTGTGCATGCAGGTTTCCAAACGCGTTCAAGGCCCTCCGGCATCTCTAACAAAATATTTCTTGCTCAAAAAACTAAGCAGAGAACGATCAAATGTAAAGACCGCAGCATACCGTTCGTTAGTTCGCCCAATTCTGGAGTAGCGATCTGTTGCGGAGCAGTTATTTCTTAAAGACATTGCCGCCGAAGTGGAGCGCAATTATCGTGTCGCTGATTAATTTCTTCACAATATCGAATTTTTCCCCTTTCCCTAACTAGCCAAGAAAGATAAAGCTAGAATCCCCTGCATATGTTCACAAATCGCCAGAGTAAAGCTTTTTTTTTTTTTTTTTTAAATATTGCCACGACTGAAGTCACAGGGAGCCGTGAAGGTACACGTCGCCGAGGACCAGAGAATAAGGTCGGCTTGTCGTTCCGATCACAGAGTCACAGAGTCCAGCACTAGCGCGCCGCTCGTGCCAACAGCAACCGCTTCGTCGTCGTCGGCACCAAAACAAGGCTGTCGCGCGGCGCTAGGCACGTGGCATTATTCCCCCCCGTGAAAGAAAACATCGTCCCGATGACAAGGTGAGAGGAGAAAAAAAAATTAGGCGTGAGGTGAACTGTACAATAACGCAAGGTTTCACTTGCAGGAAGCGCTCAGTCACGCGAAAAGTATGGCTTTAAGCGCACCACATGCACAATTTCAGGCTGCTGGCGTCGAACACTGACGGTCACAGTTCCATCTGGAATGACTTCGTAATAACCGTTTTTTAAGCGGCGCAGGACTTTATAGGGTCCGAAATAGCGGTGGAGTAGTTTCTCGCTCAAGCCTTTGTGGCGCACGGGGGTCCACACCCACACTTGGTCCCCTGGTTCGTAGTGGACTTCCCTGTGCCGGAGGTTATAGTGTCGAGCGTCGGTGGCATGCTGCTCCTTGATGTGCAAGCGGGCCAGCTGACGGGCTTGCTCGGCCTGTTCTGCGAAATGGGCGGCATCGGATTCGACCGCTTCTTCCCCGCACGGGAGCATCGTGTCCAACATCGTGCGGGCCTCTCTGCCATATACGAGACGGAATGGCGTAAACTTCGTGGTTTCCTGCGGCGCCGTATTGTAGGCGAAGGTGACATACGGTAAGATCTCGTCCCACATTTTATGTTCGACGTCGATGTACATTGAGATCATGTCCGCCAAAGTTTTGTTTAGTCGTTCCGTTAATCCATTTGTCTGATGGTGATACGCTGTTGTTGTGCGATGCTCGGTATGGCTGAGAGTTAAGGTGTCCCGCAGTAGCCGAGCTGTAAACGCCTTTCCTCGGTCAGTAATGATGGTCGACGGTGCACCGTGTCTGAGCACAATGTCGTTCATAAAGAATCGAGCAACTTCGCCGGCAGTACCTCGGGCAAGGGCCTTCGTTTCGGCGTAGCGTGTTAAGTAGTCTGTGGCGACTACGATCCACTTGTGTTCGCTCGAAGATAAAGGAAATGGGCCTAAAAGGTACATGCCCACTTGCTCGAAGGGTGTGAGGGGCGGTTCTATAGATTGTAACATACCGGATGGCTTGAGCGTGGGTTTTTTTCGCCGCTGGCATTGTCGACAAGTCTGTACGTAACGTCTAACGCTCGGAGAAAGATGTGGCCAGTAATAGTTCTGCCGGACTCGGTTTAGGGTGCGTGTAAAGCCAAGATGCCCTGAAGTTGGTTCGTCGTGGCAGGCCAGGAGGATTTCGTGCCTTAGGTCAGCCGGTATGACTAGCAGGTATGTTTTCGCACTCGACGTAGAATTCTTCTTATAAAGCACCATTGCGGAGGCAATACGACGACAACCCCCGAGCAAGATATCGGGGTATTGTAGGATGCCCACCTTCAAGATGGTCAATAATCAGTCGCAGCTCGTCGTCGGCACGCTGTTTGGAGGCGAGATCGGACGTAGCGACTGCTCCGAGGAAGCTATCGTCGTCGGGCATCTGACGAAGGAGGGCCGACGGGCGCGCGGGACAGGCTATCAGCATCGGTGTGCTTCCGGCCAGACTTATAAATAACATCGAAATCGAACTCCTGCAGGCGCAATGCCCAACGTGCTAAGCGGCCACAAGGATCCTCTAAGTTTTTCAGCCAACACAAGGAGTGATGGTCAGTGATGACACGAAACGGTCTGCCATAAAGGTACGGGCGGAACTTGGCAGCGGCCCGTACTACCGCCAAACATTCTTTTTCAGTGGTGGAATGGTTACACTCAGCACGGGAAAGTGCACGGCTGGTGTAGGCAATTACTTTCTCGACCCCGTCTTGGTGCTGAACTAGAACGGCGCCAAGGCCGACGTTGCTCGCATCCGTGTGTAACTCTGTGTCGGCATCATCGTCGAAATGTGCCAGGATCGGGGGTTACTGGAGCCGGCGTCGTAACTCGTCGAAAGCCATCTGCTGCTCGGCGCCACAGGAAAATGATGCGTCATCTCGAGTCAGGAGAGTCAGAGGGCTGGCCATCTGTGCAAAGTTTTTGATAAAGAGCGACGATAATAGGAGCACAGCCCCAAAAACCGTCGGACTGCTTTTTTGTGGGCGGGGACGGGAAAGGCAGCAACGGCAGCAAGTTTCTCAGGGCCAGCTCGGATGCCATCAGCACTCACGATGTGCCCAAGAAACTTCAATTCGGTGAACCCGAAGTGGCACTTTTGAGGCTTGAGAGAAAGGTTGACAGACCGGACAGCTTCGAGAACAGTTCTCAGGCGGCGCAGGTGTTCCGTGAACGTCGGTGAAAAAATTATCACGTCGTCGAGATAAACAAGGCATGTCTGCCACTTAAGACCTGTGAGCACAGTGTCCATCATCCGCTGGAAGGTGGCAGGAGCACAGCAGAGCCCGAATGGGAGGACGCGGAATTCATAGAGCCCATCTGGTGTTACGAAGGCAGTTTTTTCACGGTCCCTCTCATCAACTTCAACTTGCCAATAACCACTCCTGAGGTCAATGGAGGAGAAGTACTTGGCTCGGCGAAGTCGGTCGAGAGAGTCGTCAATCCGTGGCAGCGGATAGACGTCCTTCTTTGTCATACTGTTAAGTTTCCGATAGTCAACGCAGAAACGAATTGTTCCGTCTTTCTTTTTAACGAGGACTACAGGCGACGAGCATGGGCTGCTTGAAGGTTGAATGATGCCATCGGCGAGCATCTCCTTGACTTGCTGTTGGATAGCGTCTCTCTCCCGAGGAGACACACGATAGGGCTGCTGATGGATGGGTCGAGTGCCTTCATGCGTGATAATCTGGTGTTTAATGACCGACGTTTGCTGCACTTTAGATGAAGACGTGAAGCACACACGAAACTCCAGCAATAGATCTTGGAGTTGCCTCTTTTCAACGGAGGAAAGGCTAGAATTGATGTCGACAGCGTGTACGGCATCATCCGGTTCAGTGCTAGGCGTAGCACCCTCTGAAGCAAAACATTCGGCGACTTCGTGCAAATGGTCGACGTAAGCAATGACAGTGCCACGGAACAGATGTCGATGTTCATTGGAGAAATTGGTGACAAGCACCTCCGTCTCTCTTCCACGAAGGAAACAAAGACCTCTTGCCACAAAAACTCCCAAGGCGAGTGAGATGGAGACATTAGGCTCAACAACCCGGAGGCCGTGATGTGGCTCCTCACAAGTAACTCTAGCGAGGATGCTGGCACGTGGTGGCACTGTGAGGCTATCATCGGCGACTCGCAGCGTAGAGTGGGACCCGCGGTACTCATGCCTTTCAGTGGCCAGTTTGGCGGAAAACGTCACCAAGCGGTTCGGTAGATCTATAGTGGCACCGTGCTCACGAAGGAAGTCCATGCCAAGAATAACATCACGAGAGCATTCGCGTAGAACAAGAAAAGTCGCAACAAATGTGCAGCCTCGCACCGTAACCCGGGCTGTACACATACCCAGTGGTGCAACCACATGTCCGCCTGCCGTCCGTATGTCTGGTCCGTTCCATGGCGTCATCAACTTTTTCAGTGTCCTTGTAAGCCGCCCGCCAAGGATAGAATAATCGGCTCCCGTATCAACTAAAGCGCTGACCTCCTTCGTGTCGACGATAATAGGGATGTCCAGGGAGACCCGGCCAAGACTAGGGCCTGTCGACGTCGGTTCGGAGTGAAGTGAGCGGTGTGGCGGCGGAAGCTGGACGGCGGTTGGGTGGTCGGCGTCGGGACAATTCAATGTCGACGGCAGGTCGGAGTGAAGCAAGCAGTGCAGCGACGGAAGCTGGGCGGCAGTTGTGTGGTCTGCGTCGGGGTGATTTCAGCGACACGGCGGTGATAACTGGTCGGCGATGCGGACGACGTCGGGGCGATCTGGTCTGTGCGGCGAAAATTGGACAGGAATTCGGCGTTCGACGTCGGGGCGAATCGAGCGGTGCGGCGGTGGAAGCTTTACGGCGAATCGGTGTGCGGCGGCCTCGCCCCCAAAGGTCGCCGGAGCTAGTTTTCCCGATGAGGGCTCGAGGAACCATGGCGTCCAGCGGTATACCGTGGCCCAGAAGGCGAAGAGCGACGAGGCGAAGGCGAGCGCGACTCGCGACGAGGAGAATGTGGCAGACTACGCTGGCGGGTGACGTACTCGGCTATGTCCTGAGGCCGCTGACCAGGCCGTGGACGAGGGCTGTCGGGGGAAAATCCTCTAAGGCCCATCTGACGATAAGGGCACTGCCGGTAGAGGTGACCTGCCTCGCCACAGTGGTAGCAGAAAGGGCGGTTATCTGGAGCGCGCCAGAGATCAGTCTTCCGGGGCGCCTGGCGCCGATCTGCCCAAAGGGGCAGCGGTTCCGCAGCGTGCACAGCGACCTGAGGTTGCGTGTAAGGCGAAGGGGTAGGTAGCAGGGCTGGGCGGCGTGTGACATCAGCATAAGTCATCCGCTGGGTGGGGCTCGGGGGTGGTGGTGGAACGACTGTACTTGTCGGTGGCGTGAGTGCGATCTGGACCTCCTCACAGATGATGCTGGCCAGGGAAGCTGCACCAGGAGTAAATGATCCATGAAGTTGCTGGAGCTCCTCGCGAACCACGGTGCGAATGAGGTCGCGAAGGGAGCTCATATCTGCCCCGGGATTGTAGTCGGTTCGGTCAGACGGCGGTAGTGTGGAGATGGAATTCAGCGGCCGACCGTACTGGCTGCATCGCTGCTGTAGCAGTTTCTCCATGGTCACAGCTTCAGCCAGAAACGCCGCGACGGTGGTGGGCGGGTTCCGCACGAGGTTGGAAAAAAGCTGTTCTTTGACGCCGTGCATCAGGTGCCGCACCTTCTTCTCCTCACTCATGGACGGGTCGGCGCGATGGCAAAGGCGCATGACGTCTTCAACGTAGATTGCGAGCCCTTCGTTCTGACGCTGAACTCGAGAGGTTAGGGCACGCTCGGCATTCTCTCGGCGGTCACTGTTGGCGTACGTACCGAGGAGCTGGCTTCGGAAGGCCGGCCACGTAGAGAATGTGGCCTCGCGGTTCTCGAACCATGTCCGAGCAGCGTCTTCAAGGCTGAAGTAGACGTTCCGCATTTTCGCAGCGTCGTCCCAGCCGTTAAAGGTCGCGACCCTTTCGTAGTGAACTAGCCAGTCCTCGGCGTCTTCAAACTGCTCACCGTGAAATGGTTTAGGGGTACGTGGGGTCTGAAGGATGAGACAGGACGAAAGGGTGGAAGGGACAGTCATCGTACGGACGGGCGGTGTCGTTGCCACAGCTAGGGTCTCTTCGTCAAGAGCGAAGGCCTCGGGGGGCAAGCCTCGGAGCCGTCGGCTGGTACGATGAACAGGAGTGGTCACGAGAGGCGGCCGCGTAGGATCGTCCGCAGGAGAAGGGATCATCGATGGCACCTCCACCAGTGTCACGACTGAAGTCACAGGGAGCCGCGAAGGTACACGTCGCCGAGGACCAGAGAATAAGGTCGGCTTGTCGTTCCGATCACAGAGTCACAGAGTTCAGTACCAGCGCGCCGCTCGTGCCAACAACAACCGCTTCGTCGTCGTCGGCACCAAAACAAGGCTGTCGCGCGGCGCTAGGCACGTGGCGATATATTTAACCATAAGAAGACGGCCTGCCACGCGTTGTTTTTCTGTTTTTTTTTTTCACCGCCACTTCTGCCCGTGAGGTTAAAAAACTCCACAACAAACGAATGAGCAGTGGTACTCTCCGCCATTCTGGATTGCTGAATTCTCAAATGGGAACAAATTTTAAGAGATGTTATTCATGCACTGTAATGCACTCCTGATTGGCCAGCAGAAGCTGCCTGCAGTATTTACAAATCAATAAATGACTAAAAGGTGCTATTTCAACTCGCTCGTGTTAACGGTGTTCAAGATTCCTCTACGGCTGGTGCAATCGCGTTATACACGTGCGTGCCTGGAACGTACGTGGTTTTAAATTTAGTGTCATCCATGACGATGGAAAGAGTCAACCGTTTGCCACTGTGCACGGCTTCTTAGAACGGAAAATGTTTGAAAACAAGTCTGAGTACTTTTAAGTCTCAAGCAACAACCCCGCTTTGCAGAAGGCAGCAGCCCAAGTTAGACGTCCAGCTGTTATACTTACTTAACATATATCATAAATCGCTATGGTCGCCATATCATTCCAGCGGTTTAGCACAATTTGCCTTCAATGAAAATAAACAATTATTGTAGGCAAATCTCTTCGCTGAGTAGTTGGCAGAAGCACTAAAAATAAC
This sequence comes from Amblyomma maculatum, assembly GCF_055883805.1. NCBI lineage: Eukaryota > Metazoa > Arthropoda > Arachnida > Ixodida > Ixodidae > Amblyomma > Amblyomma maculatum. The sequence continues at coordinate 133,039,152 of NC_139349.1, forward strand.
AATAAAAACACTAACTAACAATAACTAACAACGATAGCGTTCATCAGAAAATTCGGTGTTGGCGTTGTCGGCGTTGGTGTGATGAGTGAAAAATCATGAGCATCGCGCTAGCAGGCGCTCTGTCAGCTGACGTGACCGCGCACTTATTGAACGCGTAAGGTTGCCTGAAGTTACGTTTGGCAGGAGCTGCCAAGTCGTGCCTCTTTTTTCATATGGGAGAGTGACAGAATCAGCCCCCCGAGGCTATTGCATTCACCTTACCCTTATGGCACACAGGCACGTTCATACGGCTTGGTTAAAGCAGGACTTTATATGCGGGCTGGTAGCCTATGTTATCGCGTCATACCCTTAAAGGCCGAGCTTAAGTGTTTTGATAATATTTTTTTACCTGAGCTTTCGCCCAAGTGAACCGAATTATTAATACAGGAGGACAATGGCCCTGGCGGTTCGTCACGCTTTGTCCACTAATTTGTGCTGGTCCTCATGGTCGGAGCTGGTTAGCCGGGCATCCCACTGCTATTCGGATGATTGCTGTGCGGGTGTTACCTGCCGTCGCACTCCCACGCCACATGGCGTAGGGCAGTGGACATGAACGTTGTAGTACTTCCAGTTGAGTTCATGGTATGCATGGGTACATATTGTTTAGTGTGACGGCGTTGATTAAAGAGTGTGTATGTAGTTACGCGCAGATGTTTCCCTGCTCGGCCTGAGCTTCTCACGTGGGTAGACAAAGGATATAGAGCACTACACCAAGGAGGTCTGCCTCCAAGGAGGTTAGCTCCTTGGGGCAGACTTTCCTGCTCAGCCTCAGGTGCGTCTGAGTATTCGGGGGACGCTGTCCTGTCCATGTACCGCAGTGCGGCCGGCGGGGATGCTCATGCCCGGAGAGTGTTCTCGGGCCGTGGCGTCTACCATTGCTTTCCCCGCCAGGGGCTCGTGGCCGAACCCAAGACGATGTGGAGGACTTATTCTCTATGTTTGTTTTTTTTCTGGATGTTCAAGAGATGCGACCGTCGTGAAGGCTTCTACAGGCCAATTAGGAGTTGTATGATGGCTCGTCCGTGGCAGGTCGAGACTGCCAAAGCAATGCAAGCAGATGGAAGCAATTAGAGAGGTTCAGCTCGCCGGTGACGCGCTAACGTAGACTTCTCCTACGCATGCGCATTGAAAGGGGTGCTGGTAATCGAGGCCTCTGCGCCTGCATGCGGTAAATCGGTACTTGTCTACGTTAGCACGTCACCGCTCTGCTAAAAGCCCCTGTTAAGGCTGTCGCGTCGTGTCCTTAAAGGCTGTGTATATCGAATTTTTGTTTTATTTTTTCCGTCTGCTTGTAGCTTCATTTCCAGCGCCAGTAGCCAATTTTTTATCAAAACACATCAATCTATAGATGCAGAGAGAAAGTTTTAAAGAGTTTCTCGTTAAAAAGACTCTCTAATACCGTATTTGAAGAGGCATTCGTTAGTTGGCGTAAAGTATCCAGAAAAAAAAGAAAAAGAATAAAGCGGCCAAACATGTACGCCGTATAGGCTGGTCGGAAGAGTATCATATGGGCTACAATTTGCTTTAAAACTAAAGAAAGGCGCATTCTTCGGTAAAACTAGCTTGTTAGAGAGCACAGTCAGCAGCTTTTCCAACTCTCATATAGCATCTCACAATGCTGTCTACAGAGAGAAGAGTTCGCCGCACTCTAAAGGCACTAAGCAAAATGTTGCTATATAATCATTAATACATCATACCGAACGCTGAAAACAATTGGGGTCAGGCTTAGTTTCTATTCGCTGCATCATTCTTCACAGACCATTAATATTATCAGCCGTTTATTCCTCAGTGTGATATATATACTGCAGTCCTGACAATAGACTTATGCGTATTTCTTCGTCGTCTCGCTAGTTTTTCCTGTAATATTTTTTACCTGAATTGGGCGTACATATAACCTCGTGATTCAGCACATTTCATTCACTATGTTTGCCCCAGTCATACGTGGAAAAATAAATATTTTTTCCACCACTCACATCCCGCGAACTTTTGTCCCTGACTGCACTTTTTCAGCGCCGAAATACAGGATGCGTTCATTATTAGAACGCGTCTATTACGCGAGTTAATACGGTATGCACGTGGCATTGCATTACCGTTTTCGAATTGCTATTTACTTAGGCTTACAACTTATCGAGCGCCCTCCGTTGGGAACAAAGGGCTGCAGCTCCGCGGAGAAGCTTCGCTGTCACAGCACGTTCACATCCTCCTCCCGCTGCCACCATACGTAGTCCCACATGCATATCGGGGCCCGCGGGCAATCGTCGGCGTTAATGAGGCGGTTCTGCGCATCTTGCCAAGGGCCGATTCTCTGCCGATGGGGGGCAGCCTCGTTAGCAGCATGCCTCTTCGGTGTGCATGCTTGGACCTAATAGAATGCGTGCTACCCTTTGTCTGTTGCTTTGTGACATTCGCATTACCAGGCTTAAGGCAGATTACGTCGGAAAGATTGCACCGTCTTTGCCGGAAGTGATCAGGCAGCATGGTGTATTGCTAGGTGGTGTAGTGCAGAATTCATACCACCCCACAAACTCTAACTTTCTATGCGGCATAGACAGAAAAGCATTGCTCTCGGCTTTCGAGGTAAAATTATATTTAGGGGAGCCGTAAGGGCCTCACTATACAGGTGATAAGCTGACCACCAAATATGCCATGGTTACTTTAAGAAAGGCGTTGCGTCTTATAACCGTATCAAATTAATAGCAAAAAAGAACAAAAGATATTGCGGTATAAAAAAAAAAATCTGACTTGCTCTTTGGTGTGGCGAGAAATCTTGCGCCTAATGCTGTACAAGCAGCTTATTACTTGTGATATAATAATAATTAAACTAATAATTGGTTCACAGAAACGGAAAGGCGCAGTATCTGTCACACTTGTTCCTGTAGACACCTGAACCGCGCCGTAAGAGAAGGGAGGGAGGTGGAAGTGAAAGTGGAAAGAGAGAAAGAGGAGCCGTAGTGGAGGGCTTCGGAGTAGTTTCGACCACCTGAGGATCTTGATTTGATAACAACTTTATTATTCCACCAGATAAGGTGACCCCTTAATCCCCGCCCCCGGCACGCAGGCCTAAGGGACGGGAGCCTGCACCTGGGGATCTTTAGCGTACGCTGGCATCGCACAGCACAAGGACTCCTCTTGTAATCAATTACATTTTTATGTAATTTTGCAAGAGCCGAGCACCTTTTTCAAATAGCAACGCTCCGGGTGATTGACATGGATTTTTTTCTCTGTAATCAATTGCTTGCAATCAATTACTTTTTTTCCAAACTATGGTTGCAACAAACGGTACAGCGCTGAGCCTGGATATGACATTAAACTAAGACGGTAGCGGAGTTGTTTCCGTGAGAGTGACAACGAAGCTGCTACTGAAAAGAATCGCGTGCAATCATCATTGTGATAAAAGCGGGTAATCTCCACCGCCTATAGGGCGGTTACCATTCGGAGAAATGTCACGCGTCCTCTCTGCAGGCCGGGACCTCATGTTTCGAAAAAATCTCCTGTACTCCGTTCCACGGGCTGTTTGCAGCATTACGAAAAGTAAGAGCAATAAGGGCAACGAGTATGGCGTGCACTATACATGATTGTGTTCTTCCGCACGTGTAAGACCGCGAACAACGAATCCAGGCGCACATCGAAGAATTAGACACCAATATCGAATGATTCTGCAACAACGATTGTTGCTGGTAATTCAGCAACCTTTGATACGTTCCAGAACGGATTTTCCCTTTAGCGCGCCATACAATGAGAGTGTGTTCAGCGTAGCTGCCAATCTCTTCACGAGCAGGATTAGCGACGAAAACTTCGTTAAACAACTCCTCTCGGAAATTAGCGCATAAAAACCCATCAAGCAAGCCACACTAGTTGATTGCAGTTTGAGTAAATCTGTGTTGTGGCAATAAATGCTGAACGGAAAGCAACTCTATAGTACCTATCTTACTTTCCTGCAACTGTAAATGAGCACTTTAACTGACTACATTTCAGTTGGAATTATTGTGAGTGTAAACAATTACATGTACGTGGCTGATGGTGATTATAAGCGAGAATTATTTTTTTTTTTTTCACCTCATGAGATTTTTCTTGCCTTTTTCTTCCGACTCTGTTTTCATGCTAGTCCCCATCCGTGTATTCATTCATGGCCGACGGAATAAAATACCCAGTTGTTAGTCAGGGTTCTATGCCATCTACTTATTGTCCTGCCTGTTTCGTTGGTGTTTCTAATTATTTTACATGACTAACTCATGAGCACCGAGTGAGTACTGCAATCCTGTAAAAGGAGTAGCTAGCTAGTTTAATGTGTCAAGGAGAATTGTATTTTTGATTAATAAGTAATAATTAGCATTAACACAGCATCGGCATCGGCATCGTAAGCGGTTCAAGATGTCAGCTCAACGGTCTCGTCCAATTACATTTGCGTGCTGTACTATCGTTAGTTTGTCATTCTACAACTTCAGTTCCGCGGAAGAATTTCTTGCCAGCTGCAGAAATAGAAAAAATTGCGTACTTTTCCTTCGTGCTCGGAGTGCACCCTCACAACAACTGTCTATAGACGGTCTATAGAATTTTTTCAAAAGGTATATTACCTATCTATAGAATTATAATCATGCTCTCTCAAACATTTGCTTATAATCTGTCTATAGATAGTCTATAGGTTGCCTCTAGACGAAGTGGCATAAGTTACCTATAAAGTCTATAGGGAATCTGTATACTGTCTATATACACAAAAAGATTGATCTAAAGGGCGGCACGGAGTCTATAAAATATGTGAATCGTCTATAGACCGTTTTTATAAGGACATGCTGCGCTTACATGGATATAAAACTTAATGGGTGCTGGCTACACCACAAGACATATTCCAGCGAGTGTTGTCGCGAATGGGCGTCACTTTTCGAGGTCATCTCTCTTAGCCTGCGACGTTTACCCACCTCTGCACGTGCATGCAAAGTTCTGTTCAATATTTATTTCTATTTTCAATATTTCGCTACGTTTCATCGAACGAGGCACATGAAGGAACATCGCGTACGATGTTCGCTTGGAGAACACAGTGTTCTCTGCGCTTCATGCAAAGACAGACGATTTTTTTCTTATGAGAAAATATCTTCCGTGCTACCATGTGCATTTCGCGCATGATCTTCCCTACCACGTCACTTTATGTGAGGCAGTGCACACGCATTTTCAAATGTTTGTCTATGTTAGATATTGTTAGATATTCGTGAAAAAAAAAAGCTCATAATTGACTAGCAAACGGCCTTGAAAAGGGTATTATTGAGCTTTTTTAGCAACATACAAATGTAATCTAAATACTGCTTTAGCAATTCCTTCAAGCAGGTTTAACAATCATTTAACTGGAAAACTGGAAGCAGGAATTGAAGGCGACTACAGAAGATGTAGTCCACGTTGACAACTCGAGCACTCTTATCGATTCGAGCGCAAAGTCGACTAGCTTTCGGCAAATTATCCACTGAAAATGGTGAACATATTAGGAGACCTGTTTCGAGAGTTCACGCCAAATTTGTCATTGATTTTATTCCACCCACATACAGTATCTGTGGGACGCTTCAAAATTATGCGCTGTGCTGACCGAAACAGGTTGTGTGGGCTAGCTATCATGGAACCCACACGTTGTGACAGCTTTACTTATTGCAGGCACATGATTTCTTATTCGCGAAATTAATGAGCGCCTGCTCTCTAATGAAGTCCGAGCAACCCTCCCCCCCCCCCCCCCCCTCCCCCCTAAAATGATTTTTTTTTTTGAGTTCCTAAATTGCATTTTCGGCAGCACAGCAGCGATTTCGAACTCAAAATATCGGGTACAAATTGTTTTCGGAAATTGAGTTGTAGTTGAGTGATGCTTCAGGTGATGAATAATTACCACCAATTTATGAATAAGGTATCACTTGATTCTTTTTCTACCAGTGTTGAACCTTTTTTTTTTTTTTTTAAGAAATGTTACTTTCGTAGAATTGTTTCCACTGTCCTCTTTTCGTTCACTAGTATCAACAAATTCGTAGGTTTTACATATCCGCACTGTTGATACGGTGACTACTGTATGCTGCATATCCTTTCCCTACTGCCTTCGAGCACCATGCCTGTTATTTTTCCTTTCTTTTTTCCACTCCTGTCAGAGCCTGAGAAAGGCTCACAGTATTGTGAAATGAATGATAAATATTTGCATGAGGTCAAGGTGTTTTTGCAAACGGACTGTTTTTTTTTTGTTTTTTTTTGTTACCATTGCTTTCCTTCTATGTTATGATTGTGCGAATAATTAAGATGGTCCTTCCTATATTTAATGTAAAATATGTGCGATTATTCTCGTGAACGCGCTTGCTGCTAGCCACCTCTGAGAAAGCCCATACAGATAAGGCCTTTTTTCAACTCATTACGGATTCTTTTTTTTTTTCTTTTAATGAATTCTACTTTAGAAGAAATAAAATGGTGTTACGTGGCCCTGGCATCGGACTGTGCATGTCATCAGTGGCCACGCGTCAGCTGTGTTCCCTTTTCTTGCTTCTTTTGGCTGCTTTGATTCACGAGCTTTGACTTATTTGAAACCACGCTCGAGCTTTTGAAGTGAAGCCGTATGCAGCGCACGTCGGTAGACTTTTCTGGGAAGCACTGTTGGTATCTACCGCACCCTGACATCTAATCTCCCTTCGCGTTTTTCACTGCGGCATAGTCCATCATTCCAGGAGGCACGGAACCCGCAGAAGCTCTTTAATTATTTTTTTATTTAACTTAAACAACCCCCACTACCGTGTTTCGAAGAATTGATGTATCTTTGTGCTAAATACTTTTAAATATGATGAAGAGAACTGTAGAAGTATCGCTATAAAATTACTCCCTGCAATAATGAGATACATACAAAGGGAGCCGACAGTCGCTTGCACCAAGGAAAGGATGGGGAGATTATTTTTGTGTTCATCAATGTATATATAATAACGCAATCACGAAGATAAAAGCAGCTGTAACGGAGAAGAATAAAACAGCCCCAAACTACCGGTTGCATCCGAACCTACGACCTCTGTATTTCGCGTCCGATGCTTCACCGACTTAAACAGTGGCGGTTGTTCACCCTTCCATTTTCTTATCTTTGAGAGTGTTCGCCTCGAGCGTAGCGGCGCACGTGTGACGTCATACGTCACGGGGAGGTGTCACGAACGGACGCTGTATCTGACAGCCTTGATGTCGCATAGCATAAGAGGTTTATCGCATAGCTCTCACCCTCGTATACACCACGTTCTACGTGACGCTATGGACGGGGGTGGCGCTAGTGAGCACTATCAAGGGATGGTTACACGTGACATAGATACCTAAGAAAGTGGAAGAATGTGTCTCTGTTCGAGCTGTTTGTATACAACCAGGACAATCAGCAGTTTCATGTGGTGGTTTTAGTCCCTGTCAGAAATCGAAGCAGCTGCGCTCGAATGAACTAAGTTGCTATGGCGATTCCACCGTAGAATCTGCAGTGCACATGCATTAGAATTGACTCCGTTGGATGTAACAGGAAATACTCAGGACGGCCGAATACTTATCGGCTCCATGTGTCTCAGACTGAGCTACCTAGAGCTGACAGCCCGTCAAAACCAGCATCAACTTGATGTCTTGCTTAGGTACGTACCCTATATTCGTTGTGAGAATTCTTTAAAGTTGTGCACTTAAGGAACAGGCCTCTGTCGTCACGTATGCACTTGTTTGAAGAGAAGCTCCACCCTAGAAAGGAAGTCAAAATATCCTCCGAACGTCGGCACGCTATATGATAAGTAATTAATAAATCAAGCAGTGACAAAAACTTATTTTCGCCACGCTATTCGAGGGACAGATAGAGAGAAATGACTTTATTTGGCAACCTCGTTTTTGTCGCCAAGGAGAGAACGAGCTTGTTCCCTCTGGGCCAACGGGTTCCTTAACTATCCCGAGGTCAGTCGGGCTGTCCGGGAGGGTGGGACGAGGATTATAGAGCTATATTGTCCAGGCGTCAAGAAGCAGAGAATAGGCATGCCAACAAGCGTGGTCGTGTACTATGCTTCTTGTTTTCCTTGTGCCAGGTGCTGCTAACGTGGCAGTGTTTCATTTCTGATTATTTTTTCCCTTCCTTCTCCGGAACAACTTTCGCGCTGCAGCCCATTCGTTTGCAGTATCCTTGAGAACGTGCACTTCGCAGCCGCCTTGGCTGTGCGGTTGAACGAGAAAATCGATCGCGTTATTCCAGCGTTTCCGACTAAATCAGAAGGGAAACGAGCGAGAATCTAAGGACGTAGATACAGGCCTCCCTCCGCGAACTGCCTGGGAAAACCGGGCTTCGGGCATCCTGTCTAAAGTTTCGGTTACGTGACGCTGGCGAGACTGCGCCAGTGCTCTTTGACGCGATTCGACGCCTTGCTAGGCCACCGCTGCCGTGCTTTTGGCTACGTTCGTCGAAGTCTTGGCGACGTTAGGGACGACGCTGACCACTCATCATGATCGTGATCGTCGCGAGTGGAATCAAATTCATTGCTGAGGTGTTCCGGTGCTCCTGCGGTCATTCCTCTTGTGCGGTGGCTGCAGCCCGCAGCCATTATATTGCTTACCACATAACTCGACTTGATTCTGTACTGCACTCGGCTGTGCCCGTTTCTCTGTATGTGGAAAGGGGGATTAGGGGCTAACGGGTGGTGATAGCGATATAAAGCACTGGGACAGATTACGCTCCCCCCCCCCCCCCCCCTCATTATTATTACCTGACCATAGCATTAGCTCAGCTGGCATGCAACGACTGCCCTTGGTGGCCCAAATGGCGGACATTTTGAACACGTAATGAAAACAGCGCACCTCAATGGACAAATAATAGAAGACACGTACGCAGAAACATTGTTATGACGTGGATTTAATGCTATGTTTTCATTAGGTCTTGTACCAACTGGCCTAGAATCTTTCTGTAATTTCGAACGCCTAATGTTTGAAGGGTTGAACAGTAAGTCCACCTGATTTCTCTTTAGCAGGCCATGCGGTATTTATTCTCTAACTTACACGTCTTATTTGAGAATGCTACTCTCTTTAATTCCTCTTGTGTACACGCCTATATTCATCTGGTATATACTACGCTGAGCTCTCATATATTAAAAGTGGGCTTGCGTTTTACTTCTGATAGAAAGAGGTTATTGAAATTAATTAAAGAGGAATCGTTCGAGACTGCGAAAAACATTGTATGTCATAAAAGAAAACCGCGCAAGACACGAGTTCTTCTGAGGGGCACCGTCACTATGAACCATTTTCTTCTTTCTGATTAAGGAATGTATATTATAGGTCTCGCTCACCAGACCCTTGTGCACTGTTTTATCAGTCCATCACCCCATCATTTTTGTAACGGCATTGTAGAGCTTACCTGGGCATTCACACTAGCTTCTAGAAAAAGCGAGATGAAGAAAAGGAAGCAGGAGGAGAAGAAGAAGAAGAAGAAGAAGAAGAAGAAGAAGAAGAAGAAGAAGAAGAAGAAGAAGAAGAAGAAGAAGAAGAAGAAGAAGAAGAAGAAGAAGAAGAAGAAGAAGAAGAAGAAGAAGAAGAAGAAGAAGAAGAAGAAGAAGAAGAAGAAGAAGAAGAAGAAGAAGAAGAAGAAGAAGAAGAAGAAGAAGAAGAAGAAGAAGAAGCGTTAATTGAAAACATTTTTGCGTGCATACGAAAAAACTCTACCGAACATGACCGAAGGATAGCATGAATATGTTTTAAAAGAGCTTTCATTTGTCTTTCTATTTCACTCTCTTCTTTCCCCTCCTCAATAGTACAAAAAGTCAACCGGCTATTGGCTGGATTGTACAATTTATCGCGTAACGAATTTTCCGGTCACGTTTATAGCTGCAAAAGCAGCTCCTTTTCTGCAATAAATTAAATTTAAAATTCGGTTTAGTTGCCTCCCTGCTTTTCCTTTCTTCTGCGGGCGGCCGAACTTAAATGCAGCATGAGGTGAACCAAAGCGCTTCCTCGTGGAAAAATCACGAAAGTGCGAGAGAGCACGGTCAATCGCGCCCGTAGGCAGGAAAAAAAAAACGATTCAGTTGCAACACCGTATACAAACATTGAGCATCATGCCTGAAATCGAAGAGGAAGACACAGAGCTCTTCGTTTACATGCAGGCTTATGCGGAAGTAACCTATAAAGTTTAGGCAGCCATGCCGCATAAGCAGCCCAATATAGGATTTTTTTTTTCTGTTTTTGTTGTTGTTGTTGTTGTTGGTAATGCAATGGTACTATGTAAAGCCGTACATTGTCAACAACCTGCTCTGTTGGGCCGATGGTTCATGCTAATTGCTCAATGAGTTACCCTTTAACAGGCTCCTGCGAGTATGCATCGCTGCGGGTGCTTTCAGTTCGATTTTATTAATATACAGAAAAAAATGCCTTTTATGCAGTGAAGAATCCAGGGCAGAAGGAAGGGAAGAAGATGAGCACACAGCACGAAAGAGAAACGAAGAAGGGTTGAGGGAGAGCCTTAGTTCGTAAGCCAATGTCTGGACTTCTCTTACTCTGCCAATGTTTAGACAAGAGGACCTGCCTTCGTCTGGACCACGACGGCAAGTCTCCTTGCCAAACGGTCTGCAAAATGAGGCTCCACATCGACCCTCTTTCGGTTCTCTCATTTTCTGCACTAAAGTGAAAGACTAATATCATGTTTGTGTAGGCATAAGCTAAATGTATTCGCATTAAAACCGTGTGTACCGTTCGGGATAGGCCGGACATTATAGGATAAATTGCACTTGCACATCTTCCAGAAAAAAAAAAAAGAAAAAAAACGATTTTTTGTGTTTTTGAAGTAGAGCGAGAGGGTTGCTATATTTGGAACCCAGCTTCTCCCGCACAAGGTTAAAGCTTGGAAGTTTAGGCGGTGTTTCTTTTTCAAGTTAATTCGTGGCCTCCGCCCTGGTTGCCGGGTGCACCTGCCTGGCCGCTCGTGATTAACGACTTCATGCCTTGCACGCTATGGCATATCGATTGCTACGTTCACATCGCAGCACAGTGAACTTAATTAATCACCATTCGAAGGAAGCAATTTAAACGGTTGTACCGCATCGTGTGAAGAAAATGAAAAGGACAAGTTCTTACTCCGCTTTTCTTATCGTTCGTAATTAGGAAGTTTCACGCAATTCAAACGTTCCAGCCGAAGCTTAATACGAAGGGCAACTGGCAGATATTCAGCATGTTGTGCTGATGATCCTGTTGTAACTCTTAAAACTTCCTGCTCGTCCTTCTGGATGGATTTCTAAAATAACGAATAGCACCACCACGCCGGTTCAGCGATAGTGATGGTGGTGGTTAAAAACGTTTATTAGATAATACACACATGAGAGAGATAGAGAGAGAAAAGGGGGGGGGGGGGGTTGCATGCCTTACTTATAGTCGAATACGGGTCAAGAAAAAAGCGGCATCCAGCTGTCAAAGGACCCCCCTACAACCAATAGCTGCCGAGCTATACCATGACGTCATGGCCGACCGCCTTGTGCACCTATACGAATAGAGCATGGAACTTCGTTTCTTCGAGTGAGTCCGTGCTGGCAAATAGTTCCTAAATGCTTTGCTAGTTCCAGCAAAAATACATAGATTTACTCAATTGGATCGTATACAACAGGTAAAACGAGTTTTCACGAAACCGCTTCATTATACAGCGCTGCATCTGTTTTGCGCCATAGAGCCCTGCGAGGTGACACCACTGGCTGTCATAAGGGAGTTTTAGAATAAAGGGACCCAGCTGGTTAGGAGAATAGGGTAATAGCGGGGCAACTATATGCACACGCGCAAAGGGCTGCGATTAATAGGTGAGGGGTGCGGTAATTACTCTGGCCATGCGCACTACCCCCCCCCCCCCCCCCCCCCCCGCTATTAAACTATGCCTACTCATCGCAGCCCTCCGCGTGTGTGCATTGTCCCCCGCTATTACCCCATTCCCCTAACCGGTTGGGTCCCCTTATTCCAAATCTCGCGAGACCGTGACCGCAGAAGAACACGTTTTGTTTTTTGTTTTTTCTTTTCTTTTCCCGTGTGTGCCGCGACGTCACACATTTGGAGCGATGCCACTGGCTGGAGGGGGGTCCTTTGAGGGCTGTTTGCCGCTTTTTTCTTGACCTGTATCCAGCTATAGTCCGGGACTCGCGTGGCTTCCGCGGCAGCTCGAGCCTTAGCCACGAGGATACGTTGGCTCTCCAAGGTTGGCTCAGCAGTTAGGGCACTCGACTGCTCACCTAAGGACCCAGATTCGATACCGGCGGCAGCAGCCGCTTTTCGCTGAAAGCGAATATCAAGGTACCCGTGTGCTGTGGAATGTCAGTGTTTTAGAAGTCGGGATGTTCGAAATTTCCAGAACACTTCACTACGGTGCTTCTCATAGCCCGAGTGGCATTGGGACGTTAAACTCTGTAAAATCAAACCAAAAGAGCGGTGAATATAGGAGATAAACCGGGTGAGATTCTTGAAGGGAACGGAAAATATTCTGTCACAAAAGCTCTGTTTGGCCAGGTGCTTCAACCCTCATGCAACATCGTCAGTTGCGGAAGCAGTCACTTAGCGTGCGTCGTTGTGTTTGGGTCACATTGTTCTTAACTTACGTGGTGCTGAAAACAGCTTGTGAAACGGAGTGCATGACGTAGCAGTCTCCGCTGAGCAAGCATGCACCAGGAGACGACCAGCGGTTGACGGTTCTGGCGCAGCCAGCGGGTATCCCCATAACTGAGGTCACGATACTGAAAAATTAATATACAAACTCTTGTCAAATCAAGACACCACGTGGCTGCGCGGTTTGGCGTTGATTGATACGAGAGGTCCAATCGAAAATGTAAAGTACATGCTTCGACACACAATACGAAAAGCTAAAAATAAAATTAGGAAACTTCTTTCGCCTGAAAGGCCCAAATCGAGGTTATCAGATTCGGTGCCTGCGCAAGCAATTTATTTGTGAAATCGGCCGGTCATAGAGACAACTCTATTTCATTTCTTTATTATTTTACAGGGAAAAAAATTGAGGGATTCTCCCTCAGGTTATAAAAGCACCGTTCGAGGCGAGAGTGGTCCCTTTTTCGTTAGAACACTGTGTTCTATCGGTGCACAGCAGCTTCGATTGATCTTCGATCTCAGTTTTTTTAGAGCGAAAACGTATAACTTCAGCAGAAAACCCAGCTTTTGCAGGTGCCTATAGTCTGCCATCGTTTTCAGGTAATGCGATATCACCTTCTTTTCATTTACTCCATGCGCGGAAGCTGTGAGTCATGCACGCCTTTCGCGGTTTTTCTAACGCCACCTTCGGGCTCATGTAATTACCGAGGAAAACAATAGTGGCAGAAAAGAGAGAAAAACAAATAAATAACAACCGAAAAATCGCGGTATAAGAGGCAAAGAAGAAGCAAACAATAATTAACAACAGAATTCTTTCTACGCGCAGGGACAAACAGCAAAATTCCGTTGTCTCATTCATTGACTTGCGCACATATCCTGCTGCAGTCTGGCGAAGCAGGTAGGTTTCTGGAGTGCTGATTCATGTTATATTTGTACTTTTTCACGCTACACTGTTCGTCATTTCCATATTTCTACCCCCCCCCCCCCCGCCATGCTTTTTCGAGGTCGGCATTCCGCGCTTCCGCACTGCTCGGTACCGCGTGCGCCAAGAAAAGAAAAATAATGTAGAACGGTATTCGTCGAACGGAATGCCGGCCCCGCGACGCCAACTTTTCGCGGCTCGACAGATACGCCGTCCTTGGGGGTTTAGCGAGTGCGTGCCGGTGTGCGTGTAGTTACGCACCTTCCTTATAGTGCGACAAGAGTTCCGCCTTGCTTCGGCCGCCGCCAGTGCAGCGTCTTCGACTTCGCAGCCTGCCGCGAGCACGGAATCCGTTCCCGTGAGGTGGAATGTGGAGCTGCAGCCGCAGGCGAGGCGAAAGTATGCGGAGCGAGTTTGTACGCTGCTGCTGTCTGTCGCCAAAACTATAATAAAATATGCACGCGCTTACTTACACGCCTTGAGCATGGAGCGCATCCATTCACACATACTACACGCACCGCCATCGGAGGCGGTGAACAGGCACAGAGAATTCCTTTTTGCTGCTTTTTCGATGGCGCGAAATTGAAGATCGTGATTATCTTTGCCTCGATTGCATATGCTGGCCGTTTAATTTTTGTTTGCTTGTATATTTTTTCTCGTTCTGCGTGTGTTTCCTACCTTCCGAGGTCCATATCTGGCAGCAACTTCCCGCTTCCGCTCTCCTCCTAAACGCCTCGGCTTCTCAGAGTAAGTGAGAAAGGAAACATGAGTTTTTGTACATTTATAATTTTTATTTTTGTTCTTTAACCTCTTGAAACTTCCTTGTCAGGCGCATTTATTATTTTCTTCAATCGTGTGCTTTTCTGTATGCTGTTTTGTTGCGACGTAGCTGACAACACTTGAGTGTGCGGAACGTGTGCATTCTAAGAGTTGGAAGAATGAGCGAAAACGGTTGTTAAAGTCAGGTTTTCTTTACTTCTGTACAACAGTTTTTTAAGCAAGCGCGCCATGTGTTTAACATGAGTGGTGGCAACTGTCAGCTTACTTAGTAAATCGAAATGATTGTTTTCTAACGCGGCAGCAGCAATGCGAGAAAAATCTGGCCTCTGTCACGAAATTTCGGGTTTGGCCGAGGGATAACGTGAACTGACCGCTGAGCGTTAATCTGTCGGTCGCGTGTATGACGTCGCGAAACCACGTTACCACATCAACCTCTCGACTAACCAGGGAATTCTGTGGCCGCGTTTTAGGTCTTCTGGCAGAAGATAGCTATCATGTGGTACGTCTGATTGCTGATTGGGCAGTGCGATGTGTGACGACCAGACACCACGAGACATGACGGAGTTGGCAGTTACTCCGACAGGTTGACGGTGGAATAGTTGAGTGGCCATTGGTCGGCGGGTTATGACGTCACCAGGCTACGTGACATGGGTGACTTGGTAAGAGACGTGGCAAAGCGTTGTCTGGTCGCCGAGGTTTGTGTCACCAGTAGACCACGTAACATGACGGAGTGTACGGTTACGTTGGCAGTTTTAGAATGCGCTGGTCACGTGACTTAGGCGAGAATAGTGGTGGTAGGTTCGATCCGCAGCCTGCTATGAGCAGTAAAGAAAGCAATAAAAAGTAGCAATGAGCCCTCATGCAAGCATGATATCTGTCAAAGCTTGTAAAGTTTTCCATTCTGCTTTTACGCCAGTTGCAGTGTAGCCTTCCCTTGCTCGTTTCCACAGCTGGTGCGCTAATTTAGCATTGGCTAGCTGCTCATAAAGCCCACAGCTTGTAGGCGCCTGACCATGCCCACTTTCAAATCTGGATGTATAGCTTTGCAGTCTACAAGGAAGCGTTTAATATTCTCTTCGTTGTTTCCGCAAACTACCCAAATATCTTCGCAATGTTGTACTCCGTCACCAAGCTTCCCGCTCCTCCATGCCCTCCAACCAAAGTTCCAAATTAAGCGCTCCCTGTCACCCATGAACAAGAAGTCGAATCGGCCCTGAAAAGTCTGGAAGCATTTTTTTATATTATAATTTATAAAAAATGCTTCTCTTTATAATTGTCATACTTTCCTTGTACGGTCTCAACCTGAACTTGTCTGAAAAACGTTGGCAACATAAAGATAGTGCGTTCGTGTAATGACAAGAGAGAGAAACGCCAGTTCTCTCAATTTCGTTTTCGAGGCATGGCGAGAAGTGCGAGGTTTTTAATCTTTCTAACCTTAGCCTTCTCGTCGTAAAGCTTTTAATATGCGCCCACGTGCATCTGACTCAAATAACTAACACAACAACGTGCTCTGTAGAGAGAATCGCGCACGCCGAGCAGAACAAATAGAAGCTGGCCACAAACTTCATTTCGCCGGTGCTGCTCCCTCACATCGTGACATATACCCTTTATTCGACATTTTAAGTTCAGAAATTTCTCTCTCTCTCTCTCTCTCTCTCTCTAGTACTTTCCAGCCTCTTTCCGCATGGGAAAAAGACAACGAATCAACCACCCCGCTGACTACTTTATTTATTTTTATTTATATATATATATATATATATATATATATATATATATATATATATATATATTTGTTTTTTAACACCGGTCTCTTTTCGCCTTAGTGTAGCGGTCTCCCATCTGGTTTGTATTGACCCACGGCGGCCTGATCTCATTATACAGTGGGCCACACGGCCAGCGATGTTCCCGTGAAGAGCAAGAAATTTTCCGCCTTTATAACCATATTCCCTTATTTGTTTTATAAAGGTCCTACACCGGAAAACATGGCCTCCGAAAAACGCAGAAAAAATTAAACTGTGCACCTTGTGCTGTGGAGAAAACAGGCAAGCTAAACTTCTTTTTTTTTTCAAGCTGTTCTTTGGCTCATTGTGCTCCTAGTCGCTTTGTCTTTTTGCTTATGTTTTGTCTTTGTCATCCGGTGCCCCCATGTCCTCTTGTTATGGGAATGTCACCGTGTCCTCCTGCCTCCAATTGCGCGCTGTCCCCTCACCCCCCCCCCCCCCCAAAAAAAAAAAAAAGAAAGAAAGAAATAAGATAGTAAAGGAACCAAATATCATGCGATATTGGATACTTGCTGTATATAATTGAACTGTGAAGGCTGTTTAATGAGCGTACGTGCCGCCTTTTAACGACTGGTATAGCTATATCGGGCACCATGCCCGAAGGTGCATTAGATACTGTTTTTATTTCTACACGTTTTTCGTGAGGTCAATTTGGTATTTAAACAATGCTGTGAAGGCGTCCTCGCACATTTTCGCTTTTACCTTAAAGCCGATCCTCATGAAGCTGAAGATGTGCAGGCCGAGAGTCATCTTGAGAAGAAAGGTATAATACGATTATCAAAAGACATCAATGGGAAATAGCGATTCCTTTCGAAAAAAAAAAAGGAACTCGCTGAGAGCTTTATCTTTTTCCGTCGCAGCAATTCAGCGCCGTGCCACCTGACAAAAATAAATGCTCATTATGTGAAAGTCTAGAAGATTCTTTTGGCCCCTTGAATAATCATCCTTGTTAGAGGTTGGTTGATGGTTGGTTGATTGGTTCACAGGAAGGGAAAGGCGCAGTATCTGTCACACTTGTAGCTGTGGACACCTGAACCGCGCCGTAAGGGAAGAGAGGAGGGTGGGAGAGAAAGTGGATAGAGAGAGAAAGAGGAGCCGTAGTGGAGGGCTACGGAGTAATTTGGACCACCTGGGGATCTTTAACGTGCGCTGACATCGCACGCACGTTAAAGATCCCCAGGTGGTCCAAATTACTCCGTAGCCCTCCACTACGGCTCCTCTTTGTGCCACCACAAAAATAAATGCTCATTATGTGAAAGTCTAGAAGATTCTTTTGGCCCCTTGAATAATCATCCTTGTTAGAGGCATTTTGCGAATCTGTCTCTTACCTTTAAATAGAACATTTTTGAGCCGTTAATCAAGAACTTCTTTCGCGCGACCGCCTTGGACTGGTAAACGAAAAAGCTGTTTTGCTGTCACGTTTTTATGCGGCCGGGCTTAATCAATTAACTGCGCATAACGAGATGCTACAGAACGCACTTTTTTTTTTGTTTTACTTCATTCTTTTTCTTTCCTAAAAAAGTTCCAAAACCTATAATCCAATCGTCGTATTGTGATACCTCAGTCTACTCTGTGCAGGATCTGTTGTTGGCTTTTTCTTCGCCAGCGACTTTTTTCTCCAAAGCACGTCTTTCTTGAGGCTCGCCCTGATGGCGCAATTATATATGTATGTCCCAAACGGGTAGTTGTGCAGATTAATGGCACGGGTGAACTGAATTGATGTGGCGCCGCAAAAATCAGCTCTACAAGCCTTAGAGTGCCTTTCAATTAGGAGTAAAAAAATAACGTTTTTTTTTCTTCATTTGAAACTGAGGTCTACACCCTCATGGTGGCATGTCCTATCTTAAGCGCACTCTCGATAAAAGAGATAGGTCACTTGTGGACTGCGCTATACATAGCGATGACCCAGTACAAGAAGTGTGAAACTGGGTGTTTTATGCAATCGGAAGTAAACCCAGTTAAACAATGACGTGTCTGGGTTCACTATAGAGAACCCCGAGCGCTTATCGACTTTAGTCGCTTGCTTAAAATCTGCCCTATGACTTGGGCTGGGCGAACTGCTAACAATCACCACGATATTTGTACTCTTCCGCTCTCATGTGCGCGCGTCTGTGTTTCCGCGCACACTGCTCGACCGCAGAGCTGCCCACACGTCTCCGATTCTCTCTGTGTCGCTGAAGTATAAATATTTGTAGTCTTTATTCAGCCCAAAAGTGGTCTCGGGTGACAGGACCAAAGGTAGACAAAAGGTAGAAAGGACCGTACACACGTGAACTGTTCGCCCGCACTACAACAAATTCGTTTAAATATGCCGCGTTTGTTTCTGCGCTCGGTGGTTCATGTTTTCAAGGTGAATTCATTTTAGCGCAACGCATAAGGGACAAGACAGGCGCTCGATCCCAAATAATTATGCGTATATACGGTGATCAAAAAGGCGCCCTTCAATCGATCCAACAGCCATAACGAAGCCTTCGAGTTCTGCTGCTTGTACCCTGTTCGCGCGCCTCACATAGCATCGACTTCCTCCTCTACGTCAATTCAATATTCCATGATCCGAAAATGTGGCGCGAGTATTTTGCGCGCGGTGCATTTTTCAGTTGCGCCGCCATCAGCAGGGCACGCACGTTCGTGCGAAGCCAAGCTCGCTGCGTCTGGCGTGGCCGGGGCGGCAACGTGATTACCGCGCTTCAGCCTCGTTTGCGCGCTCTCGGCTTCGTGCTTACACTTCCTTCCCCTTCGATACGCTTCCTGCCGCACGATGAGCCCCGCTCAGTGCACACGCACCGTCGCTGTTCTTCCTCTTTAAGAGGAGAACTCGTTATTCGCGTATCGCTAGCTTGGTAATCGTGGCCGCGGTTGCCATGGCACCACCAACCGGCAGCATGTCCCGCATGGACTATACATTCGATTTTTAACGCATGTGAAATGAAATCTCCCCTCCCTCCTTCTTCTCTCGGCTCATCTCTCCTTCGTGCTTATTTTTTGTGGCCTCTCTCACGTCATCGTGAGAAGATTTAGTTTACCATCTACTTTGACAAAAGAAGGCTTAGACGGACGACGCCGCAATTTCTGCGATTGTACCACATACAGCTATCGCTCCAAATACACGCTTAGCGCTAATATGGGTGCGCGGTTCCTTATACGATGCTTCCGGATCACGTCACCAGACACCGCTTTCTGGATAGAAACCCGCGCCTTCGCCGTTAAAAAACAGAGAGAAGAGCGCCGGTTACGCGCGCTGCTCCATAGTTGCACTCTGTGGTGTAATGTTGCCGGCGTGAGTGCGTGCATGCGTGCGTAATGCGGGGACTGCGACAGCGTACTTCCGGTCGTATGCAAAGCGGCCGCCTCCAATGTCGTCCCTCTGTGAGCCGGAACATACAACGCTCGTCCGGCAACCTCCCAGTATATATGTAAATGCCCATGGCGGACGTCGTTTAACGCGGCAGCCGTCGTTAACTGCTGGGCAGTACCCGAAATGCTACGAATGTACAGAGCACATGACGCGACACAGCAATCCGCCGCATAAACGAACACATACGCGTGTGCCCGCTTGCAATAAGTATGCAATCGCAGGTAAAGATTACCAATCCACTGCTCGTCAAACATGGCTGCAGTACTCTAGCTGGCGCTTGATGACGTAGCACCTAGAATTAAGACGGTTTATCTTGATGACCTTGTCCTAAGCGCAACGCAGCATAACCACCCGCCGCATGAAGTACTAATTCCACTTGCTAACTTCTATGCACAAACGTAAGTTAACCGAAGCTATTTAGGACGGAAACTCTGTGGGAGCTGGAACGCAGAAGGCGCAGAGAGTCTGCACTCTGCAGTTGACGCCGGAATGTCTGCTGATGTCGGCGGGGTCATTTGTAACGCGTCATTATCATTATAGAAATTTTATTCTCACAGAGTAGTTTCGGGGCTCGCCGAGCAGTGCGCTTAAAAGTTCGTCTTCCTGTGGGCCTGACGTCGGCAGGCCTGCCAGTTCTGGTGGTCTGTTTGGCTCGGTCTGCGAAGCGCAGCATGGTGCCCCAACCGTAATAAGTGGTGAAGTAATCCAGCCTCCAGGGCCCGGGAGGAGAGACCGTCGGAGAGAGGAAGAGTACGTGGGAAAGGGGAGCAACAGGTGGATGTTGTCAATGAACTTCATAATTTCTTCGCTATGCATGTACCGTTCAACCATATTTGTCCAAGTTCTTAGGCTTGTTTACGACACTACTCACAGAATATATGTAACTCAACTTACTATTCTTCTGCTTCTATCCTTCTGCGCCCCCCCCCCCCTCCTCCCTCTCTGCGTAAATTGCTTTTAATGGATTCAGGATGTCAAGGTGGTCTGTCGGACAAATATTCACCGTCTTCGAGTCCCGGTAGGGCTCTAGAGAAGCCTTCAAGCGTGGCCCCAGTGAGGGGCCAGCGGAGCGTCTGGCCAATGATTTTACAGAATGTATAGGAAAGCAGCTATAGCCTGTCGATTTAGAATTTTCATCTCGACGTCGAGCAGTTTTTCTGCCTCGTTTTTTTATTCATGGGATTCAGAAGATTCATGGGAAAGAGCGTTGATGTGTTAGGCCGAACTCAGCTAAAAAGCCGGTATAAGCTGCTACATTACAGTATACCGTGCGTCCTAGTCCGTCGGGGGTCTCAAACCGTTATTCTAAGCTAAACTCACTCGTACCATTTGGCCGTGGAAATGTGACGCTCTAAGTACAGAGCAGCGCAGTTTCAGTCGTAAGTACGCGATAGACCCATTTTACTCCGAGTAAGTTTTTTTCTATATACGCCAGAGGCTATGGACTCGAAGACGTACGCCACACAGCGTTGAGCGCGTAGGTAATCGGATTTCCTTTTTACTGCACAAGTATCGCAAGATCGCTGCCCGCATCTTGTCGTTAGTAAACACGTCCCTTTTAGCGCGCATTCGTACTTCCATATATTTGCCGGCTTCCATGGTACAACTTTTCCTGTATATGATCCTGCACAAACCTTTTCCGGAAGAAGGGCGAAAGAAAATTAAAAAAAAAAAAGCAAAGCTGATGCTCCCAAGAAAGCAACAGCTCTCTCCTCCTCGGCGGCCTTCAAGCCTGTTGAGCACAGAGGCGTTCGCAGGGAAGCGGCTTCGCGATTCCTATTAGTCGTCCCCGTCTGCGGACTGCTATCTAAGTGTCCGAGGAGGATGCACTTTGAATTCCAGATTTGGCCGCATAAGCTAGACAAGGGTGGCTCGATGCATAGGCTGCTGCGCTGTACACAGGCAGGCAGCGGCTTTTGTTTCTACCTTCGCGAGAAGAGAGAGAGAGGGGGGGGGGAGTAGAGATTCTGGGCTTCGGGGAGGGAAAGGTGGTCCACCGGAGCGTCCAAACGGGGATCGTTATCGATTTTCCGCAGGATTGGTCCTCGTTTTCGTCGTTTGTCCCGACCCGCTTGCCATTGGAGGTGCGACTGCGGCAATTTCCGTGCAGCGCCGACCAAAACTTTTCCCCGGCTCGAGAAAGTTCAATGCCCTCTGCACGGCGAAGGAATGTTGTTTGGCATATGTGCTCGCTTGCGTTTTGTCCGCCGGCCACCTCAGCTGTGAATACCCGAAGAAGAGCTTAAACCTCAGTACACACCAAAGCCTCCATTACCTCTTCACGTGTGCTAGCCGCGAAAAAGCTCTACAAATAATTGAAGCAGAATTACGTATCATACGCAGCGTGTGTCTGCGCCACCCATGGCTTTGGTAGTAACGGTTGTTCGTCTGGACAAGGAAGCCCAAACACACTTGCTACAGGGAGGGCATTGTTGGGCGAGTCAGTTGCTCACTGTCACAAAAAAAAAAAAAAAAAAAATATGCGCGAGCTGTGAGTGTCCCGAACGCGCCCCGCGGCTGAACGTTATTTCAGGGAACACAAATTCTTAGAAACCTTGCATCGTGCATAAGCCAACATGTGTATTTTTTAATCATTATTAATCGCAATCCCTAGCTTGTTTCATGCCACTCACGTTAACGTTAATGGGATCGCGGTTAGCTTTTTAATAAATGCGATAACAGTGGTGATGTTCACAAGTACGTGCTACGTGCGTGCGATAAACAAGAGCCCTTTTTTGAGACAATTTAGGTTAAACAAGACCAGCAAGTTCAGCCAAGCACCACCTTGACTGTTATTCCATGCGCCACGCTACACCACCGCTCGCTCGCTCGTTCGCTCGCTCGCTCTAGCAAAAAACGTGGCTTACGGTGAGTACAGTGTTAACGACGACGCGGACATCGAAAGTGTCCTACTCAGTTCGAACCGTTAAATCGCTGCTGCACCTAATCTCGGGAGCTGCCATGCGTAGAACTGTTCGTCGTAACGGTAAAGCGAGACAGGGATACGACCCGCAGGCTGGCCAAGACGAAAATAACCAAAAATCAAGAAGACACAAACCTCTCTCTCGCGCGCGTCTTCGCTATCTCCCCGCCGTTTCCGCCTAAACGCTTTCCCCGTGCAGAGGCTAGCGAGGGATCCGATATTGAGAGCAGCCGTGCACAGCAGCTCGCAAGCGGCGGGGCCGCTAAGAAAAATCGCCCCTGTCCCCGCGGATAACGCGCGCTCCGCTGAAGCCGACGACACGCATTGTACCCTCTTCGCTTTCCTCACGACGCGAATAGCGACAGATTTGGGTATAAACGCATCGCGGGTGGACTGGTGAGAGCCGGTTTTGCCGTTTTGTGTAGAGTGTCTGTCAGTTGGCGGCAACGTACTGCCGCTTTGTTGCCGTGGGCGCGAAGGGCAATTACCCTGCCGCCTGTATACATCTGCAGTCCCAGAGTGGCATATCTGAGCGCTTTATCTACTCCAAGTGCCTTTCCTCCTCATGCGATTACCGTAAAAAAGTCCGACTCGTTGGTTCCTCCACTTTCGCTGGACTTTTAATGACCCTCCCCTCCCCCCTCCCCTTATCCCAACCCCCCACTCACTGTGTAGGTTTAAAAAGGCGTTTTAACACCGAACTAAATCCCACCGCAGCTCACTTAAGCGGCGCGATGGCCTGCGTCAGGGCAAAGGAGGATGATAAGGGAACTGAAAAAGCAGCTTCGTATACATTCTGCCCGCTAAAGCGAAAGAAGCGAAAGAAATGTGCACTTCTTCCGCGCCTGTCTGTGTAATCTAGTCACTTCATCTTTACGATCACGTCCCTTCGTTGCGGTCTGCAAGGTTAGACGTCCGACCGCGTTACCGGTCCAGGTGAAACTGACACTTTTTGTACCCCCCCCCCCCCCTTTCTCACGCGCACGCTGCCCTTCCTGAAATTAAGCCTGATTTGCCGCTCCAAAACCCATGACTTAAGCTGACGCACTTAAGTGCGTCAGACTCTTGAACACGTGACACCATGACGGAGGGTCAGCTCGTTGGTGATAGCGTTGAAAACGCGTGCCAGTCCTCATTTATCGTTCAAACGTGTCACATAGACAAGCGGATGACGCGAGCTGAGCCCATCTAACTCCAAAAATAGATCTAGTGATGTTGCCGCTACGTTGTGTTTTTACGTTTCCTCTCGTGTTTTCGCTCACCGTAGCCCTATAATAGCACGCTGTCGCATGTGTCCGGTTGAAGAGAGACGCGTCGCAGTTCTTCGTTTACTTCGTTGTTGCACTGCGTTTTCAAGCACAACGGCAATGGTTTGGATAAAATGTTATTTCACTGTTTTAATCTGCGTATTTGTAAGGCGCTTAATAAATAGTGTTTTTGTTTTTGTCCTTTGTGCTCTAAATGTCAGAACTCTTCCTTGCCGGAGTGGCCACTCACTAATATATAGGTCGCCAAGAATTTTTAGGAGAATCTATAAGATACGAAAACTATTCATTCTGGATTATTGTTTCCGAAAATAACCAATCAGCGAAGTTCATCATAAGAAAAGCTTTCTACTGGTAAAGTAGCACAGGCTTGCCTATAGCTTCGGCTCCGTGCCGCTGCATGCATTTTTCCGTACAACCGATGATGATGACTACACGGCGGGTGATTTGATGTGCTGAGCCATAGTGATCGTTGGACGGACTTGACAATATTCATAACACATACATACATACATACATACATACATACATACATACATACATACATACATACATACATACATACATACACATACATATATATATACATACATACATACATACATACATACATACATACATACATACATACATACATACATACATACATACATACATACATACATGCATGCATGCATACATACATACATACATACATACATACATACATACATACATACATACATACATACATACATACATACATACATACATGCATACATACATACATACATACATACATACATACATACATACATACATACATACATACATACATACATACATACATACATACATACATGCATGCATACATGCATACATACATACGTACGTACGTACATACATACATACATACATACATACGTACGTACATACATACATACATACATACATACATACATACATACATACATACATACATACATACATACATACATACATACATACATACATACATACATACATACATACATACATACATACATACATACATACATACATACATACATACATACATACATACATACAGAAAATCCTGCACTGATGTTTTCAAGCCGTTTGTCTACAGTGAAGGGTGAACTGCTGGCAGCAAAGCACGAAGACCATGAAAATAGAAAGAGAGGAGGAGGGAAAGGAGAGATACTAACCAGAAAGGCCTCCGGTTGGCTACCCTACACTGAGGAAAAGGGATAAGGGGATCAGAGAGGGGAAGAGAAAGGGAACCTGAAGCACAGTCAGAGTTTTGCACTCAAACCAGTGGCTGTTAGATAATTGAACAGTGCCCTGTAGAACCATTTACGAGCACTTCAGGGACGCAATCATTTTGTGTTGCGCAATGTTGGCACCTGAACTTTTCCTATCCGGCCGTGCCCTTTGAGGCTGAAGGGCAGCGTTAAAAAATCAACTTCCTTGCACAGACCGAAAGCCAGAGAGAAAAAAGAATAATCATTTATTTACCCTGATAGTTATGCAGTGCTGGTTTACATTGCGCTACTGGACGGCCAGAGGGTCAATCTTATAGTGGCGACCTCTTAAGCGCGCTTGAGGAACCAGTAGTCTTGTATATCCGGATCTGAGCTGCGCAGCAGGGTCTTCAAAGTCTGAAGGCAGGATTTGCGTTAATCCCGCAGGCGGGCCCATACGGTTAAAGTATAGCGCTCTCATCACAGTGTGCATTCGGGAGAAAATAGGTTTGGGAACATACAGGAGAGCTACCTGTTTAAGGAAGCAATTTGTTTGGAGTCTCCTCCAGGGTTCCGGGCTCTAGGGGGGGGGGGGGGGGGGGGGCAGAAACTTCTTGTGTCCAAGACTTAAGTGCAGGGTTAGATCATGAATTGGGATTAGGCTATCGTTTGCTGCATCCTGAGCAAAAGTTGTCATCGCCCGGCTGAGCAAACCTCGGGCTGCTTAGGGATCGTGATGGCAATGGTGATACTGGCTTTACCTTTTATAACTGAAAGACCGCGACGTCAACCACATGGTCAAGCAATAACAAAAAGCCAACAAAAAAGGTAGTGAGCAGCCTCGTTTGCACAGTTGCCAAAATGAGCCTGCACCCAAATCGCTTCAATGTCCCTGTCTGGGAAGTAGATCTTATAAGAATATTGAGAGTGGATTGTGCAGTTCTATTCCCCAGGCGAAATTATGTACGGCAGTCTTGGAATTGCTTGCGATAATATCTGCTTGTAAATCCGCAACGGTTAAAGCGATGGCTGTTTCCTCAGCTATTACAAATGTAAACGTACACGTTATGGCGGCTGATAGGATTATTGCGTCAGTTTCCGTAATCCCTGCCCCCTGCTAATGCTTTGTTGGGAGCTGGATAGTCAGCCGCATTGACGTAGATGACACTGGGTTATTGCTTATAATTAGGATGGTGAGCCAGAGGTCTGGCTCTCCTACCCTGGAGTACAGGAAGCATGTTTTTGTGAAGTGGTTTAATGGTGAGCCGTTTCATGTTTGGTGTGCGTATGGGTTTCACTTGTTTCTGGCTCTGTGTTTGGGTCTAGTGCGCATAAACATTGACTTTCAGCAAAGATGTAGTGAGACTGGGGGTACAGGGCTCATTATTCCGCTGTACAAAAGAAACAAAATCCTTAAAAGCCGAACTTCTAGCATATTTTATTCGGCCAGCACGTGTATACGCGATGCGCAAAACGCCGACAACGCCGCCTGTCGCCAAGGCCGCAAAGCGTAGGCGGGCTCGGTCAAGCGCTGTTCGTGTCAGCGTATATGAGCGCCCGTCGTGTTTTCGTCTTTGGTCGCTGTTTAACAGATATAACGCCGCTGTCAACCTTTAGCGATGTCTCGGAAGAATTGCTGCGTAATTGGGTTTTCGATCACACATAAAGCCTTGCCAGGAACACGTTTGTATAAGTTTCCAGTGATGCTTCACGAGAACGACGACGGCCGTGAATCGCGGCTGTTCGACGCAGAAAGCAAGCAGTCACACCAAATGACATTTGTTCAGGTTAATGTCATTTTTTCGACGCGCTGCTACACGACCAAAGCTAATGCTATTTCCAAATTATGGTAATTGTGATTGATATGCAACTATTGAAGTGCCTTCAATATGTTGCGAAGATGACGGCGCTATAAACGAAAGCGGCCTTTAAATTGACATTCATGTCTTGCATACCTTGTAACTAACCTCTTGATTAGGACTATCAATTACGAAGTCAGCGGCTGTGTCGGCGGCGTTTGTTTATGAAAGGGTACGGAAGTATACGGCGCAGCATACTACAACTCCGTTGACTCCCGTATACATTTCCGCCAGATCGTTTGCTCGGCGTATTAAGGCCTGTCGAAAAATGTTCGAGCTTAGCTTCATCAAGAAAGCATACGGAATTCGATTCGTAACGCTTGTCACATCGGATGCCGCGAGCTTACCGCAACGACCCTGCCCGCGAAGGCGGCCGACGATGGTGCTCTGGCCGTGTGCTTGGCCCTAGTCGTCGCTAGGCCTAAACACCTAAATGGTTTCAAATAAAAGCCGTAGCTGGAAGTGCTTTGGAAATAGTACACTTTCTATTCATAAAACTGCGTTAATATATCAGTTCAATTGTCTCATAAATTGTCTTACAGTAAACGGAAGGTATAACATCGGCGATGACTTAGCAGCGGGGCTAGAGAACGAAATCGGATGAGCTCCATCACACTGGCAGCAGTTGCTAAAAGCAGAAATTTGCTAGTATCGCTCTTATCACTTCTTCCAAAATCTCGTTACATACCAGCGATCCTCAGTAAAGATATTTTTTTTAGATTCCTTCCTCAAATTAAACGCGTATTATTTAAGATCATCAGAGCATGCTTTTCTGAATGTAGCGAAAGAAATCCGCCGTGTCGGCGACTCGGCGTTGGCGGACCGCGGCAGCAGGAGCGACCTGTTCCGCCCGCACTGAGTGCGGTGGCTACGGGTTGGCTGGCAGCAATGGGTGCGTTTTTTGTTTTTTACGATGATATTTGGCATATTTCACATAGATGACTAGCTGCAAGATTATAAAAGCAAAGTAGTATTTAATGCAGCTGGGTGGCACTTTTTTAGTTTATTTTGGGTGTATCTTCTCACCGAGTCTCTGGTGTCGACATAACACATTTCCTCGTTGATCGCATTCGGATGAGTACCTCAAACACATTCGATACCTGATGTCATTTTCATCGAATGTCATTATATTTTCTCGTGTAGCAGCAAACAAATATCATTTTCAACGAGCGTTATTCTATGGAAAAGGCATTAAATTTGCCGTGTGTAAGGTCTGAGTGATAACTATGTTTTCTGCTTGTCATTGCACCTTCCGTGAACACTTCTTGTTTAAACTTGGTCGCCTCCGGTAGCCGAGAAGATACAATACGCATTAGATTTGTGAAACGCTCAGCCAGACGTTCTTTAGCGTGCATTGACATCGCACAGCACACGGTTGCAATTTGCGTTTCGCCTCCACCTAAACGCGGGTGGCGGGGTCGACTTCGGTCTGAATAACTCGATCTTCCTCAGTAGCCTGAGCCACTGCGGCGGGTTATTGAACAGATATTTGGCAATATGCGGATCCAGTGTTCCTGTTGTCTGGCAAGATTACGAATACATAACATGTCGCTGCACTTGCTATTCAGACTAAGGGCTGTAGAGCTTGTTATAAACCGCGCTGTAACTCTGCAGTTGGGCGCGAGGATGATACAAATGAAATGAAGATGATACTACAATAATAAAATAGGATATAAAATTTAAATCTAATATGCTCTTGGCTAACCTGTGATGCAGCTTCTCAGATATTGTCTCTGTTGATATCTCACTCCCCCATGAAATTATCTGCCCGCACTGCCTTTTCGACGGCGGAATAAGTGAAATACATGCTGTACAGGAAGTGGTAAAGCGCAAGCATGAATAATCTGAACTCTTGCTGCAGGAGCCCAATATGCGCTATTTTCCTGATGCTCAGAATGCTGGTTTGCAAGCTCACTGGCTTTTCGTGGTCGCACCGGTACGAAACCGCTCGCAGTTTCGGCGACGCTGCCTATAGTTACTGTAGCAACATATTGCATATAAACGAAGCAAGCGTGTAACATTAACCAAAGAAAGAACATTGGTTCATAGGTCAAAAAATTAACGAATTAGTGTGGCGTTGTAATGAAATCAAGGCACTCAAAATGAGCTCCACTTCGTACGCAACTTTGTTGACGCTCGTCTGCAGCAGACACTTGATGCATATGGAGGCGATGTAGTTCCGGACGGTCATGATATCGAACACATGTCCACTATTATAAAGTGCGATCCCCTTGCGCACACTGTCACCGCGGAAGTGCCCGCGATACCCACACAAACGGCAGATCGCACGCGCGCACCGCGACCACGCTTGCCGCATGAGGCCCGCCTCGGGTTCCGACGGCCGCCGCTACGCGGCTTACAGTGGCGCCCCTATAGGCGCTGCGCATGGCGTATAAGCTGCAGGCGTGATTAGGGAAGCGCAATTAAGGACGCGAAGTACGCGGTACGTTGAGCAGATTAAAAAAATCTGACCACTCGGTGATAAGGAAGAAGCACGCGGGTGGCGTAAGCTTTATATAAAACCTCTGATTTATACCGAAGATTGACTCCAAGGGTCCTGGCAACATCGCCCTGATAGGAATCACATGCGAGGACAATGAGAGCGGAACAGTATAAAAGAAGGAAATCCAGCATTCTTGAAGAGTTGAGACCCGTACGCAGCATTGTGACCAGTAAGCAGGAAATGTATCGATAAATCTTAATTAACACGAGAGTTTCCTGCCCTGTTAATAATTGCTGCACACTGGGCAATAACTTTATCTCCTCCTGACAGGGAACCTGATACTAGCCATTGTTCTGGTTTGCGTATTTGCATTGAATCCAAACGCATAAATGTAGCTTTCAAAATTCAAGATGATCTCGTAAAAGACGATCAGCAAAATTAGGGTTGGAAGGTCTGTCGTTGGAAGTCTGCGGCTAGGCCGTTTAGCTGGACGCTTCAGAACCCAAGCAGTTCTCATTTTACAGCAGCTAATTACACCACTTGTGACTAATCGTTCCCGCAGTGAGTGAGTGAGCGAGTGAGTGAGTGAGTGAGTGAGTGAGTGAGTGAGTGAGTGAGTGAGTGAGTGCGTGAGTGAGTGAGTGAGTGAGTGAGTGAGTGAGTGAGTGAGTGAGTGAGTGAGTGAGTGAGTGAGTGAGTGAGTGAGTGAGTGAGTGAGTGAACAGTTATAGTGAAACACGCCGGAAGCCACAAAAGAGACTGGGCGATAACTAGAAAACTACTGAATGAATCTGCTTGAACGTTGCATGCCCTGCATATGTGTCCCTTGTTGCGTGCGCTGTCGAGGACGAATCATTCACCGCAATAAAATCCCAGTAAAATTGCAGAAGCAGAATTTGTTTTTTTTTTTTTTTTTCAGCGCATGAGAACTATGTTCTTCACAGAGAAAACGCGAAAACTAATCTTCTCTCGGTTCTTAAGCAAACTATAAATCAGTGGTTAGGGTGATCGAAGGCTGATCCCGAAGATGTGGGCTCGATAGCAGCCGCGGCTGCAGAGTGTCGATTGAGCTGTAACGAAATACGCCCGTGTGCTGTGCGATGTAAATGCAGGTTAAAGGACCCAAGGTGGTCGTAATTCCCCGCAACCCTCACTGCGGTGTCTCGCACAGCTTGTATGTATCTATAGCTTTCGGACGTTAAAACTCTATAAACCAAACCAGTTTCATACTATCCTTCCGACCTGTGAAATTCCCTCCATATATGCTTTTCTCCTTCGAGCTAGCAGTTATCGCATGTATCGGCGTCTGCGAGCGCGTCACTAATTCAAGATGTCATATGTAAGGCCTACATTTTTGGAACAGAGCCAGAAAATGTGTTTTCTTTTTTTTTTCTTCTACTTCCGCTCGAGGGATCAGTCACTCGCTGCAAACCGGGCCGGATCTCAGTACTGCACTGGAGAGCACCGCTTGCCTGTAACCAAGCAAGGGGTTCAACGGCACGTGGCCTGCTGGCTCTAACGAGGCCAATCCCTAATTCGAGCTCGTCGCGCTGCTGTGTCTCGCCCTCGTTCGTCCCGTTGTGCGGACGGCTCATTAAAACGTACGCTGTCATGGCCGGCTTTCCAGAGGCTCACGACTTCATGAAAAGCTATTGCCATGTGCAGGCCGTAGAGTCTCCTCCTTCATTTCGGCCAAAACACGAAGTCGGATGGGCGGAAAGCTGGACTATGTTTCCCAGCCATTGGCTCCTGTTTTAAACTTATTTCTCTAAGGTTCAAAGATGTTGTATTATTCATTTCGGCCGTGTTCTATGCTGCACTTGCTTGTCTTCTTCTCTGAGCGTTCCAAATAAGGCAGCGGGTAGTGCTTAATGCAGCAAAATTAGGTAAAGTATTATCACAGAAATGATGCTACTGGAGACGTACGGCCTATCGCACAGCTAATTGAAGCTTTTGCGGGTCTTCGTATTTTACGACTATCCCCGCTGCGTTCAGCAGCAAAGGTTGTGCAAGTCATTATTAGCCGACAGCCTTTGAACTTAGCGCGCTTTGCATTTGTTATTGTCGTGACACGCGCGCAACTGTAATATTCAAAGATAAAAACCGAGACAGACTTTGGATTCGTGCGTTCTCTGTTACTTTTAACCAGGAAAGTTTTCTCGCAGTTCCTGGTAGCATGTTTGCATAATTAAGCAATTGAATTAAGCAATTGAACCTGAAATTAGTTTTTATCGCTTATGCGCCTTAAAACCAAACCCAGCACAACACACAAAAGCTCTGAATGTTCATTTTTCTTGTGACGATCGTTTTTCAGATATTCGACATATATTCATTTATGGCCTAGAAGCCCTTGATGACAGGTGGTCTATATTCTTGATACCGGGAAAATTTTAAGAGTACACAAAAGGTCCAGAACCTCAAGGAAACACTTGGTTTCCGCAAGACGCCTGTCCGCCGTGTTGCAGAATTTTCTTTACTTGATTTTGGATGTTCTGTTTATACTGTCATTTGAATTTTCTCAGTTCGATGTCTGATTCTTCGTTTGCAGCTTGTTATCAGCATTTCTCTCTTTTTTTTTTTATTTACATAAGTATATGGCTATGCTTTTCGGTTCCGAGCCCCACTGCGTTTTATACGGCCATGCATCAAAGCAAAGTAGCACATCGCAAGGAGCACCACACCCTGGTCCATCTTAACAAGCGCCATTTAGCTTACACCGCATGCTTTCATTACTTTTGCCTAAATGTGTGCTGTATGTATTTCACGTACAGCGCTTGTGCTTGAACATATAGTTATTCGTTAACCGCACACCTTTTATTGTACACTAACAGAAATTACCCCTCCCTTTCTTTCACAACCTATATTGTGTGCTGTGAGCGAGAACCAACTAAGGCACACCTGGCGGAACGGCAGTTTTATTGCATGAGGGAATCCTGGAGCGCGTGGTATGCTATTCCCACCTGACAAGAAACAGTGCAATTAATCGCCTGCATAATTACCGTGAGGCTAATCCCTCTGTTCTCTAGTTTAACACTACGGCCGCGTGGCACATGCACTTGGGTAATGCTAGTCCCCAAAACGCCCCTTCCGGAGTTGATTCTCCGTCGCCTCTCTCGGAGCTTCCCTAGGCGTAGCGTTGGCGCGCAAAATCCTAGGCGGATGAGGAGTGTCGGGCGAACGTCTTCGCGCATTCCGAGTGCTGCTAATCGACGGTGTCATCAAGACGCGTCGCTGCTTACCGTGCTTCCCTTCGTGGTCGCCATTTCTTTTCCCCATTTCTTGGAAATCTAGAGTTTTCTCACCAGTCTCAAGTAGGGCATGCTCTGAGGAAGGACACTAATTTGCTCTTTCTTGGTGTCGTAATCTGCCTCTTGCGTACCTTAGCTTTGCATATCATCCTTCTCGAGATGCTACTCGTCCGCGCCGGTGGCTCTTCGTAAACTTCAAACACAGTGCTGTCTAAAAATTTCCTGAAAATTTGACTAGCTTGAGAAAGTTGTCGCCGTTGCCCATTGATTAACAGAGTCTATAGACTCTCTATAGACTTTTTATGAGGATGTTGTCATCATATAAACTTATTGCCTTTCTCTGTAGGCTACCTAAGAGAAAAGTCCGTTCGTCTATAGACGATCTATAGACTGCAGTCGTCAGCACTCTTAATTTTTCTTTGTATAGGCAATGAATTATGTATAAATATGATCTGCCTAAGGCAGCTACCGGCAAAATTCTGAAAATTTTTGTATGGCCATAAATCTATACACCTTTTTGACAGAAGTATATAGGAAGTGTATGGATTGTACACAGGACGTTTTTTTTTTTTTTGTTTTGTTTTTTAGGCAGGCTATGGGCTGCTTAAGAAAACTGCAATGATAAAAGGGAATAATGGTGGTGAATATAAAATATAGGAGAAAAACCAGAGCTCTTGAAACTACTAAGATCAAGGACCTGGCCGTGATAATTACGGTAGAAGCGATGCTTATTAAAACAAAAGGAATGGCACAGCATATCCGCGCAGTGTGCAGCCGAGTATATTATTTAGAAAGCTCGGTATGGGGAGGGGGGGGGGAGCGAATATGGTTGAAGTAGGCGGGACTTCTTCGAGCCCATAAAGTCGGACGACTTCCACAAGGTCCGAACACGACGCCGTAGTGTAACTTAAATTAAGAATGACGCATATATCTCCTGTCTTCTTTTTTTTTTTTTTGTCCTTGTTCTCGGAATGATTAATACTGAGAGAATTAGAGCAATCGCCACCTGCATACTCAGAAAAAAGTCTCTCCTACTTTTATTTCTATATAGCATCATTTATTTCGTTTTGTTTTTATGGAGACTTCGTATAAACCTCGCTTTCCCTTTTGTTTCTCTCCTTGCACTGAGAACAGAATCCCTAAATGAAAACAAAAAATCCCGCTGACTAATTTCGAAGATCCAGAGAAATACGGAGAATTTCCGGAACAACGCTTGAGGGTGTTCTCAGCGATGCCAGGCACCGAGCGACGCGAAGCTGTAACCTGACGTGGGCCGACTGCCCGATGCGCACCTGCGGAACGTTTGACGGTGCAAAGGCTGACTGCTCCGTGCTCGGAAATCGCAGCTTTTTCTGTTTTTCCTAGAAACGACGACGTCAATGGGCTTCGCGCTCTCGTCGGCTTTGTTTTTCTTTCACGAGCAGACACCGAGTGAGTCATTCCTTTCTATCATCGTGTGAGCAGTCCCTGCAGCTGCGGTAACTGATTTTTCTCTAAAGCCGTGGTAATCGTCTCACCCTCCCTCATCGAGTTTTCGTACCCGGCTTCATTACCACAACGCGTGGCTCTCTTCTACGTCCGTATTCCGTCGGAGCTGACAATATGCGCGGACATAAATCGAGATGCATCTACGTCACTGCTGTCCGTGCACTGCTCTTTTCTGACGCGCGACAAGATATTATTGGACACATTTAGCGCTATATATAGAAACTCCTGTCTCACAAATGCCAAAAGCTGCTGACCTCCCCGGGCGGGCTGCATCTCCGTGCAACATCGCCTGTGAGTATAGCTCCGATTTGTTTCCGCGCGGAACCACAAAAAGTCCTAGCCTAAACACAAACACAAGCTGTATACCCTATAACGCCCGGTAACTATTTTACGAGTAATTACAATATCAAAACACAAGACTCAACAATCCGAAATCAGAACTCTTATTTCTGTATACACACTGGAAGAACAATGCGTGATATTTCAGTATCTCGTCACGCCTTGCAATGCCACCGTAATCTGATTTTTTTTTTTTTCGTTTTCCGCCCAGCCATGATGGCTCCGAAATATATGGCCGCGAAACCTTCAAAACTGTATTTTTCAACAGCCGCCGGCATGCGGCCTTATCACTGTGATTCTGGCACGCGTATCAATTCTGCATCCCGTGTTTGTTCATGCTCGTTGCCGCTATACGACGCGTTATCATTTTCTTTGTCGCGAACGATGCGCCGAGATCTGTCTCGAAGATTGCGATCACTTGCGTATGTTTCTACAATGTTCCAGATTGTGCTAGTAGCAGTTTGCGACGTTATCTAGATTGTTCTGAGCAGCCTTTAAATTGAGCGTTGATGGTTGTGACGGGCATTCTTTATTCGACGATGACGAGCACGTTTGTTGCTATCGCCGCCGCCGAGTTGCTTAGTTCTTTTGCGGGGGCAAGTCAGCCCAATAAAGAGCATTTCAGTACCATCAAGCCTGTGTCTTCTTTTGGTGTCTACGGCCTCGTCACCACTACGTGACAGTATAGAGTAGGCTTTAACTGCTCATATTTGTACAAAAAGGCATATTTGTTCCTTGGACCCTCAAATGCAGAATGTGTAAAATAAACAAAGCCCATCGATCACGTTTTTATAGACTGCTGGGATCCCGTTTTTCACTGGGATATGAAGAACTTTTACGGCATCCGGTTTCTACCCGCACAAAGTGACGAGGTCCCTTTCAAAATGATTATGGTGCTGGGCCTCCACAGCATTTGGAAAACGCGGATGGCATTTAGGCACGCAGAAAAAAAAAAATGTACGATCGGTCAGGGACAACTTCATTGAAAGTGTATTATATCTCAGAAGTGGGGGTGGTGGTGAAAACTTTATTTCCGCCAAGAGTGAAAAAAAAAAAAAAAAGAAAGACATTTATCAGACGATCAATGGGCTTCTTTCCGTTGGCTTCGTGATGTGGCCGTCAGACCGTGTCTTTCGGCGACTTCCAAAGCCCAGCTCACCGCCCGCAGTTGTACCACAGGTTCGGAGCTGGTCACCGCAGCCTCCCATTGTAGTGGGTTAGATAATAGCCACTCGGCTTTGGGTTGGAGCTCAGGGCACATGTGTAAGATATGAGCTAGGTCGGCCTTTTTGGCATCGCAAAGCGTGCATTCGGGGGTGTACAGCCCTGGGTTGACCAGTGATAGAGTTCTCCGTAGTCAGCCTGAGAAGCCTCAGCGGATGAATGTGGTGGAAGGATTGATCAAATTGGAAAAAAAAAAAAAAAAACATTGCTTTAGCCAAAGGTAGGCTAGTGATTTTTATGCCTGTATATACTTTTAGGGTATTGGCATCCTAACGTGCCCAAAGAGGTTTTTTTTAACTTTCTTCGCTGAAGAAACTGTGGGCCGATGAGCCTTTTATTGCAGTAGAACTACTGGCCGCATTTCCGCCTTTCCTCGATATGCTTCTGATGCCTATTTCACCTTTGAGAACCCCGGCAGAGTAAAAACTTCGTAGCCACATGGTTTTGAATCCACGCTGAGGCAAAGAGGTGACCTTCGCTGGTCCCTTGTGTGCGACCACTGCGTTGAACCACTGCAACATCGCGGTAGCTGTTTCTTTTTTATTACTTTTTTTTTCACGTTCTAAGCTGTCAGTCATCTTATACGATGCGCTTCATCGTTTTCATCATCTTGAGTTCGCTTAAATTCCGTTTGAATTAGTTTGACGGGGTCACTTAGTCTTATGTGATGTGCTTCGGATGTAGTCATAATCGTCATGAGCAAGCTTGAATTCCGTTTGATTTAGTTTGACGGTTGCAGAGCCCTATCCGTATAGCGCAACTAGATTTAATGTTTCCGACCAGAAAATGGATGCAGCCTCATTTTCTTAAATTTAAATACGTGACGACGCATCAGCAAGCAACAGATTGTAGTATGGTTCGCAAAAATTTTGACTAATATGAGTTGTACCATAGAGAAGTAAGACAAATAATCTTGTCGTCGAATTAAGCAATGAGAAGTGTGATCTGTGCTTCTTTCTGTCCAGTATATATGTTCATTTCATTCATTATTCACGCTTACTTGTGGTTTCTTTCTTTCTTTCTTTTCCTTTCTTTCTTTTCTTTCTTTCTTTCTTTCTTTCTTTCTTTCTTTCTTTCTTTCTTTCCTTTCTTTCTTTTTTTTTTTTTTTGAGAACTCTGCTTGCCTGAGCTGCCTGTATTGGCCAGCAGCACTGCTAAATAAAATGTATGTGATCAGTTTCCCGCTTGTTTGTATTTAGTGATACAGTTGAAGTTCTCGTGTACTCTTCCTTTGTATTATGTGCTTTGCTACAGAAGAATTGATACTTCAGCGATGCACGCACTGCACATGCATTGATCAGCCTGTATAAAAAAGAGCTGACCAGCGGCTTCTTCTTGTTTCCTTTTTGCACCTTGTTTAAAATCTTCTCTCTTGTATTAGTTCGATCCCAGAAATGTCCTTTGTGCTCTGCCATTTTTCACTTGTCGCTTCCAATTCCAAGAATGCCTTTTTTTTTTTTTTTTCTAAATTCACTAAGTGTAGGTTTGATGTCCGAGCGGTAAGAGCTGCAGCGCGTGCCGCGCTGGGCGGCGTTCTAAAGTGGGTCGTAGTCCCTGTTGTAACGCTTCCCACGGGGCACTCGGGTCCAGTGTATACAGTAGCGTCCTCTTTCCCAGAAAAGGGGGGAAGGGGGGGGGGGGGGGGGGGGAAGAGCAACGACGAGCAACGGCGGAGCTCGACGTATACGCCGCTCTCGTTTTTGGAGGGAATGACCATAAAGATGCCGTACGAGTAACACAGCACCCGTCCTTCCAGGGCAGCCGTAATTTTTTTCTATAACATGGCAACACTCCGTTTCACCGAGACGTATCTTTGTTTCCCGGCGTTTCTTTTTTCATTTTTTTTTAATGTTATTATTTACAAGCGCTGATAAAACCATTTCTTTGTCTTGGTCTTTGAACTATACATCTGTATGTGGGCCGTCTGCGCAGCGGAAGGTTCCGATCTAATTGCTACAGTAATTGTCGTAAAACTCTCAGGCTAGGTAATAAAACTGAAAACACACACACACACGCACGCACGCACGCACACAAACGCACACACACGCACGCACACACACATATGCACACACACACACACACACACACACACACACACACACACACACGCACACGCACACACACACACATTTGAATAGCGTTCGCGAGAGCAGCAGGTGTCATCCAGATTCCATATACGCATGTCCTGGGCTATTGTAATAACAGCTGGCGTTTAAGCATACGCGCACGCGTGCACAGCGTGTAAGCGCAGCTAATATTCAGAATACATTTCTCCACAATGACACTACAGTAGCGTGCGACAGGTATCGTATTGTTCTTGCGACATAATCTTCATTATTCGTAACGGAAGTGCTATTTTACATCGGTATGAATATTTTTTTGTTAGGCAGCTGTCTTAATCTGTAAACGCATGTTTTCAAACACAGCCAGGGTCATAGCACGTAAACGTTAGCGAACATCTTTTCGCAAGGCTGCTCCCCCATTTCCTTCGCCTACCAGATATTTTTTTTTTTTGCAAAAAAAAAAAAAAAAAACAAAAAAAAACGATGAAACATAAGATTAAAAGAAGAGAGAAAGGGAAGAATAAGTTAAATCAGCTCGTTGGGTCCTCTCGCATCCTCTTTTTTTTCTGACAAATTATGCCCGAAGAATTGCTTCTCGGAGCGATTTTCGTATCCCCCGCGTTGCGCGTGCAGGTCATCCAGTAAACAAGCGCCGTCAAAAGCGCTCTCATGTTTCACCGCGTTCCAACATGAAGCTCGGAAGGAACGCGGGGACTGCTTCCGTATATGCCTTCGGGTAGCTGCACAATTGCTACGGTGCTCCCTTCAGATCAACAGGCCGCCACGGCAGGATTGACAGTGTTATTATGTAAACGCATCAGAATACGAGAATTCTTTGTTTTAGGATGGCTCGCCACGCTGCGATGGTGTCGTTGACGCTTCTTGTCGAGCTGCTTGTGCGTACGGCTTTCAGCCTGTGCAAACCGCGATTCATTTGAAAGGCACCGTTAATTTTTAACTTCATTTGCGCAGAGCGACTTCTTTAGCAGCACCTCCTAGCTCAAGTTGAATTCAAGAAAGCGATGTCATTTCATTGTTAAGCGTAGCAAATTGCGGAGAAGAACACATACTGATATGGAACGCATCTGGCTCTGGTGCAGGATGTTAACAGAGAAAGAAATTTAGATAATAACAAGGGTTAGAAATAACCATGTAAAGAAAATCTCGGAAAAGGTTAACATGTAACACTTGCTTTCAAAGCTCACGCAACGTAATGCTAGAGAAAAATTTATCTTGGTGACTAATGTCGCTTGTACCCTTCAACAGACCTACCTATACAGCGTAATTCTTAGCGTGTGGATTGCGCAGTGAACAAATAGGTATTAAGCAATACGCTTTGGATTCAAAGAGGTTAAATTTCTTCTCACAGTCATGTTTCATTAGGATTATCACAGCAGCCATGTGAAAAAAAAAAAAAAAAAAAAAGATTCTAAGGACACTTCTGATACTTACTCCCCAATGAGTAGTTTTAGCGCGGCTGTTTAAGTGTTTTTGCGATATATTGAGGTAAATAATTGGGGATATGCTTGTATTCATGTATAAACAGTTACAAAGCACTCTCTATTTTTCTCACTAGCCAAGTATAGAATTTCTCAGAAGGAGAGAAGTTCTCTTCAGCTCCTGACTATTTCTTGGTTCGTGACTAGTTAGCTCAGTTACACTGGTAACGTCATCACAGCGGCACGGCTAAAAAAAAAAGAAAAAAAAAACTATTTGGTGGACGTGATAAAACGACGATAGTTTTACCCACGACGACGTAGCTTTCTATTTCTCGTCTTTCCTCGCTCTCTTCAGCGTTCGGCAGGGACAGCTCTAACGAACACATCACACTGCCGGATGCACTTCTTCGTCGCCTGTCGCCAGAACGTGTATCAGCAAGGGAAGTGGGCGGGTTGTCAAGCGCCGTTGAGGCTTCCGAAGACGACGGGAACCCGGGAATGGCAGGCGCCTGCGCGTTGCGAAACGGTGACAGTGTAACCTCGGTCAGCGTGCTGCCTCGCTCTGTCTGCCCGTGACAAGAGCGCGTCCTCTTGCGCCTCGCTCGATACGAGTCCTGTGCCTGTCGAACCGTCGGGATCCGCTTGGCTCGGCACATTTGCTCTGTCTCCGCAGGCACATCAGTCTGGCTTCCTTTCCAGTGTAGTTTTTCTTTCTTTTATTTTTGCACAACGTTTTAGCTTAGCATGGCCTTTCCACTTTAAAAATCTGCATACTAAGACCCTGTGCAAGCTTAAGCGCTGAAGTGAAAGCGCTGAATTCGCACATTGCTGTGATTGTATATCACGTGTTGCCTTCTTTCTTGTACCAAATATGACTCGGAAAACACGAATGACTGAAGATATTAGTTGAAAAAGAAAAAGTCTGTCGCTCCTCCCCCCTGCCCCAAGTCCCTCCCCGGCAGGGGAGAGGGACAAAAAACAACCGCTTATATGGGGGTCTTTCGTAATCTTTATCTTTTTGTCTGACGTATCTTCCTTGAGTGAGGTGTATATCTCTAGAGTTAACGCGATAACAATGAAAATGTATATCATTTCCTACAGCGAATTCCGGTTCTAGCTTCCTTTCCTTCGTCGCAGCTTATGCGCAAATGTCGCTTATTATGCAAATTTATTTGTCCTGCAACATTAATTCTGTATGCGTCTGACATTAATCTGCTTCTCAACGTCCTTTCGCAACAAAAAAAAAAAAAACACAGGCACACAATGCAAAATAGCCCTAGATTTTCTATCAGTAGGGAGTAGAAAGTGTTGAGATCCACTTTGCGCCGGCATCCCAGTGGCATGTGTGTGTAATTTTCCAGCCAACTGGCAGAGTTTACACGCTTTGAGGGAACCCCATCTATCGTCTGCTCGACTGTACAGAATTCAACACTTCACAGTGCGGTAAAAAAAAAAAAAAAAGAAAACAGTGATTAAACAAGCGAGTCAAAGTAGTTCAAAGTCACTTCAAACCGGATGCAGCAAACAGGCACGAAGGTTGGCTTACATGGTGGCGTATTTACCACGACAGATTGCGCTTACCTTTCGATACTGTCAATTTCTACCCTCACATCACGCACGCGCTCATCTTACAATGATTTTGCGTGGAATGAGCGATGTCCCGATACAAACACTTTAATGAATAAGTTACGATACGAGCATGCTCGGCTTTGCGATGCAAGATGCAAGCAGTGGAAGAATATTAGAACCGGAAGTAGCTACCAGATCACCTTCCCATATTTCTCTGAATTTGAGTCGAAAGCGAGGGAATAATGAGTGGCATTCCACCGCCTTCACGCTCTCCCTCTTTTTGGTGCGAGGATGAGGTTGGTTGCACCCAGCGGATCGCACTTCACACTTGGCAGCGCATTCTGATCTATGCACCCACATTCGCTCATCTTCTTTCTAATAAGGAAGCGATCACACGTTGACATCTGCCTAAGCTCAGCCATACGGCTACAAAGGAAAGTTGTACAACATTCTCAGAAACTTTGTTGTTGAAGAAACATTCTTCCTGGCCCGGGACCGACCAGGACGAATCTATAACTAGCCTTGCATCTTCTTCATTTTAACGCAATTTTTTGCTATCTTTCATCGACTTCTTTTTTTTTTTTTTCTTCAACCTTCGGCCGCTGGAAATTTGGGCGCTCGCCCCACTGTGAGGCAATTATACACGGCCCGATGCCTTTTTTATTTTCTTTTTATCTTCAACGCAATCCACCTTTAATGTGCCCACTCACACGCTCACACACACAGTCATAATGCCTCCCCCTCCCCCCCCCCCCCCCCCCCCTTCCTCTTAATCAGACAGTTCTCGATTTCAAAAGAAGTTCAACGCAGATCGCTAAAATTTCGGTAGAAAGCTAACCTTTATTTTGGTGCAGGGTGGCATACACAAAAAGGAGGAGGCAGCGGCAACCATTGGTGTTATACAATAAGAATACCGAACCAGAATAATCAAGCTGTCATTAGAAAAAGGCTTCAATCAGTCAGTCAATCAAAAGATTACATACCCCTTCGCAAACAGCTTAGCGCCAAGTACCATTGTATATCATCGTTAAACTGCAGATAGCGCACGCGTTCTGGGATTTGAGGGGCACGACCGCTGCACAGCCCAAAATTCGCGGGCCTCTGGAGAATTGAGAAAAGCTACTTAATGACTTCGATAAAGCAAACAAAACAAGAGGGAGATGATTCGTCCTCGCAGCGATGCGCTGGTCGAGAAGAGACGGAATAGTACAGGTGTCGTTTCTCTCATCTTCGCAGCTCAATTTCTATTGGACAAAAAGAAAAGCAAAAGAAAAAAAGCTTTACGAGACTTGCGAACTTATGCATAAAATCACAGCACAAAAGAAGAACACAGAAGAAGAAAGATGCCTTCCATTTCCTATACTAGAGAATTGCGCCAGTAAGAATATAAAAGAAGTATATTGATTAAAAAAATGTCGTTATTGATTGACCAAAGTATAACAGGCGCAGCGGTAGTAAGCAATTACAACAAACGTTGTCCCGTTTTACTTCTATTTTTTATGGTTCAGGGAATAAAACGACCACAGGTGTTCTCTAAGTCAGCATCCGCGTCCCAGCAGATGGTATACGGAAGTTACAATAGGCATCTGGCAGGACAGAATTAAGGGGCGAGAGGCGTTAGAATGAAGGCACAGAGAACGGGCAGCGTCACTACCACAAAAGAGAAGAAAAATGGGCACTAACGTAATAATAGTAATCGCAACTGCGGAGAGGAAAAGCTTCCGTTTCCGAATCAGCGTCGATATCGATCTCATTCTTTATTACTGAAATAATTTTTTTTTCCCCGTCCATGAAGCTTCATCCAGTTTTCTTTTTTCTCTCTTGTCGATGGATTTATCGTATTCCTATTCTTTTTTTTCGAGTCTTTTCCTTGGACTTTTCGTTTTCTTAATTTTTTCGAGTCTTTTCCTCCTCCGCTGCTCTCGCTACACTCGTGAAACAAATAAAGAAATAAAGAAGCACCGAACGGACTTTGATTTGCTCCGCACCGCCTCTGCTTTTACATCCTTTATTGCGTATGCGTTCCGTTCCAACCTTGCTGCGCCGTCACCTCATCGCTGCTCCGCTTTTATTTCCGCCCTATCTAAAAAGCAATA
This sequence comes from Amblyomma maculatum, assembly GCF_055883805.1. Taxonomy (NCBI): domain Eukaryota; kingdom Metazoa; phylum Arthropoda; class Arachnida; order Ixodida; family Ixodidae; genus Amblyomma; species Amblyomma maculatum. Next base: position 133,081,772 of record NC_139349.1, read on the forward strand.
TTTGGAGACCATATTTGAAGCGGATCCACCTCGCCGGACCTGTCGATGCCTTTGCTTCTGCGTCAGCGGCTGATATATATATACGGCTGTTATCTACATGTCGTGCTCTTTCAAATGGCGAATCGTAGGACGCTTTTGAAACCGTTTTCTGACCCTTCCTTTCCTCCACTCATCGTCTTATCGGTTCTCGCGTAGAGTGTATGTGCCACCCCTATTACTCGGCCCTCCTCCAGTCATTTGGCGCAGCTACAATCGCTGTCATATACCATGCATGTGTACAGAGTCATCCACTCTTAAAGCAAACACGCGAACGCACACGGCACGGCTACATTTCGAAGTAGCAGATGACGAGAAACACGGCATCCAGGTCCATCTTTGCCTGCGCCGCTTCGCTTCGTGCGCGGCCGTGACGGACGCAGTAGCCCTTCTATGAGTATCATCATCATCATCATCATCATCATCATCATCATCATCATCAGCCTAATTATACCCACTGCAGGGCGAAGGCCTCTCCCATGTTTCTCCACTTAACCCGGTTCTGTGCTAGCTGCATCCACTTGACCCCTGCGAACTTCTTAATCTCATCCGCCCACCTAACTTTCTGCCGCCCCCGCTACGCTTTCCTTCCCTTGGAATCCAGTTTGTTACCCTCAGCGACCATCGGTTATCCTCTCTTCGCACTACATGTCCTGCCCATGTCCATTTCTTCTTCTTAATTTCTACTAGGATGTCGGTAACTTGAGTTATTTCTCTGACCCACTCTGCACGCTTTCTATCTCTTAATGTTACCCCTACCATTTTTCGTTCCACAGTCCTCTGGGTTGTCCTCAACTTAAGTAGAACTCTCTTGGTTAGCCTCCACGTTTCAGCCCTTCTATGAGCACGGTAACGCAGTCACGTGTTCTCTCTAAAAGTAGACGACCTTGTACATCACAGGCGCTCTCGGTAGGAAGTAAACTGAGGGATCAGTTTGGCTCTCTGGAGAAATGGTGTTGCCATATTTGACTTGCATACTGCTTTCGTTAAATTTAAATTCGTTTCTAATAGTTCATTATTAACCTCCAACTCAAAGTCACATATAGCACGCACCGACGGAACGTTTCGTCCCGACTGTTCAACTATAGCCATCGCGCATGAAAAAAAAATTGGGGGCATACTTACGTGCATGTATTATCCGATACATGCTAATTAGCATACAGTTCGGAGCTGCCAGATTATGTCAATGACCACCCGATGTATACAGCTATTACGAAGCCACACTTTAATCGAGGAGTAAGAGCATGCCTGCGTAACAAAGAGGCAGCGTGACTTACACTGGATCCAAGTGGGTTCTGGAAGGCTGCATTCCGATCGCACCCTCCCATTTCGAAGTTGAAGCTAGAGCTGGCAGCACTTGCCAGAAATACCCCTGTCACTTGGCCTTATGACGTCACATAAACCCGACGAACAATCAGCGCACGACTGTTCCCGGCCAACCAGGCAGAGCCACGTCCGTCATTTTCGCTCACAACGCCGGCAACGCCTACGATGGATTTTCCTGGGAACGCGGCCTTTAATGCTATTACCTTAATTTGCAAGACACACCCCAGTGTGGTTCATACTGGTGCGAAATATTCCTTAATCTTTTTCACTACTGTGAATTAGCCATTTACGCGTGCGGTTGTTTACTTTTTATCTTTTATTTTTTTTTTGCGTTCGTGTGTCTGCTTGCGTTTCCTTGGGCATATTTATTAAGGTATCATTTCCTTTATCCTTCCCCTGCCTGTCCTTTCTCTTCTTCCTGGCTGTCGCTCTGCTCTATGCGTCCGAACAAGGCCGTTCAGATTCCCGACCTGAATAAGGCGATTTCAGCTGCTTGCGGCGCCCGTTTTGTTTGTTTTACATAGCAAAGGAAAACGCCTCCGCTACCCTTACTAGATTTGTCAGAGAAGACAGTTTCTCGGTTATCGGGAAATACTATCTGCGTATCCCGAATGTATGATTCGCCTTAGCCCAAATGACTTGCTGTTGGTAAGTTAGTTTGTGGGCTTCTTTCCATTCGCCAGCCAGATATGCTCAACTGCTATTCCGTTCTCAATCCTCTCCTTTTCTTCCCCAGTCACTGGCTCATATGAAATCTTTGCAAGTCATTACCATCGTGATTGAAATTTGAGCAACGCAATCTAATGCTCTTAAAATAGCGAAATGTATGCATAGCTATGTCATCCTTAAAGTGTTTCGCCATTTGAGTTCGCCCACTTTCAACTTTCAGACTCGGCTGTCATAGAAAACCTTTAACCAGTGTGCTAAATAAATTATATATTACTTTTAACTGGTTTAGAATAAACAATTTGAAGGCGACATGCTCAAGGCACTTATCGGCGCTCTTTCCGCCAATCTAGAAAGAAAGCAGCGCACAAAGTTCCCACGGTAAAGAGAGAGAGAGAGAGAGAGTATAAAGCTAACGCGTCGAAGTGCATCCAGCGGCCGCCCCATGTAAACGCAACGGGCGAACACCGGGCGGACAAAGGGCTCCAGGGCCCCGCCCGTCTTCGCGTGCTTGCATAAAGGCCATCAAATGTTATACACGGCACACACGCGCATGAAGCAAACGCACTTCTAGAGACACTGTGTCAAAATACGATATAGCGCAGCTATCGCCACTACATCCATTCTTTTCACCGGAAAATTCGGAGAATTTTCTGTCAAAGAGCTTTTGGACGTAATTTTGTTTCACATATTTTGTAACTGCTTTATAACAAACCTCAGAAAAGTTATGAAAGCTTAGAGTATTTCGATGGCAATGTGTTCATTAAAAACGCCAAAATATGGTTGTTATGAAGCGTTAAACTGCTGTACGTGTTTACAGTAACATTAGTGGGTCAGACGACCTCAGCTCTTCTCCTTTTTTTTTAACAGCGATAATTTGCGCGCCATTGTGGATTTGGTTTCCGCAAACACGACAGAATTGTAGCATAAAACTGCAAGTTTAGTAGCCTGTTATGCACGAAGCGCGATTCTGGCTTTTTTTTTTTTTTCATTATTTATAGCTGCACGTGATAACGTGTCTTAATATCTCGTCATGTTTCATGCAGCTAGACGGTTGCAGCGGACGACTGGTGACACGCAACCGAATTTCTCTCAAGTAGCCGCCTTTGGAAGCTGTTCCCGGAGCGTGGCTTCTGATTTCATCAGACGTAAGTTCGCACTCTGCAGGTGTTCGTACAATCAGGAAAAGCAAGAATATTTTAAACACATTAGCATCCATTTGTTGTGATTGTTGACAATATGAAGTAATGAAACCAGCAAGAGCGCAGCGCAATGCTTTTTTTTTTTTTTTTCGTTTTTATGCCGTTTGCCCGTTTTGGACTCAACAGGTGTGCCAGGATCTCTCTGTCTATCTTGTGAGTGCAAATATTTGACCCTTAATTCTGTTTTTTTTTTTTTTTTTTTTTTTTTTGCCATAGTACGCTATGTCGTTCTACGGTTAGGTGTAGTCTCTCCATCTTGTTTACAGTGTGTTTCCTAATCGTAAGTGCCACATACCGGAATTTTTGTTTTTGCGTCCCTTTCGCAATTCAAACAGCAAAACATCGGTCCCTGAAGCAAACCGATATTTCGACCTTCGAAGCTCGCATTCAGTAAAATACGCTTTATGTACATTTTATGAAATTCATTTACTGTCAAGCACGAGAATTTGAAATCACTATAGGGACCAACAGCAAGGCGTTAGGCGATTAATTCAATTAAAGACTATATGCAAATGTTGGTGCAGAATAAAAGTTAATGCCCAATTAGTGCTGCTCATTCGTTCAAAAGGAGCTGATGGCGCACAAAGTTGTTCCTCGAGTATAAGTATTTTTTTTTTTTTTTAAAGGAGGAAGCATTAAAAGGACTCCACTGATTATTTTAAATTCTGTATGCGTGCCCCACACACACCCATCCACCCTTCTGCGCACATGTATGCTCTCAGTATTGGATGGGAGCCGCGGGGAGGCTAACCAGTACAGCTGACACAGCCTTAATCCGCGTCTTTCTTTTTTTTATTTCTTTGAAAATCAGTTTCGTTCGCCTCTTGTCTGCCGCTGAAGCGAAAAAAAAAACAAAAACGAACACTTACCTCTTACCTCGCTTTTTGGTCGCTGTGGTCGACAAGCTGCTGCATGAAGCGACCAACAGTACCGTTCAACGTTGTTCAGAATTGCCTAGCCATTAAACTAGGTAAATCCCTGGTAGAAGTGACCACTTCTGACACAGTGCAGAGGCTGGAAACGGCCGTTCTATATATAACAAAAATTGTAAAATATATTGATGTTGACGTGGTCTTTCCACGCCCTCTTTGAACGGCGCAAATCAGAACCTAGGTCCGCTCGAATAAGACTAATAAATATTTCAGTCTGTGCAACGACTTATATCCTGTAGTAAAAGAGGTAGAAATAATGAACCAGCTTTGCTTTCGCATTTCTTTCGGTTTTCTCGCAAAAGCAGCCGCCATATAAGGCTAATTCAAGCAGGCTGAGCCGAGCACCTTCGTATTCCGCCTGGAACAGCCTAGGTACGGGGCTGATGGTGGAAGCTCCCAAAAGGCCATCATAAATTGGCGTCTGTCTACACTTTGTTTCTGGACTCTGTTAATGTATACGCCCCGTTGCAACAGTGTTTCGTATATATCCTCCTCCCCTGCGCGGGACGAGCGCCGTACAGGCATCGGATAGGCCACACTTGAGATGCTGAATCACACTTGAGATGCTGAATCACACTTGAGATGCTGGATGAGTGCCATAATATACACGCGCCGACATTGCTCACTTCTTTTTACGGTTGGCCATCAAAGCTCCCTCTCCCTGCGAGTTGGTCCTGCTCGTACGAACCCGTTCGGGCTGACGCCGCTCTGGCGCATGGTAGTAAAAAAGGCCGCGATACAGCATCATACAGCAACATAGGCGGCATTTGGTGTACGCTCACTAAGGGCGAGCTGTTCATGCGGAGAAGGGAAGCCGAGTTATTCCGGCAGTAACTATTACCTAGATGCCGTAAAAGCAGTGTCTCGAGCAGTATGGTCTCTACAAGAGGCTCACTCCTCCTCCTCCTCCTCCTCCTCCTCCTCCTCCTCCTCCTCCTCCTCCTCCTCCTCCTCCTCCTCCTCCTTCTCCTCCTCCTCTGCTCTCTGCCCACCACTCTCACTGAGGTTTCCACGTCGCGCTTGTTCCCATATGACGTCGCTTATGTGATGCTGCCAGTATAAGTGTTAGCAGCGGGCTGCGGTCAGTACACGACGAATTGCTAGAGCTCCGTCCGCCACGCACATGTCCTTCGATGTGCTCTTAAATTAGAGTCGCTGGCTGTGGGCAGTGCTAATCCTCCTCACACGTCAGCCTTTCATTCCTTTCTTTGCGCAACGTGATCTTGTTCGTTGCCTTTATATTCGCTGCTTTCCATGACAGAAATTAGCGTAATTCGCAGCCCAGCCCTGTACACCGCGAGAGCGCTGAGGATTTCCAGCTGCTGGCACTAAGTGAAGAAGAGGAGGAGGAGAAAACATTTATTGACAATGAAATGATTTGGGAAGGGAGGTGCTTACGGCTGTGGAGCTGAGTGGCAGACCCTATTCCGGGACGCCATTGGCAGCCGCCGCTGCCGAGCTCTCTGGACCAGTGCACGCTGGGCCTCCAGGTCCGTGCTGGACAGGGACAGGGCCCAGCATGAAGTGATACTAAGTCATCTCCAAGGTACCAACTGTGGTCAGAATACATACCGATACATCTGGCAATTTCTCACGGGACGACAGGCCTATATTCGAATTCAAGACACGGAACATGGACCCTATACCATCAGATCCCGGGGTACACCACAGGGCGCAGTGTTGTCTCCCCTCCTCTTCAACCTTGCAATGAAAAACCTTCCCGCAAAATTAAGCTTCATGCCTGGCATCCGATATGCCATATATGCGGATGATATCTCTATCTGGGCAACGGAAGGCAATCTTGGGCACATGGAAACAAGCCTACAACAGGCAGCGGAAGTGGTGGACGCTTACGCTGCATACCGTTGTCTACAGTGGGCCCCCACAAAATCAGAATTTGTCCACATCCGCCCTTCCCCTTGAGATGACACTTCAATTCGCCTTACACTCCCTTCAAATCCGGTTAGAGAGGCCAATGAGATCCTCATCCTTGGTCTCTTTATTCACCAACAACGCAGACCGGACACAACACTAACGAAACTTCGCATGTATGGAGACCAGGGGGGCCGTATGGTCCGCCGGCTCTCCAATAAGCGTGGGGGGTTACGAAGTAAAGATGCCTTGCGGCTGGCACATGCCTTCGTTACGTGTAGAATTCTCTACGCAACCCCCTACTTCACATGCGCAAACATGACGAGGACCAACTCGAAGTGATACATCGCAAAATTATCAAACGGGCTCTTGACCTCCTCACTGCCACATCCAACCAGCGTTTGTTAGACCTTGGTATGATCAACACCTATCGGAACTCCGAAAGGCCCATCTTTTCAGCCAATACACGCGCCTATCACAAACGCCATCCGTTCGCCGCGTTCTTGACCGACTACACATCCAATGCACCACCACCTTTGAGGAACGGCTACGAGCGCCAGAACCCTGGAGACGCGCCCTCAGGGTCAGACCCATTCCCCGCAATATGTCACGCTCTGACCATAATGGCCGTCGCCAGGCGCGTGCGGAAGCACTGGAGCGGCATTATGATCGACAACAACATGTATACTACGTGGACATTGCCGGTCTCTACCGTGGGAGGTGGTTCACCGCGGCAGTGGTCCACAACACCAACATAGTGGCAGGACTCACGTTCCACGCCCACACAACACACGCGGAGGAAATCGCGATTCCGCTCGCCCTCGCCCTCCCACAAGTGAAACACATCATTACCGACTCCAATGGGGCCTGTCGGAATTATGAGCTGGGTTGTATACCTCCTCTTGCCAAGCGCATCCTACAAAATTGCTGTCGGTCCAGCGACCCTCAAAATTGCAATCTCATCTGGGCTCCCGGCCATCAGGGACTCCTGGGCAATGAGTTAACCGATCAGGCGGCCCGCGCGCTCTCTCCCTGGGCACTCAAATTTGCTCGGGATGTCTATTTTGAGCCCACCCAATACTTTATCACATTCAAAGAAATTACCACATATTATAAGGACAGCCACCGCCTCTTTCCGGAACCTTGTAAAGGTATCCGGAGAGCGGACGAAAGGCTCCTTCTCAAAATGTTTACAAACACAGTGCTGTGCCCGGCAGTCTTGAAGCATTTCAATATAGACTTTGATGGGGGTTGCAGCCTGTGTGGAGCGACCTTCTCGGACTTTTCCACATGGTGTGGGCCTGTCCATCCAATCCCCACCATTCCCAATCCTTCATTACCCACCCTTCTAGGGAGGCCTGGGAGGCGGCGCTGCTCAGCTGCCATGACCTACAGTCCCAGCGGACTTGGGGCTGTAGGTCATTGGGGCTTCAGAATAGGAGCTCCACCCAGATTTATGAGGGCCTGGGCCTGTAGGGCTTCGGTCCAAACATCTCCTTATACAAAGAAATAAATAAATGTTTTTCACCAGCACCCAGCCCTCCCTAGTTGGCTGTTTTATAACTTTTATTTTTGTATTTTGCTGGCAGGCCCACACCATGTGGTAATAGCTAGGTCAGCATACTGCCCGCAGAATTTGCATCTATCCGTGAATGTCGGGTCTATGTATTTTAGTATGGCGGGATTTAGAAAACACTCGGTAGCTGTAAAGCTTGTCCACTCGGTAGCTGTAAAGCTTGTCCACCCGCTCTGAACCTCTGGGCCAAAAAAAAAAAAAGAAAATTTGGGGGCTGAGGACTCCAACCCTATAGTCGTTCACGTTTACGCGTCATGCAGTGGTAATGTGTAGCACACGAGAGTGTGGGAAAATTAAATTAACCTGCGACGGTCAAGCGCCTTTCGTGTTGCACCAAAAAGCACTCTGTTTTTGATAAAGGCTGTCGAGTCTTGTTGCTGCGGTAACCGGAGCCCCAAAACTGTAGCAACTTACTTAACCACATAGTCACCGCATATAATGATTGCGGCATGGGGAGGCTTATCCGAGTTACGTTTTAGGTTCCCATCTCTGCCGCTTCGCTTCATAATAACGAACTTAACTGTTTTCACTTACTAGCTGAGGCGTTGTTCAGTAGTTCCTAGAAGGAATGGGACATCTGAGGGGAAGAGAGGGATCAGTCGAGACTGTACCATCGGTGCTTACGGGGTCGGCTTTGCAATGATCGTGCTTAACACAGGGGGGTGAGGTCCGGCGGAACGACCATCCTTTATCCTTTTCACTTCCGCAGCAAATGTGGCCACGGTTAGTTTGCCTCTACGGCCGGTGTTCTATTTTAAAGTTTTTTGATACCCCCCTCCCCTCCGTCCATCCGCACTCCCGATTTCTCTTCTTTATTCAAGGGGAATTCCCTTCGAATGCAGTCAAAACTCGATTTAAAGAAACCCGGTTACAAACCTCTAGATTTAGCGAAGATATCCCGATGCGCCCTCAGAGGCCCGTAGGGTGTAGTGCTTTGACGAACTTGAAATATAGAAACCAATCTCGTGATCTGACCTGAATATAACGAACCTTTGTTAAAAAAAAATAATAATAATAAAAGTGAAAAGGTTAATTTCTGGTCTGTTTTATAGAGAACGGCCAAATTTTTTTTCATTATGAGCCGACGATAACAACGGGACCGCCTTCACCCCGCTTTTACCAAACTGCGCAGGGAAAAATGAGATTTATAGTTTCTAAAATAACTCACCAGATGACGGGCGAAGTGGTAGATGCCCTTTGTTTTCTGTGGCGGCTTACCAGAAGACATGAACGAGCGAAACGCGTGCTGGACGCACTTCAAATTTAATAGGAATCCGTGCGGACATTGCTTACAAATGCACGCAAGCAAAGATCGCTGACTTATTGGCTGCGAGATATGTTTGTAGTCCCCTAGTGCTCTTCTGGCTGATGTAACACTTTTTGCTGTTTCTTTTCATGCTCGCAAGTGGGGTCGCTTGTTTCCGCAGACCGCAATTACATTTTGCAAGATGATGTCGCGGTAGGCTTCGGTATGTCGCTGACCATTTCGAAAGTATCGAATTTAGTGAGCGAAAAATGTTTCGCTCAACTTAACGAAGTTCCTAATTTAAGGAAATAATTCGTGGGTCCCCTCAGGTTCGTTAAATTGAGGTTTAACTACGGTACATGCACGCTTCAACAAAGTGAGGTCGATAACATCGAGTTGTAGTTTCTTTCATCTTTTTTTTTTTTTTTTTTTACTTACATGTGACAACTTGCGTGCAAAACGTTGCAGTGTCAAGGCCGAACCAACACAATTTGTCTGATGAGTACTCGAGGAATCAGAGGATCCCCTTTCTTATAAGGCGCATACGAAGCTTTAACGCGGAATAAAATTATGCTACCAAGGACGGCGGGCGGCGCAGGTCGCCCAGGACCGGGTTAATTGGAGGAATATGGGAGAGGCCTTTGCCCTTGCTGTGGGTATAGTCAGGCTGAAGATTATGATGATGATGACGATAGAAGAACATTCTACTGAGATTTTTTTTTCTTTTTTTTTCACCAATGTGACAAGATATTGGAAACACTGATAATAATGCGTTCGCTAGCAAGCATGAAAGGATCGCCCAATATAGAACAGGGAAATTGCTGAATTCATCGGAAGTAAGCATATCATAAATCGATGCAGCAAATTGCAAAAACAAAAAAGCAGCATATCCACAATGCTAGTCACCACATTGGACATAATCAAAAAAAAAAAAAAAGTTTAATACCGATCAACACCCCCGCAACAAGCGGAAGAATGAAACGACTGCGATGCCTTCAGACCTTATTCCTTCCGCGCGCGATATCGCTGTCGCCGGCTTGACTAAATGCGCTGCCGCATAATCTGAGTAGTCTCAAGTACCAGTGGTACGAAGTGTGCCACACGTTTGGCGTCACTCAGTGTTTTGGACACTTCTTCGCCGGCGAAGTGAGATCTAAAACCATTAGAGGCCCCCGCAAGTACGAAGCTTGCCTTTCCATGTTTTAAAGATGGCGGCGGAGATGATTTCGTTCTTCTTCGCACGGCGTCAAGAAAGTCATTTGCAATGGAGACACTCCGCAAGCGTCTCTCTCGCAATCGCGCATCATATGTGAGCAATGCACTTTCTTGCGTGCGCCGAGACGCAGAGACGCGTGTACCGAGACCATGTAGGCGCTCCTGCGCGGATGGCTACGCGCGTACGCCTCAAAACAGAGCCAGCATGTATACGTTTATAAGCGAAGGTGTAGTATGTATGCAGGCACCACGGAACGCAACCAGAATGAGGCACCGATGAGTAACAAGTGCGCGCTGAACACCGTTTCACTGAAATAGAACAGGAATCGTCCGTGCTAGATAGCGCACAGGCAGATTTCTGCTGCTCCAGGCAGGGCTGAGGGGAAAGAAGGGAGGCTGTATGAGGTAAGAGTTCGCGGGACGCTGCACGCCATGCTGCGATCGAAAGAAGTGGGGGAAAAAAGAAGCTGCCCCTTGGAGCTGTATGAGAAATCTGGCGTCGCATGTATGAAAAGTGGGATGAAAAACACATCGAGTGTGCCCATGCAGTAGACGTGAAAGCCTTGAACTGAAAGGAACGAACAAAAAGTACACTAAAGATACTCCCCTTTAGTACAGTCCTTGCACAATAATCTTGTGGTTTCCTTTTAATGTTTCCTTCTTTTTTTTTCTCTTTTTTTTTTTAAAGCCAGTATATGTATACATGTTTAGAGGCTAGAACAAGGTGGCCTTGCACAGACCGAACAAAAAAAGAATATTGGAACGTAATAAAGAGGCCGACCACCACGATCAAGTCGGCTGCTCGAAGGCCTTAGTAGTCATAATGCGAATAAACTGCACTCACTGAAATGGCAAATACGACGTGAAAAATAAGGGGGCTTGAAAAAAGCGTACCTATAAGAACACAATCTGATTTAGGACGCCGCCGAAATGCTTCGCTTCCTTCGAGCGCGAGCTTTTTGTATACGTCGTAAATGTGGAATACAGGAGCAGAGCATCGCTTGCGGTGCAGCGGCCGGGCAACGGCACTGATCTGTTTTGTGTCAGGAGTGGAACAGGAGCCGCCGGGCGGCAGGCGAACGCCGGGCGCTGCTCGCACATAATCGTTTTCGGCCGGCGGCGGTCTCGCGTTGCGCATCGCGCAGCAGATTTTGACACGTTGTTAGCCGTCTTTCATTTCCGTGCGTTTTCTGTTTATTCCTCGATTTTTGGAAGGCCGACGTGCCGCAGGCATAAGGAGGAACAACAACACGCCGATTCGCGTTGATGGATGCCGGCGGCGGTGCATGCTTCGTGTCCGATGCGCGAATTTTTGGCGAAAGTCGAAATGCCACGTAGTCGTAACAGGCGCGCTGAGCCCAGCCATCGCAGCGAAGTGCGATTGGCTAACGATCGTCCTTTGGTCAGACACGTCAACGCAAACTCAGTAGCGCAGAAGTCTAAACTTAGCATCAGCAGCCCGCAACCCGCTGGGGAAGCAAGGATCCTTGGTGCGAGAAAGAAGTGAATATCCGCGTTCAGTAAAACTCCCGTCATTATCAGCGAAGAAGATGTCATTTTGCAAGAATTCCTCTATACACACTGACAACTGTTTCTAGCTTACCCTCAGTTTACGCATTATAATGACCAATGATATCGTGACACAAAGGTAATGACAGTGATGACTTTTGCGACTATAACGAAAGTATCCGCGCAAAGCAGCACGAAAACCAGGTAGTTGCGACCTATCGTGCTTTAATCGAACCTTAATTCCAATCGAAATAAAACGGGAAAAGAAGTATGCCCGACATTGCTGTTTCCATGGCTGCAATAGCGCTTATTACATATGCGCCATTTTTCCTTTCATCAATTTCGTTATCTTAAATCTTATGTTTTTGTTTAGTTGACAATTACTTTAATGCCCTAATTCAGTTTGTGTAGGACATTTGGCAGTCCACACTGAACCCTGGCCAATCCCCCTTCGTGGGTATGTGCCATATATCAAGGCAGAAGAAGAAGAAGAATATGCGCCATCCAGCAGTGCAAGCCTGAGCCGTGCCAAGAGAAGCAGCATCTACCGACAAAACCTAGATTTAAACACAAAATATACGCTAACGTTATCGATCGCACACCGAAAGAGTAAAAGGGGAAAACGCGCGAATTATTCGAACGAGTTTTCTATATGGAACTGTTTTGTTTTCTCCGTCGTGGGAAGCAAATAAAGAATATTCAAGGCAGCAGGCCTATCTATACGTGGCCTCCGTGTAACAGTGATTGCGTTCATGTACTTTTTTACACTTTGTCCCGCTCTCGTCCTGGTGGCGGCGCGCAGTGTAGCGGCCTCCACCGCACTGGCCACGTGCCCGGAATGGAAACGCTGGCGGCGTTGCGCAAGGAACAAGGAAACAGCGGTAATGTGCGCCACACGAAAAACCGAGTCCACAAAGAAAAGAACGTTATTCGGAGTGCAAAGGAACCGCGCCTTCGAAGGAAATGGGATGGGTACAACGTTATTTGGAGAGCATCCTTGTGCAACATTTCCTTGCATCTTGTTCGACTCGGCCCCAATGTGCGCTTGTAAACTGGCGCGTGATTCGAATGTCCGTACGCATCGCGAAACCCCGGACCACGCCGCGGCCCTGGAAAGCACTTGCACCTGTGCCATACAGCGGCTGCTTAGCTGCCAAACCTGATTACACTGCAAGTAAGCACAGCTGTAGAAAATAGCAGCCAATGTCAGGCGTTGAACGAAAAGGATTCTCCTCCGTGACGCTCATTTCCCTCGCAAGATCTTGGAAGATCCTCTACAAACCTTTTCAAAAAGATCTCTCTGCACGTGGCCGTGATGTTGCCTTGAGTGCCCATGTCCCCATAAGCGAGCAATGTTGCCTTGAGTGCCCATGTCCCCATAAGCGAGCAATGAGCAAGATATATCCCACGTTTTCTGAGCGTGTTCGCAGTAGTGTAGTCTGAAGCGTTCTTGTTTTCATTTCTCCGTGTAATCAATGCAGATGTCCGCACATATAGAGTATAGCTTCCAAACACTGGCAGATTTTCGTGCTCTGCCTGCTAGCTGTTTTGCTTAAGGCACCTTACTCGCCTCACTTGTTGTCAGATCCGTCAGACCAGGTGTACGCGTCCTCTTTCTTCAAGCAGGATCAAACTGACCATGTACCAGTAGAACCGCACTTTAGAAGTAATCAGGGCCAAATAATGTGTGGCAGAGTCTAGACGTTGCGTGTAGCACATCGTTCTCGAACGCAGTAATCAAAGCGGAGACATACGCGAGGATCGAAGACCCCGCAAGAAGCCGTATCCGCTTGATATTGAATACGTGTTTTTCGCCATTCGTAGCAACCGTTTAATCTCAGTCCACGTTCAAAGATGCGTATACAACAGTCAGACACTGTTTGTATGCATTCATGGCTCGAGCATTGTTTGCAACTAAAAATAGGTCAAGTGAGACTAACTCCAGCTGTTGATCGGGGAGATCTGTTAGAACCGTGGGAAGACATTGTGAGTGATGGCCGCCTTGCTGTACGTTAGCCTCAAAAAGAATGATGGTCGTTCTGGTGAGAGCTAACACTTACGGAGACGGGCAGACCGCTAGGTATAGGTAGTCATCGAAGAACTGTGTTCCCTGTTCCACTTTTAGTTAGATCTGGCTTAAAGTGAGCTTTTAACTACATATTTGAAAAGGAGATAAGAGGAACGTTTACTAGTGAGGGCACATTCACGAAACACCTTTCATTGTCTTCTTCATGTTAAACACAACTTCGCTCATTATATATAAAAGCCGAGTAGGGCAATTAGAAGCGCAGTCAAAGACTCAGTAGACGTCGCTGCAAATGACACACAGACACAGTGGCCAGCGGCCTGAAGAACTCAGTGTGTAAGGGAGAACCACGCAATGGGGCGACTGCCGGGCACACTGTCGGGCTTCGACGTCGAGAGGGAACCATTAGCCGCGTAGACGATCTCCGACCCTCGGCCAAAGCGGCTCAACGTCGGCGAGTCCGCGGCCCTAATCCATTCGGAGCTCCAATCCGTCCCCACCCGATTCTTGCCCTCCTTTACGCGTAACGGTCCACTTTGCCTGAACGGATCGGCTCGGCTAGCGATGGCTCGCACGGCACGGGCGCCGGCTTGCATCGGCCAGAGATCAATGGCGCCACGGCGCCTGAGTGCCCCTCGTCGATCCGTCCGTGCCTCGCCTCCGGAAATTTGGGCCCCGAGAGGCGCACCTTCTCTATCTGATGTTCCTCCGAGGGTGCGTTGCTCGAGAGGCTTTTCTCTCCCGCCTTGCGTGCGCGGAAAGGTGAGCGAGCGCCGAGTGTGTCCCCCACCTGCGCACCGGTCGCATCCCGCGCAATCCTTCGTATCTCTTCTCTGTCGATCGGCCCAGACATCACGCGAGGAGTGAAAGGAGGCTTTCCTCATTCGCGAGGGATTGAGCGGGCGAGAATTGAGATGGGAATCATGTGCAGGTTCGACGCCTCTTCCGCTACCCGCCTCGATCAAGAGTCAGCACCCTTGGCTTTGGGAAGATGGGCGGGGGGCAGGCAGGAAAGGAAAATAAAAGACAGCGACGGTTTGTTCGCGCTTTTTGTTTCTTTTGTATATGCTTCTGAGGAAGACGATAACGATGCCTCCTTTTCGTATCATATAGAATCAGTCAGCTGTAGATCGATGGGTTGCACAATTTATTGATTTACTTTGTACAGAATAAAGTACATCCAACGGCAGTGTTACCCACGCAACAAAATATTACATATATGGTGCGGTGACGAATCCACGAAAGAGACAGCTTTAGAACACTCAGTCGGTTTAACCATGCAGGGGAAAAGTTAAATAAAGTTAAAGTTAAATTGGTTCACAGGAAGGGAAAGGCGCAATAACTGTCACACTTGCTCTGTGGACACCCGAACCGCGCCGTAAGGGAAGGGAGGAAGGTGGGAATGAAAGTGGAAAGAGAGAAAGAGGAGCCGTAGTGGAGGGCTACGGAGTAATTTCGACCACCTGGGGATCTTTAACGTGCGCTGACATCGCACAGCACACGGACGCCACTTCGTTTCGCCTCCATCGAAACGCAGCCGCCGCGGTCGGGTTCGAACCCGGGAACTCCGGCATAGTAGTCGGGCGTCTTACCACTGCACCACCCCGGCGGGGCGCAGGGGAAAAGGGCAATCTGCTTTTCTGACCAAGAGCATATATGATATATCTCACTAAGTTTAATATTTTGAGAGTCAATGCCCTCTGAGCATGCACAAGTACGCTATAAGTGCTTGTTCGTCGTCTCTTTTTATTTCCTTTTTTTTTTTGCCTGTATGGCGGTACCATGGGAGCTTCCCCTGGGATAATCTTCAGACAGTCTGTCACGCCCAATTTTTTGTTAATGATAATGCTTTTAGTTGGACAGCGGAATGGGTGCTCTCGACATTTCCCACTTGTGATCACGAGGCTCAAGGGCGCCTTTGTAGGTGTATTCTTAGGCGATGAAGGTAGGGCGCACTGGCAGCCACATCTGCACAGTGCTGTGTAGCAGTAGTATAGTGGCATAGTAGTGTAGTAGTACCAATAGTATAGTAGTTCGGATTGCTTTTATCGAAAAAGAATAAGTATAAGGAAACAAAGAATGGCTGCCGGCATCAAATTCTGCCACCTAATTATCAGGCACCGAATCAGCAGCCAGCAGGGGAAAAAAAGAGTAATAATGAAGACAGAAGACAGAGGTTAAACGAAGTCAACTGGGATAGAAGGAAAGGATAGCGGACAAGGTTGTATATAGAACTGTACACAGTAATCGCTTTCAGTGCCCTCTGAAAGAGAGGAAAATTTGAAAGGTTTCCTTTTTTTGTGTGTATGTGTGTGAATTAGCAGTAAAGAAATCTTGCGGTCATAAAAGATGCCACGAATGTTCGCTTAACCCAGAGTCGCCTCGGTGTTACTGGCGAATGTAATGGTTATTAGCACCGCGAAAGCGGCTTAAAAATTTGAGAGTCTGTACAAATCCCAAAAGACAAAGCCGTTCAGGTTCAAGATGAATGTATTGCGCTGGGTTACCCGGTTCCCACCAACGTAGCCCGCCAACGCCAGGTGGCTTCGACTTCAAGGGAGTACAGTCTATTTACACGGGCCAATGTGGTGGAAGATAGCGTGACTCTGGCGTCATCATCGCATCTTCTCTTTTAATTTTCTCTCTTAAATAAAGTGTTTCTCTCTCTCCCCTCTCTCTCTCTCGGCATCGAGAGCTCGCACTTCGGGACTTCCGCTCATCTTTTTAACAACCATGACTACGAATTTGCACATATGCGTTCATGGCAGCGTTGGCGAAGTTCTTCCTCCAAGTACTGCTCCAGGCGACCCATCTTTAATATACGACTTTACCGTAGCGACTCAAGCGACAGAGTGACGGCATGATCACGTCTCAAATGTTTTTTGTTAATGACACGCCGACCTGAGTCTTCTTTTTTTTTCTTTTTTTTTTTATGCAGCAGTTTGAGATGAATTCAATTCAGGAGCGGTGTCTTAAGAAAAACAAATACAGCTCTAAACCTCTTTTGGGCTTGGCGAGATACATTCAGGTTCTGCTATACGCATGCAGACCTTACTTAATTGAAAATTTCATCAAGGAAGCCCTTGTAAATACAAATGAACCGTAGCTGGTGGCTATTTGTCTTGTTTTTTTAGTACCTCGCTTCGCTTTCACATTTACTAAAACAATTTATTCGGGTACGACATCGCTCGTGAGGGGTCGCACAATCTCTCTTTGGCGTTCCTTGCTATTATTACCTGAGGAGGACTTCAGAGCCCGATGGGTTTGTCGATACGCATAAATATTTTACGAGCAAAGATAGTACACGTTTTGAATAGTAACCTTCGGCATGTGGCGTCTTCAGTATATATAGAGAATCTGGGAATGTAGGGACGAAAATGAAACAGTTCCGTGCGAATTGGGACGTGGTTCTTTTATTCGTAAGGCATCGCCGGGAGCGGCATTTTCTTTTATAATGAAAATGACGAGCTGGCACTTAGTGTACAGGATGAGAGTTAAAACATGCACTGGGGCAGGGTGCATGCAAAGAATTCGGGCGGTCATTATGCGATTGGTAATTTTATATCCCGCATTGCGGTCAATTTCGGCCTTTCCTACGGCATTTTCCTGTGGGAATGCCGCACACGGCGCCAGGAACTCCGGGACCTGAATCGCCATGTCTTTGGTGGGTTCGGGACCGCCATTGGGAATTTACCTCGAGCAATAGAAACAATTTCGGCCCGCGACAAATGAGCTGGCTGGTCATACTTGGCGTGATATGTAAGCTACTCTAATTGTGCACAGAACGTTTCCTCTTATATGTGAATGACATCACGGAATTAAAAACAACACCCACAGTAACCATGTTTGCAGACGACACTAGTCTATTTTTTACAGGTAGGACACTGCACGACATCGAACAATCAGCAAATTGTTATCTGGACGAACTATCCGCGTGCTTGCAGCAGAAAAAACTTCAACTCAATGCAGTAAAAACAAAGTTCATGGTATTTAAGCCAATCAATAAGTACGAAAAAAAAAAAGATTCATCTAGAATACAGAGGACAAAACTTACAGCAAGTGAGTGTGCAGAAGTTTCTTGGGGTATGGTTTAGTGAAGACTTGTCTTGGACCCCTCATGTCAATGACCTGCTCTCTGAACTCGCAAAGTCTGTCGGATGTCTCAGAAAAATAGCCTCCCTTCTACCTCTCTGGTTAAAACATTCACTCTATTACTCCCTGTTCTATTCCAAACTTTTGTATGGTATTCTAGTCTGGGGAACGACGACAAATGGGAACTATGATAGGCTACAAATGCTGCAAAAGTGTGTCCTCCGAATCTTTGTAAACCACACCGCTCCTATTATACTGGTACCAACGCAACCACTTTTTCCTACCTTTGATGTTTTACCAGCAAATAAAGTCTATTTATGGGTACTGGCACAGCAAATCTATAAAAAGAAACTCCACACTATGTACTACATGCCTGTCTTGGTGCCATATGATATTCGTAACCCCAAACGGAGAACCAAAAAAGTTAGAACAAACTATGGAAAGCAAGATGTTGAATATCAGGTAATAGACATGCTAAATGGCTATGTTTCTATTTTGGATTTCTGTTTGCCGACAAAGGCGTTCAAAGGGCAACTCCGGGCAATTTTGTTTTCTGTTGACAATGTACAGTAACGTTGATAAATCTATGTTTTCTTTATGCCAATTTGAACTTTTTCTATGTGTGACATGAGCAAATGTTCAATGTAAATAATGAAATCAAATTAAGCCGCCCCAGTCCATAGTGGTTGAAAGAATAGAGCCATGCTGTATGAATGTATGCGTGCATTTTTTGTTATTATTATTATTTTTTTTTCCTTGGCTTCTATATTCACATTTATGTATTGTACCAGCTTTCTGATGTACTGCTGTAGACTGCTCAGTTTGTTACGGGGGAAGAGACCTCGTCAGGCAATCATGCCTTTGTCCCTGCCACCCGCAGGAAGGAGGGATTTCCTGCAAATAAAAAAATGAATGAATGAATGAATGAATGAATGAATGAATGAATGAATGAATGAATGAATGAATGAATGAATGAATGAATGAATGAATGAATGAATGAATGAACTGCATCTGTCTACTACTGTTGTGTACTTAACTGAATATGCTTTCATTCTGATATTTATTAACCTGTCTGCTCGTTACGGAGTCTAGCGCGTCGCTTGGTTGAGGAGTCTCTTTTCGGTGATAATGGTTACCTTATCAGCCTGTCAGTTCGTTTATTAGTTCTTTAATGCTCAGTTAGTTGGTCAGATTAGCTATTAAATTAGTTCATTGGTAATTAGGTAGCTAGTTATTTATTTATTGGTTAGTTAGTTGGTAAAGTTACTTAGGTTGTTATTTATTTGGTTAGTCAGTTGGTAAATATAGTTAGTTGTCAGACAGTTAGCTAATTAGCTTGTTAGTTAGTTAGTTAGTTAGTTAGTTAGTTAGTTAGTTAGTTAGTTAGTTAGTTAGTTAGTTAGTTAGTTAGTTAGTTAGTTAGTTAGTTAGTTAGTTAGTTAGT